>NC_046380.1:34430165-34772914 GCF_011125445.2 Fundulus heteroclitus
TTTGTTTTCATTAGTAGTCTTGGATTCTGGTTTAGTCTCTTTATTGGGTTAGTTATCTGGTCCCTGTATTAGTTCTGATTTTAGTTATGTGCTTTATTTGTTCTGTTTTATCTAAGGTTTATTTTCTAGCCCCTATCTGCGCCCTTAATCACTTTCACCTGGTTTTCGTTAATTAGTCCCTCCCTACTTACCTTCCCACCCGCTTATTTAAACCTCCCTCAGTTTTCTGTTTGTTGTCGGGACTTCACTTATGCGTCACGCGTCATCTGTTCTCCCCCATGTGCTCCTCCTGTTTTCAGTCCTGCCTTTGGTAAGGGCTCCCAGCACTTTGATCCTGCCTGTTAGTTAACCTGATTTGTTTGTTCTGCCCAGTTCTGTTCGCCTGTTCCCATCAAGAGTGTCTGGATGTCTGCTTTACCCTTTTCTTGGACCCTGTTCTGTTTGCCTGCCTTGTCCCCTCTCCTCACCTGTCCTTCAATAAACCTCTTAAAAGCATGAAGATTGTCTTTGGCTGAAAACCGGGTTCTTCTCCTCACAAATCATCACACACTGAACCTAATGTATGGGGCTTTCTACTGAGAAATATGCTTCATTGTTTAGGTTTTCTCTCCCACTGATTTGGTGTTTTGATGAGTTATAGTTGCTTCTATGTTATGCTTCTATGGTTTTGGAAGAAGCTTTTATTGGGCGTATCTGTGTTGATATTCTGATTACCCGTGTGCTCACTGTGTTACTGTGGTGATTGTCACTAAAAATCAACAATCTCAACCCAAAAAGGTAAAAAAAAAAAAAAAAGCCCTAAATAGAACGCAGTAATCAGTCGTTATCTCTTCAATGCAGTGTCTACATTTGTAAATAGCTGCTATTCCAGAGGGAATACATCCACAAACTCCTAATCTGTCAATGTTTGCTGTTTGGTAACTCTATGATTTGATTATTCCCTTCTATAATGGAAAGTGCTTTGCATGTCTTTACTACAATACACAATACTTTTTGCAAATCTTAATTCTTATGTGTTTTATTCATCCGTATTATGGTTTCATTGTGTTAAATATTTGTTGATCATTGATGTAACTGTGAAGCACTCTGATCAACTCTTGTTTTTAAGTTTACTATATGAATAACTTTGACATTGGCAACAGGAATAGCTCCAAATACTACTTTTCCCTCACCTCCCAGGCACAATTTTGGCAGCGCTGTTTAAATGAAAATTGAATTAGTCACAAATTCAAGGCTGAACTGTTTTTGCACGTCTGAATTTGACTCTTCGTAGTTCTGCTGGAGATGATCTTTAAAGCATGTGCACAGTCTGGCAAGAAAAGCATTACGGTGAGACAAACTGTGAGGTCTCTGTCTGATGAAGAGCTGTTTCTCCATTATGTTAATAGACTAGGCAAGGGCCGGCGTGAAATTATAACTGTAGGGTAATCTTGAGTAGAAACGCCATAGTTTGATGCCATTTATGCAAAAAAAAATATTTAAAATCCTTAACAGGCTCTAATTGGTTTTTATCTAAATTGTTATTTAAACATGTAGTAATTAGTATTGGTATTAGTGTATGATAAGAACCAACATATACAATAGACAATAGATACATTTCGGAGTTGTTTCAAGTACTTTCTGTATAGTATAGCAAACTGTTATTTTGCAAATTATTCAGGCTATCTGCTCAGGTAGTTAGCCTGCAGTCAGCTTCTTAACGGACTTGGCAATCACAGATTACCTCTAACTGCATAATCTGCTGCCTGGTAGTAAGTCTTGTATATAAATATGCTTTTAAACATGTAGCATGTGAACATTGCTTTAACCGCATGAGTAACCTTTGCATTTTTATGGATCTTTAAAGTAAATAATGTATTTGGTTTGGTAACTTGGTGTCGGTTGATTTAGGGTACAAATCGGTTGGATCATACAGCAGATTTCGCAGGTGCTATATTCACTGTTACTGTTCCCCATAAAAACATTTTACAGGTCTATAGAGCATATCAATATTCAATAAAGGTGAAAATTGAATTCCTTGGCTGAAATGCCTCAGGTGCTTGCTGTTGACCTCTAAATATGCTGGGTAAGAAATAACTCAGGCCATGTGCAAACCGATTTTTTTTAAAGCAAGAGTTTTGTTGCATTTATACTGTTTGTCTTTACCACAACTCTGCACAATTTGAAAATTTGATCTAGAGTTGAACATTTTAAAAAATTATTGGTCTCCGTTGTCATGTGTATAGGAAAAACAGTATCTGCCTGTAGGAGGAAGCCCTGGAAATTAGTGTTGGCACATTTTCTAACTGGAGGTTTTTGTTCGCATGCACACGTTGAGTTTCAGAGCACATACTGTCTACTAAAAGGGTGTGGAGTTGTTAACAGAAATAGAAAAAACAATCCAGCTTTAAATGGATCGTTGTACATACCTTTTAAGGCTTCATGTGTCAGTCATTGTCAAAAGCAGATGCAGAAGCGTAACTATTTAATTTGGCTATTGACGTTTACATTTCGCTAAAGATCCCCATTGTCCTGAAAAAACTAAGATATTTTACAAACATTTATTGTTTTATATTCTAAAGAACGGACATCTTTAGCAACCACATATGCAGCCTTATTACCAGTTAATCTAGCACTATGTGCTTCAGGTACTTTCCAAGTATATTTTCCCTGAATGTATTTGACCTTTAGTTAGTAGCTTATGATTATGATTATGTTATTCTGTAAGTGCATATCAAGTGCTGCATAAAAAACATTTCTTATTTGGTTTCTTGGTCTGGAGGTAGCCAATAAATTCACACAGCAAATCTTGAATAGTATTAAGGTCAGGACCACCCCATACAGTTTTATTCATTCCAAGACCAGTTTTGATGTGTTTTTGTGCAGATGTTCCTGTGGGAACACCCAGCTGACTGAAGGTTTCAACCAATAAACCCAAACTGTCACCCTGAGATGAAAGGAAATTGATAGGGGTGTTTAAAGCTAAAGCCTGGGATCACCAAGTCTCAAGCTGGATATAAATATGAAACTGGTGAAACATCAGCTAAGCAGTTTTACATTTCCATGGACACACAGAGTGCCGACCTAGAAAGAAACGTCTGTGCCAAATTAAAGGCTTCAAGTTTGATTGATGTTTGCAGACAGCTGGACAGTTCAAATGTCTATATTTTAAATGAGATATTTAGTCACAATTGATGATAAATGGATTGTACTTGTATAGTGCTTTATTAAGTCTGACGACACCACACACATTCACACCCTGACGGTGGTGAGCTATGTTAGTAGTCACAGCTGCCCTGGGGCAGACTGACGAAGGTGAGGCTGCCATACATCGGCGCCACCGAGCCCTCTGACCACCGAAGGCGTATGTTTGGAGAAATCAAGGTGAAACTTCACACCTAAAGATTGTATATCAACTAACATCCATGGTGGTGGTTGCATTATGCTGTGGGGCTTTTGTTGCTGCATGTGGTACTTGCACATTGCACAAAGTAATACTTAAGTAGTACCTGTAAATGCTTCAACTAGAGAGTTGAATGTTAGATATACCTGAAAGTCCCAACTATGACTGCGATCTCAAAGACATATCCAAATTTCTCAAAAAGTAAATAAAGCAGCCTGACATTAAGTTTCTGGAACATCCTGAAGAAATCCCTTACCTCAGTCCTACTGAAAATCTAATTGACTATGCTTAACAGTCAGGTCTGTGATTGGAAACCAACCAATTTCAACCAACTGTGTCCATTCAGTTAAATGCAGTTCAATGGAATGCAATGCAGAAATATCAAGCATTTAGTCGGAATTAAAAGGGAAGCTTGTTGATGGCAGCAAAAAGAGTTAGGTCAAAAATAAATTAGGTACAATGTTGTTTACTTCATAATAATTCAGCAGTTGCTGAGCATAAATATTCTCTTCACAGCCAATAATTATTGGTAAATACTATTGCAGTAAATACTGCTTAATTACCTTTTGGATTTTTGTCTCATCGTTTATCAAATGTGACACCAAGGTTTGTGTGACAACCAGGGAGAGTGTGAAGGGTTGAAGTTGGTCATGAGTTAGACAAATACAATGCCACCTGATGCAATGCAACAGATGCTGTGCATGAGGGTTGAGGGTTGCCATGGAGACAAGTATCTCAGACACAAGCAATAATTCATCAAACACTATCAGGTATGTAGCCCAGATGCTTTAGACTCTCTGAAACTTCTGCACAAAGTGCTATTAGTCACGATTGTTGTGGGAGTTTGTTACAAATTTGCAGCAGTTTGAAAGTTTTAAAAGAGGTTTCCAAAGTTCTAGCTGGAAATGATGTGTTCAACTACTGAATCTGGATATGGAAAGACTTTCAAGTTGGAGCGACAGATACTATTAGGAGCAAAAATTTGCCAAGACTCCTGGAGTTTGAGTGGGCTCAGAGGCTATAACCCAAGTGAACAGGAATCATTACAACTTCATGGACCTGGACCCGCAGAAATGAAGCTGTCTGCTTGGAGCTGAGGAAAGAAAGGTCAGGGGCCAAATGGTGACTGGGGAACGGGTCAGTGATTACAGTAAGAGGCTCGGTCTCTCATTGATTCCTGAGCTCAAGCCAGAGCTGCGGAGTGACTGGAGCGTTCGCAGACATTGTGAGACAAAAATGGACCCGATGCAAGATAACAGGAAGAGACAGGGGCCAAGGAGAGGCCGGGGACGTCGGAGCAGCCGAGTCAGGGACAATGAAGTTTTTCTAAATAAGAGTTGGAAGGGCCATGTCAGCTATTGCTGAGCAGGGACATCACAAAATGTGAGAATTGAACCTGAACAGAGCACCCCCAGAGAAACACATTGCTCCTACTCTACATGTAAATTGAAAGATACAGTCCATCCAGTATATCCAGGTAGCAGTTGTATATTTTGTGTATTTGCGAGAGTATTCATGATTTCAGTTTAGGTTTCCTTTGTACCCAACTTTAGCAGAAGGACACCAGGGACCAGAGGTGGGTAGTAATTACTCTGTTACTTTTACTTGAGTAACTTTTTGGATAATATGTAAATCTAGGAGTAGTTTTACTGTACCATACTTTATACCTTTACTTGAGTAATAATATTTTGAAGTAACAGTACTTAGTACACTACACATCTCACCTCAAGGTACTTTACTGAATGAAGAGGAAAGGAAGGAAAGAAAGGAAGTTTTAACCAAATATGCACCAGACACGGACACACACAACTAAACGTACTCTTTGGTTTCTTGTGTCTTCAGATCCATCGTTTTGTCTAAGGCCTGGTTTATGCTTGATGCATCCGTGAGGTCTGCGTGGCCATATTACGTCATTTTGGCTACCACACCCTTCAGTGTGGTAAAAAGTTTCAGTCCCGCACGCTTAAAAAAATTCCTAACTATGAGGATAGTCCTGTGTGGAAGAACATGATGGACAAGAAAACACTCTTTCTGGTGGATGTTTGTTTCTTGTGAAAGAAACAAACATCCGTCATAAAAATATAGACATTTTTATGATTTGGCCCATTAGAATCACCGGGGTCAACAAATTGTTAACAATTCCAGGACAGAACTTGCCGTCACTCATGGAAGAAAGTAATAGGCTTTAAAACGTTGGAAACAACTGTGTTCTCTACTTCTACATATAGTGGGGTGTAGTATGCTTGCTGTAGGAGTACAATGCTGCCCTCTAGAGTCTAGGAGAATATTGCTACCACACAGGAACAGCCGCACGGAGCATAAATGCTGCAGACGTGTCCACACGTCTCATTTCCACATGGAATATACGTCTGTCAAGCATAAACCAGCTTTAACTTCCGTTTTCGTCAAAGGTCATGGCAGCTGCTGTTCATTGAGGCAGCGTTGGCCTGTCAGTTATACTGACACTGTCCCCTGCTGGCAATTTGTTGCTGAAGAATGTCACTCCAGGTGTGGAAAAGTAAGAAAGCCCCCTCATCCTGGTTTGTGGCTGTGTGGGCTCATTCCCTGATCTCCACCTCCCCATGATCAAACATTGTATCCTATTGTTTTCCGTGCGGATGACTTTGGTCTCATCCTAATCCATAGAAAAATGTGTGTGTTTACAGTGATCTATTATTGCTGATTTCATTTTTCCTGTAATGCTTGTTCCTTTCATAATGGTGTTAGTTGTTTTGCCACTTCTTTTTTGTTTTCCCCTTGATGTTTCTTGTTGAGGGAAAGACAGAAAACAAGGATGTAGTTACACATTAGGGCCGTCACAGAATGCATTTGAACAACAATATATAAGCATCCCTGGTCAAACCACATAAAAAAATAGGACAACCCTTAATACACCTCAAAGACAAAATCACCCAAAACAATAGATGCAACGTCATATATGTAATACTTTGGCACTCCTGCAAAGAAACATACACAGGAGAAACAGGCTATTACAAGCTGGTGGATGTTTTTTGACAAAGCATGTCAAACACATTGCTTTGTTTCCTGATCTCATGGTAAAATCAAAAGAGATCAAGATATCAGGAAGGGAACTGTAATGCTCCAGAAGTTTATTTGTGCCAGAAGCTTGAAAAGCATCTGGCAATATAACTGTTATATGGCACTATAACTGTTTAGGAACATTCAGACACAATTATGATGACCAAGAGGATGGGTGCTGAAGCTGTTGGGAGAATTTTATTAATCACATTAAAACAAGTTCTGTACTAACATAGGCTCAAAGGTAGTGCAAGGAGGAAGATGTTTTTACTTGAAAAGTAATATCAAAAGCCAAATTTCTGTTTGCAAATGCACTCTAAAGCTAAAACCTCAATTTCTGGGAGACATGTTGTGCAGTCTGATGAAGCAAAAATTGAAGTTTTCGACCATGATAGGCAAGTTACAATTGGAGATAGAAGGGGGACACGTGTGTTCCTGAGAATACCCTCCCAGCTCTGAAATACAGGGATGGCATCACCCTGCTATGGGTGGGTTTTGTGGTACTATTCACTGAATAGATACATTAGCATGATGATTAAGGAATATCATGTTGAGATACCTTGAAGAAATGTGTCTTACAAACGGACAATGACATGAATCATACCAGTAAAGTAGTTCCAATTGTGGCAAAATGACAAACAGGCTGATCTTTCTTCCTTTGAGTTGGTTGCCCTAAGCAAGAATGAGAATTACAATAATTCAAAACAGCATATTATTTAAACTATTCACAAAGTAATATACAATTAAGTCAGACAATGTGTAAGGTGTTTATTCAAAGCCATTAAAAAACGCCATGGCACCAAGAGAAAAAAAAACAAACAGCTATGCCCTGATTAAATACATGGCAGATTACGATATAAGAGAAATGTGACATTGCAACATTATTGCTGAATATTTCGATAACAGCATTGATTAGGATTAACCTGCATTTTCTTCACAAGTCTCTTCATTTTCCATCTTCATAATGTCTAATCGAAATTTATCAGTGTAATATTGATGACTGAGAGTTATATGGGTATCATAGCCTGATACTAGTTGCAAGCGCATCCTGAATGCAAATGGGCACCTGATACATTTAAGCAATCAAATATTGCAGCTAAGCAGTCCTTTGCTCTTGCAAAAACTGACCCTACAAATGCACTTTGATGAACTGTGCAGCTTTAGTACATGGGTATGGAATGATTTGTTTGTATGGTTAAAAAATGGAGGCTAGGAGGGATGAGATGGCAACTGGTAGGTAGAAATAGGAGGTTGATAATTTGAAGCAGAACCATTTGCTCCCTCAAAGTTCTAAATCCTTTATTGTCAACTTTGTTTAGCAAATAGCTCATACATTAACAGGGTCAGGTAATTAAGATAAGAATGGATTGATAAATGAAGTACTAACTGTCTTTATGTGGTTAAGTTAGTTGCCTTGGACCTCCCTAGGATGGAAGTGAGGATCTAAGAGCTTGAGGAAAATGTTGCAATGTTTTCATACTTCAGAGAGAAGCTCTTATGGGGGGAAAAACTACGTTCTGCAATGATACTTTTACGGGGCAAAAGAAACAGAAAATATTTATAAAGCCTTGGTAACCTCACCATCCTTTGCCTTTGCATGAGAGCTGTAATAGAACAAAAGAATGACCTCAAAACTAACCTTGCCACTGTAAAAGAATTCTTACTTAAAAGATTTAGAAATGTAAACGTTTTAAGAGATTCTAGAAGCTTAAGAAAAACGCACTGCACTGAGTTAACAGTTTGCTTTTACTTTTATGTCTTTTTCACTCTGCATTTAGTTGGTTTACAGCATGTGGTATACTATTGATTAAAACACAGGGAATGACTTAATTCAGATACAGCTTTACACACAATTTGAAACCAACTCATTAAGTTGTCCACCCACGCTCCTAGGCAGGCCTTACTTCTCCGTGCTGTTATTTTCCTTTCTGAGTCCTCTTCAGCCCAATCCCCATGCAGCCCTTACCCCCACTGGGTTAATCAGAGGTGGTGGCTCTCACAGACTTTTCACTGTAATCTGTCTAAACACACGTTTGCAGTTTACCTCCATACTCGCGGGGCATTAATACTTTTATTGGTTGCAATAGGAATCCTTTTTTTTTTTTTTATTAAGTAGTTGAGAATGTGAATGAAAATGCTCCCACACAAACTTGAAACATAAATTCTGGGGTCAGGCAGTTTGGGTGGAAGAAAGTTTAACCAAACACTGGGTCAAAAACTGTGGATTAAGATCAGCCTTCACTCATCCTGATCCACAGGATTAAATAAGAAAGTGTAAAATGGTAAAATGATGTGGTACGATGACAATGATGGTAGAGGCAACTGGATACACCCATTAGGAGATTATTTGAGCTTTGTGGCAATATCCTGCCATCAAAAGATGCATACACCATTACCCTAAAGGGATGACCATGGTCAGCAACAGCACACATGTGGGCCGTAGTATTTAAATGATTCTCACTTGATAGCAACAGGCAAAGTACCAACCACATCATTACAGCAGCAGCCTGAACCATCAATGCAAGGCAACAAACACCCTTGCTGTCATTTTCTGACCCTGCCATCTGAAAGTCGCAACTGTGAATTCCTATCATATCAAACATGTCGGTTCAATCTCCTCTGACTTTCCTATCCGTAAAACTGCTGCTCACTGAAAACACAGAAGACACTTTAATAATCATGCTGAACTGTTATTATTTGTACATGAAAGTGGCCGGCTCCAGGACCATTCTCAACAACACCAGACCTCATGGATACTGCTTTATGTAAACTTCACCTTGATCCCCGGTGCGCGTGTGTTGAAGGTTTCAATTTACATCTCAAAGTGGACGCAAGTACCATGGCGCTCTTGATGTTTGTCCCCAGCAGGGTTTGGTTACGGGATACACACTGATGACCGGATTAGCAAAAATAACCTAAATTAGGCTGTGTTTTTTTTTTTTTTTTTTTTTTGCATGTCTGATCTGAATGGGTCCCCTAACAACAACCCCCTTCCAGGACATAATTTATAGTCACACATGGAAAGAAATCCTTTATCCTTTTAAGCCTTACACACCTGTTTTCGTGACACGCTTCCACGTTTTTGTTCAACTGTCACATGAGGACAGCGACTCTTGAAAATATAGATTACTGTGCCTGTCAGACGGCGGTGCTTTAAAGTCAGCTCCCACCACGTTTCATCCCGGTGCTCGCGGAAAGCAGCATAAGGCTGAGCTACAGGCACCCCCAATACGAAGGCTCGCGGGGGCTCTAAATATAGAAGCCATTTTCCATATTTCTTTTCATCAACACCAAGGCCACTGCCAGCGTATCATTTTCTCATCACGCGAATTGGCAGAAACTTGCACCATTTGCGTTGTTCATCTGTTTGCCACAGACATCCTGTTCACTTGAAGGGACGACTTCACAAAGCAAAGTGTGGGGCTCTGCATCTTTGTTCGACTTCATGCATTGTTGTAGAAACTGAGATGTAGAAAAGTGGAAAAGACTGGACCAAAAGAAATTGGGAAGTGGGTTTTTAATTTCACAATGAATATTTATGAAACGAGCAGTGCAGTGGTATATGAGAAGTCAAAGTGAAAAAGTCAATGTGAAAAACAACTTGAATCTGAATTAAAATGTTAATAATGCATCTGACTTGGTTAAAAAAAAAAAAACTCTGAGGGGAAAGTGAACAAAAAGAGGAGTTCCTATTTTCTATTGGTATGGGATATTTAAACATATGGATGTGCAAATAGTATGCTTTAGGAACAAATAGTGATATTCATTCTGCATCATAAATTCACACAAGAGTGAAAAAACTATTCTGCAAACTGCCCCAGGTTGTGTTTATGGGTTAGGTTTGAGCTGCAATTATCAATTTAGACAGAACGTTTCCATGAAAGCAGTGTCAGAGAGAAGAGAAAAAGTTAATATTCTGTGTCCGGTATTTGTACGGGTGGTAAAGTTTTACCATACTATAATTCTACTACCTTTTAAAAATTGGGATATGGGAAATGTTCTCTATCCAGTCAGTATTTTGTTATTTATTGGAAGGTAACATTAAATGGCAAGGGATTTTTTTGTATATAGGATTAGAAGCTGCTTTGTAAAAACTTTTGTTTAATTATGAATAATAAAAAAAGAACAGAAAAGGGGATTACTACACTAAACATATCATTATGAAAGTAACAAATAGTTATCAACTAACAATATGTTTAATTGTGATTTCACACATTAATATATATTCAATGATAAGCAAAACTCTCTTGTTCTGATGGTTACGAGTTAATAATGTTTGGAGACTAGACTAACTTTCATCAAACCCTACTGGCAGATCCAGTCAGCAATGACTAACGACCAGACTGTGTCCAAAGTCTCAATGGTAACCAACTAATGCACTGGTCAATGGACGGCAGCAGTCCCCACCATAGTACTCTTTCACATTCTAGGACACGAGACCCAGTACCTGGGGTCTAGAATGTTAAATGCCAGCTAACCAGTACTACCAGTGGGATTTTGAGCTGTTGCTATGCAGCCGGTCAGACAAAAGCACCGCAGTTTCATTTTTGGAAGAATACATAGTGCTCTGGAAACCGCTGCTACAGATGATTCATTCAGTCTTGCCCCCAGAGATGACACAATTGTGTTGTTGCCAAGTTTTGCCCAGCTTACAGGTATGTTTTTCATCCCGTTTCTGAGCACGCCACATCCCGTGTGACTCTCTTGGTCACCTGACCGCCCTCTCATCAGTTAGGAGAGCGGCTTCTCTTTACCAAGCCACCTCTTGTCTTTTGTATGTACTCATCAAAAGGTCATCCTAATCTTCATTGACAAATGACAACAACAAAAAAAAACTTTTTCTTGAGCAAGAGTATATTTATATTTTTCTTTTGTCTCTAAGCCATTACAAATAAACCAGGAGTTGTTGTGGTCTTATTTGTCAGTAGGCCCACCCAAATCAGATTCAGCTTAGGCCCAATCAGATTTGGTCAGGCCCTGTGCATCAGGCTGGAGTGTAAAGCTGTAGGAGCTGTGTTGTATCCTGTGAGGCAGCTGCCCCAAAATAGACCAAATACAGCTGAGAAAAGAATACTGTATCATAAAGGTGTGAAAGAATAAAAGGCGTGTTTCCTTTAAATCAAGAAGCTGAGAGTTACGAGGATCCACTGTGAAAATTCTAACTCTATAACATATTAAAATATATTAGTTGTATTCTTTGGGAAGAGCAAGAGCAACGTTTTCTTCAGACTCACATCTTGGACTCTTTTGCCATTTTCCACTGCGGAACAGTCTCTCTTCTTTTTTTTTTCTCTCTCTGAACAAATGCCAAAGCCTCAAAAGGAAAAAAAAAAATGCTGGATCACAACCCTTAGTGAGATTTCCCCCACTGCAAGCACGTTTTTTGACATTGGTAAAGCTGCTACAAACATCCCGGCTCTCTGTGCAGCAAATTCCTGCACAACAAGAAACCGTTGAGAGCTCAAGTGGGAGGAAAAAAAACATGTCTCCCGGCATATTTTGTGAGGTGAATGACAAAATGATGCCCAGAGGAAATGCTGCAGTGGTGAGCAAAAATTACCCTTAAATTCAATCTGTGTTGTGTTTTTCTTGCCTCGGTGGCTTCGGGTTGCTCGCCTGACGTGTAATTCACCGTGAAAGATGCGCGTTCGAACATGTGTTCCCCCTGTCATACTTTTCCTGGTCTTTCACTGCATTAATAATTGTAGGTATTTGGGAAAGGGAGATCAGCTCTCTCCTCTCCTTGACTTCACTCTTAATTATCTCCGATCCTTTATCTGACTTCTAAAAAAAAAAAAACATCTTTTCACCGTGTGGCAGCCTGACAAAGACAACAACAGGAATGATGCTCTTATTGCAGACATGGGAGACGGTGGGAGGAGTAGGAGTGTATGCGCACGCTTGGAACGTCAAGTCAGATTGTTTCTGCATTTCATCTCGCTGGCTCCTTATCTATTCAACTGTTTATCTGTACCTCAGTCGGAGTATGTGTGGGCTCCCGCGGTGTGTTTCTCGATATGTTTGTGTGCTTCAGTTGCCAAAGATGGGAGGTAGGCAGCTAGCTGTGTCAGGGGCTGCAGGGGGAGTTTTCAAACCCAGAGTCAGCGGGGGATTGTGTGTGAAATACAGATGTTAGGAATGGCTCCACTGTTTGCCTGTTGTTATCGCTGCTCTTTTGGCGCAGACGAGAACAGGCTCGGGTTTTGACTTGACAAGGGAGAAACAGAATGATAAATTGTCCCGCCAGCTTTTCTTCCAACAACCCCCCCCCCCCTCCCCTCCCCGATCCACCCCATCCATTGCCACCGCCTTCTTCCCTCACAGCCTGCCCCACCCTGCTGTAGATAGCATGAAATAACCAACAGATTACAAAGTTCTACAAAGACAGCTACACAGTGAGTTGAGGAGATAGCCGTCCCTGCCTTCTTGTCTCCCTAGATGCCACTCAAGAAAACAGGCCATGAATTAATGACACAACAACAGGCTAACAATCACATTTATCCACGATTTCAAAAAGGCTGAAGTGTAGAAGACAAACGGCCTGACAGTCTCCAGACACAGAATTAGATATACAAGTCCAGCCAGAGGTTTGCATTTGGATGTTTAAGGATGCATATGAGGATTGAACAGCTGAACAACATACAACTATCATGGTTTATAAAAACAGTCACTGGATGCATCATTTTTTTATATGCCCTCCTTGTATGTTTTCACAGATCAAAACTACACATATGTCCTGAAGTATATACATGCACACACAACCACACAGTTTATGTAACCATTAAAATATTCTGGCATATGTTTGACTGGATATCTGACAACAAATTTGTTTGTTTTTAAGGATAGTCCCCAAAGCTTAATAGGGTTGAGGTGAATGTTTGGAAAGGTCATTTCAGAAACTTAATATTACCTTACTTTGTCTATTCCCAAACCAGGTTTTAAGTGTGTTTGGTATTATTGACCTGTTGGAACACACAGTTGTGTGTTGTTTGTCTTATCCCTATACCATTAGCTTTGTACAAAAAAACAACAATAACAAAAAAACACAGGAAATAGTGCCAGAGCATTATTTTGCCTCCATGTTTGGGAGTTGGTACAGGCTTCCTACGTTTGAAAAATCTCCCATTGCCTTCTCTAAACATGTTTCTTGTCAACGTGGCCAAATAGTTCACTTCTTTTGTATGACCAAAAAGCTTTCTTCTAGAAGGCATTTGGCTTTTCTATTTGGGCCGCTCAATTTTTGTCAGGCATGATGGTGCTCATTTTGGACACTTTTTCTCATGTAAACCTCTGAGTCAACGGCGGTGTAAAATACTGGTGTTCCAGCTGCTTCTAGTTTATACTATGCCTCAGCCTTGGTAATTCCTGGATCATTCCTGAACACCCTAACCAGTTTCCTTCAATCTTAGAAGGTGGTTTGAGTTTGATTGCTAAGTCTTGATCTAATGGGACATGATCCTGAATAAACATGAAAAATTGTTTTGAAACAGACAGAACAAGTTTGAATTTAGCTTCTGAAATGGGCCTGACATCAAGCCTATTGATGAGTTGTAGAATATGCCTGAAAGTTCGATCAGAGCTGGGAAACCAACCAATTTAAATTCTCTACAAAGTCAAATACCCAGATTGATACCAAGTTTATTTGCACAAATCCAGCCACGTCTTCCTAATTTCTAGAAACATCTGTGTATACATATTTACAAGAAAAAATAAGTCTATTTTATTTTTTTTTGTATATTTGTACTAAATGTCTCAATTGAGAGTAAAGCAGAACCAGAGTCAAGTTCTAGCTGTATGAAGCTAAAATGGCACCGGAGGGCCTTTAGAAGTTGCAAAAAGCGTTTGGCTGAGCTGAATCTTGCTAAAGGACATTTGACCAATTATACATGTTTGTGGGTTACGGTAAATCCACAATGAATTAAACTCCTTTGCCAAATTCTTGTATTTAAAACTCATTGCAGCTGGATGCTGCATAATTATTTCAACCTAAAAAAGAACAACAAACAGTTCCAACCCATCATTAGAAGCCCCTAAAATATACCACTCATGCCCATAATGAGTTTACGTAAACTTCTTGCTGGAGCTGCCTGAATGTACATATTGAATTCTGTACCTGTCAGAGGAAATAAGCCATCAGGATTGTGCAGAGTGTGGCGCTCTGTAAAATAATCATCTATTGTGAGACTTCTGCTCCCTCTGATAATGATTTTTACAAAACCTGTGTCCCAGCCTAGCTCTGTATGCACACTAATTAGTGAGCGGAACAAGGAAGTCAACTCTCAGATCTCCTCTACTGAGCGCTGACGGTGGGTAGTTCAGCTGCAGCACCAATTAAGTCCGGCGCTTCATTTGCTCAACAGGAAAAAGTTGCCTTAGCCTTCTCTGAAATTAGGGCCGGCCTGATGAATTAAGGGTCTGGGCTCATGTTTAGCACATACTTTTAACTGGTTGTGTGCTGTGCTGGCTCAGTCATGAACGGGGAGAGAAACAAAAAGGTTTGGCAGTATGAATAAAATAGAGCAGAAAGCATCTTGGCTAATTAAAGGCTTGGCATGTAACAAGAACAAAGTTAGAAGGTGGAGACGTCTCTGCGCTAATTAATCTACTGAGATTATGGGCATAAAGATTTGGCCAGGATTGCTGTACTAATGAATCCATACATTCTTCGAAAAAAACATACACACAACCATCCCATGGTATTTATTTTTATTTATCGCAGTGTGGCGTGTTTTGGAGAAACAAGTAGAACTTTGAGGCATTCCTAAGACGCACACCTTTAGACACCGATCCGCATTACGGTCCTCCCACACGCGCCAAACACACAAACAAATAACCGTCATCCGAGAGACCGCATCCCCAAAGGAAAAGTTAAAGATCTAAATTCCTCCGCTTCGTGCAGCAGTACCACTCGGCTCGTGTAACATTAATTTCTCATGATGTCAGTCAGCTTTCATCAGCGTTAAACTTTAGCGTGCCCACGAGACGACAGTTTGGGACAGACGTGGGAAGGCTCCGGAGGGCTGAGTGGGAAGAGGAAGCAGTGTCCCCCTTTTGCTCGTATTTGCGGTGTGGCCCCGCTGCCAAAAAAGAGACGGGGAAGGAAGGCGAAACCTATACATTTTAATACCTCATTCCCGGACGCCTCCCTGTGACCCGTGTGGTCATGCCTCCCAGTGTGCCTTTGCTGGCTTTCCAATTACAGCACAGAGCAAAATAGGATGCGGTGGCGGCGAAACCTACACAGCCTGGGTGTTTGTGGGGGACGAGATGCAGTAGGTGTGTGTCTAAGGTCGCAGCTACATCTATTTCTTTCTTTATTATCTTGGTTCGATGTTGATATACAGTGTTATATAAAGCAGCTTTGAAAATCGTGGTACAGGGTGCTGCAATACTATTATTAACCCTGAACCCTTTCGCGCTCTGTCACGTTGCAGTCGCAAACCGAAATGTGTTTTATTTGTTTACATAACGAACCGACGCACGCTATGCATGCTTGTCTATTGGAATAAGAATGATGTACGGTTTTCAGTATTTTGTCTTCAATCATTCTGAATCAGTACTTCGTAGCCCCACGTTTTGCTGCAATAGAGTCTGTTGGGGGTATTTCTCAACCAGCTTTGAACATCTGGAGATCTTTCTTCCCATTCTTCTTTTCAAAATAGCTCCAGTTCAGTCAAAGCGGATGGAGAACGTCAGTGAACAGCACGTTTCTAGTCTGGACCCATATTGGATGTGGGTCCAGACTTAATTGAGTGCTTCTATCACAAAATAAATATGCTTTGATCTAAATCAGGGATCACCAACCTTTTTGAAACTGAGAGTCCAATCTCACCTTAACTTTATGTAATAAAAATATGGTTTTAATGCTTTTGTCATTTTTAAATGTATGTAAATACAAGTATAATTTACAAGGAAGAGCAGATGAATAAAATAGCATTTTAAATGCAGCTCACCGGAAGGTTCTGATATATCTTTGAACAGGCCTGAGGGCACCACATATGGTGCCGGGGGGCTACCTGGTGCCCGTGGGCACCATGTTGGTGATCCCTGACCTAAACCAATCCATTGTAGCTCTGGCAGGCTATTATACTGCTGGAAGCTGAAACTCAAGCCTAGTCTCAAGTCTTTTGGAGTCTCTAACAGATCTTCTTCAGGGAATGCCAATACAAGCCCAGGAGCCTGTCCTACCTTAATATCTCCACTGAAGAAAAGTAACCCCACAGCATGATACTGCCACCACCATGTTTCACTGGTTTCATTTTTGACTGTGGGCAAAAAACCTTAACTTTGGTCTCATCGTACACCTTTCTTTCAATAAGGGCTTTCTTTTTGCCTCGCTTCCATAAAGGCCAGACTCGTGGAGTACATGACTAGTTGTTCTTTTGTCAGCAGATTTGCCCACCAGAACTGTGCATCTCTGCTGCAGCGCCAGATACCGTAGGCCCAGAGCTGCGTCTCTGAGTCACGCTGCCCTTGCCTGGCTTGTCAGTTAAGGTGGACGGCAATGCCTTGGTAGATTTGCAGTGGTGCAATACTCTTCCCGTTTTCAGATGATGGATTAAACTCTGAAATCCTCAAAGTTTGGAATGATGTCTTACAGCATAGCCCTGGTCTAAGCTTCACTGTGATCTTATATTTAACCCATTTGGTCTTTTGTGATGCTGTGTGTCCACTGATGTTCCCTAATACGGGTAAGAGGCCTTCAGAGCAGAGCTGGATTTATTCTTCAGTGATACATTAATTGGGTTACTTGTGAAGTCAGAGCATAGGGTTTTATTTAAGGATATAAAAGTAATGGGGTTGAATACAAATGCTTAAAATTGTATTTGTGGAAAAAAAAGTAGACTGTACATCTCTTTGTGTCCACAATTTTCTGCAATGACCTGTTCATGCTTTACAGATGCTAGCACGTCTTTCTTCACTAGCAAAGGTTTACACTTTTCTCCTGTGCCACGGGGTTTTTGTATGCAGTTCTTTAGAGTTCTATGAGCACAATCCAGCTTCTGCAGCTCTGACATTCAGCTTGTTTGATGAGGCATGCGGAGCTGTCTGCCATTGTGCAATGAGATTCCCTCTCTTCTCATTTAGTCTTATTAGGTTTGCATTCACACGCACATCTTAGAGTTGGGAAAACACTTAAGACAGAATTTGACACTGTCCTGCTGATGGTTCCCGCAGGACAGGGAGGAAAAATCTTTAGCGGTACAACGATGTGGAAGTTAAGACGCTGTCTGCAGGGGCTTAGCGGCGTCCTCTCCTCCCCTTCACGCAGCCTTTGAAAGCACAGCAGCGTTTCCATTTATCATGCATCACCTTTCCATGATAGCATAGCCAGCTAGTTTTACATTATGTATTGTGAGCCAAGTGCTGGTATGAAGGCTTATTGCCACAAAAGGAACAGTCAGCGCTTAAAAGGATTTTCCTTTTTAGGCTGTCTTCCTTTTTTTTTTTTTTTTTTTGCCTTGTTGCAATTCTGTAAGGTGGTCCAGGCTTTTAATCTGCCTAACACATGTTGGTGCTACACAGAGACTTTGACTTTTCTATTTTATTATTGCTTGAACTAATCCAATTGGCCATGGCTAGACAGGAACTAAAACATGTCTCTGCGTTATCTTCCAGAGCTCAGTGCTATAAACTTCGGTGGTTTTAACTTTTAGCTTGTGAGCGCACTTTAATCCACCCCGTGGTAGTTTAACTCCATTAAGACCGTTGAGTAACCTCTGAAAACAAATAAACTGCACAATAAATGGCAAAAAAATTGGAAACAAAGGGAAAAAGGTAGTTTAGATTGCTGCTAGGGAAATTATGAGGGCAAAAAGAGACCCGAGAAGCAGCACAGATTCAAAGATTCAGGAACTCCTGGAGTGTATATTCCTCCAACGTGTGCTTCTCCATCGGTATCTATGCGGGCAATCAATATGATGGATTAGTCTTCTCCTGCTGGAGGAAAAAAAATAATTACTCAAAGCAATAATTACAGCTGCCCAATGGTGAATCGCACTCAGCTGGTTGATAAGATTTCCCTGTCACAGTGCTGAATGAATAACACAACTTGAAGGACAAGTGGAGAACTTCAGAGGTTACAATTGTTTTCCTCCTCCATCCCCCGTTTATTCTTCTTCAATAAAAACTTCATCTTAACCCACAAAAACTAAGGTAAGATAAGATAGACTTTATTGATCTCACAGTGGAGAAATTCACTTGTCACATCGGCTCAATAATCAAAAGAAAGTGCCAAAAAGAGGAAAAGGGGCATAAGGTATATACAGTGTGTCCACATATATATACAGCGGATTTAAAAAAAATAAAAATAAAGAAAGGATATAAAGCAGAGATTTAAGATGACTTGTGTACTAGATTTGTTAGGCTTATAAAGAAGAGCGCTGAGGATATTATAATAATAATAATAATAATAATACATTTTATTTAAAAGGCGCCTTTCTAGACACTCAAGGTCGCCGTACAGAAGGGTAAAAAACAGAATGTCAGGAACAGAATCAAAACAAAAAACATTTAAAAAATAAATAAAAAATAAATAAATACCGAGGCTGGGACAGGGAAATTGATAATTAAAGAGAATAGGCGGTCTTAAACAGATGAGTTTTGAGTTGTGATTTAAAATTTTGAAGTGAGTCCGTGTTTCTAAGTAGGGGTGGTAGAGAGTTCCAGAGGCGGGGGGCAGAGCGGCTGAATGCTCTGCTCCCCATGGTGGTGAGACGGGCGGAAGGGACAGACAGATGTAAAGCAGATGAGGATCTAAGAGCACGGGAGGGGGTGGGAATGTGCAGGAGGCCTGACAGATAAGGGGGGGCTAGGTGGTGAAGGGCCTTGAATGTCACCATGAGAATTTTATATTGAATGCGGAACTGCACGGGGAGCCAGTGAAGCTGTTGGAGGACCGGGGTGATGTGGTGGATAGAGGGAGTTCTTGTTATGATGCGAGCAGCTGAGTTCTGGACCAGTTGTAGTTTATGGAGTGATTTCTGAGGAAGGCCGAAGAGGAGAGAGTTGCAGTAATCCAGTCGGGAGGTGACAAGGCTGTGCACAAGTATGGCAGCAGTGTGTGGGGTAAGGGAGGGACGGAGGCGGTTGATGTTTCTTAAGTGAAAGTAGGCAGACCGGGTAATGTTATTGATATGGGATTGAAAAGATAGGGTGCTATCGAGGATGACACCCAGACTCTTAACCTGGGGGGAGGGGGAGATGGAGGAACTGTCAATAACAAGTGGGAAACTGTCAGTTTTGGAAAGAGTTGATTTGGTGCCGATGAGGAGAACCTCAGTTTTACTACTGTTTAATTGAAGGAAGTTTTTGGTGAACCAGGCTTTTATTTCACAGATGCAATTTGTGAGGGAGGTGGGGGGAAGAGAGGACGATGGTTGTGTGGAGAGGTAGAGCTGGGTGTCATCAGCATAGCAATGGAATTGGATGTTAAATTTGCGGAAGATATTGCCAAGGGGAAGGAGGTAGATGATGAAGAGGAGGGGCCCGAGTACAGAGCCCTGGGGCACGCCTGAGGTGAGGGGGGAGGGGGTGGATTTGAGGGTCTTCAGTTGAATGTACTGAGTGCGGTCAGAGAAGTAGGAAATAAACCAGTCCAACGGAGTGTTAGTGATGCCAATGGAAGAAAGCCTACTGAGGAGAGTGGTGTGACAGATGGTGTCAAAGGCTGCACTCAGGTCGAGGAGGATGAGGATGGTGAGTAGTCCAGAATCAGATGCCATGAGGAGGTCATTGGTGATTTTGATGAGTGCTGTTTCAGTGCTATGGAGTGGCCGGAAACCAGACTGAAATTCTTCATACAGGCTGTTGGCAGATAGGTGAGTATGGAGCTGGGAGGCAACTGTTTTTTCAAGAATTTTGGAAATGAAGGGTAAATTGGAGATAGGACGGAGGTTGTTGAAGTTGATCGGGTCGGCACCAGGTTTTTTTACAATCGGAGTGATGGCAGCAGTTTTGAGAAGTGTAGGGACAGTTCCAGTGGTGAGGGAGGTGTGGATGATAGCGGAGATGAGGGGAACCAGAGAGGGGAGGCAGGTTTTGACAAGTTGTGTTGGGAAGGGGTCCAGTTGACAGGTGGATGGTTTGGATTTTCGAATGAGCTCTGTGATTTCCGAGACAGTGGGAAGATGGAAGGAGGAGAGCGACTGTGTAGGCGAGGGAAGATCTGGTGAGGTGCTGAGATGAGCCGTTGATCCAAGGTTTTGGTGAATGTTCTTGATTTTTCCTGTGAAGTATGACATGATGTCATTGCAGAAGGAGGTTGTATAAAGGTGCGGGGGGAAAGAGTCCTTGGGTTTGATAGTATTATTATTATATACAAAACACAACTATGCAGAGGCAGTCTTCAGTTTCCAAATTTCCACGGCGGGGTAAGCGCTTCCCTCTTGTTTCCCGGGGCCAAATGTTACAAGAACGAATCACCCAAACAGTAATTAGAGCTGATATTTGTGTGGCAGCCCTTAATTTAGTCGAAGTTGTCAGCAGGCAATTATGGCTGTTGGATAACTATGTGAAAATAGAAGTTAAATCCGAATGCCCCTGCTCATCGCTGCAGCTTTAAAGAGCATGAGGTGAGCCGTTTTGTCTCGCAAATTAATAGTCAGCCCACTTGTATTTGAATGCAATACCTAAACACACACTTACAGCTCTGTTCATGCCTGTGTGTGTCTATTAAGTTACTGGAAACATCCACATCTACAAATTCCACAGGTTCAAAGACAAAATTTCAGTGAAAGATAAAGGACCTCATTAGGACTTTCACAGAAGTACAGCTTTGGATCGCTGTGTCTTGCACTTGATAAACTTGCTCTTAATGGAAGAGTAGAACAAGAAAGCCATTCTTGAAAGAAAGACATGAGAAGGGAAAGCATTCGGTTATGACTTTTACATTTTGAGCTTAACTCCCTGAACTTAACCTGTAGTCACATGAAAAGCAACATTTTCAACATTTTGAGAACATTTATCATTTTCTTTCTACTTCACAGTTAAACGATCTGAAAAGTGTGGTGCGCATATGTATTCAGTTTCCTCCAGTAAATACATGTTGAATCTGTCTATATTGTTGTTTTGCATGTGAATTGGATTTGTTTGTTTTGTGTTGCGAATCGGTGCTGCAACCCTTCTCTACAGTTAGCATTGCGAGTTTCTCAGCGTATCATCTTTGTACACTTAGGCTACGTTCCCACTCCAAGTCTTGATGCTAAATTCAAAAAAAATTTTCTGAGGTTGTTCACTTTTGCGGAAAATAATAATAATGACTCCATGGCCAGCACGCTTTTGCCAGTCACTGTATAGAAGCAAGTGCAATTGCATGGTGCACATAGCCCTGCAGCCACAGTGGGGAGGAGAGACTAGTTGTGCTCAAGTAATTCATTCATCAATGAGTGACGGCTAAGTTGTGGAGCAGAGGCTCGCCTGTCCCTAATAAACTGATAGAAGTAGATTTATGTGGAAATCCGCTGCATTTTTCGGTGCGTCTCTTCCTGCGTTTGCTTCGTTTTGGCAGGCGCGCACGCACGTGTGTTTATACATAATGCAGTCGTTGCAGTTACTGCCCGCAGCCATGCTTTTATTCTAACGTCTTTGGAGTCCCGACTAAAGTTGTCTCGCACTTGAAGGAGGATCCATCAAGACGGCAGAGGAGAAAACAACGGAGGAGCAGAGGTCAATTGAGAGCGCGGTGCACATCAGAGGAAACAATGGCTGCTGAATTATTGAGTCCTTCCTGTCCCGTCAGCTATTTGTCCCACGCCTAATGGGTTTCCCTCTCTAAAAGGCAGCATGCGGGAGAGGAGAAGAGGGGGAATTTACTCTTCGGTTTTCAGAGGTGGAAAAAAACACACATGAAAACTGGGCTTTTTGCCTCAAGACTGGAGGGTTCTGTCTCATCTCGTTTAAGACATCACTTCAGACTTTTACTTTTACTTTCGCTTTATGTTATCACACCGCTTTAATGGATTCATTTCGACGGCTTTAAATGATTTATTAACAATATGGAAGAGTGAGAATCTAGCCATGTAGCCAAAGATTATGTCATACTCTAAACACTGGCACTTTGTGAGATGTGTATATATTGAAATGGAAGTCCTGAAAGGTTGTCTGCAACTAGAGAGGGATCAGTCCGCCATCTCGCTTCAATTAATTCGCTCTTCCCCTCCTTCCCCCCACAGCTTTTTAGATTTAGCTCTCATCACACCTCACCGGTCAATGTGAGTTCAGCACATGCGAGCGTACGCACATATTCACACACATATCAGAAATATTTCCAGTCGAGAAGGCAGCCGCTGGACACACCACTGCGTGTCCACACACATACATTTTTTATCAATTTTCCAGAGCGGGTGTGTTCTCCTGTGGGGTTTATTGGGTGGGACGACTTCCTGCTGCGAGTTCAGAAATCTCGGTCTGTCAAGCTGGCAGTCAGGACTCTGCAGGTGTCTCCTCAGCACAAACGAAGTCAAGGGCCAATAAGCAGCAGCAGGAGAACCCAGGAGCTAAATCGATAGTGAGACCGCGCATTCTCCCTGCACTTGGTTCAGAATCTTCTTAATCGCTTCGAAGTTTGCCCGCTCCTCGCCCACGGCGATGCATTCATACACACCCTCACGCCTCAGCCACAACGAGAGCGGCACGCCGTGGGCTGCAAGCGTCTTCTCCTGAAATCGTTGCATCAGTCTGTATGCTTTCCCAAACCTGGAGCGGTTATTTCAAAGGGTCTGCCTGGACGTGATTGCTGTCAGATTCTGTGAATCAACACGGACGAAAAAAAAAACCCTAAACTTCCATTTCCCTGCTTTCTTTTTTTTCAAGGTGTCAGCTGTTTATGTAATTTGCTGGAGCAGTAATATTTCTACTCACTGTGTATTACTAATGTAATACTGATATTGAGGGGTGTACTGATATTGTTCCTTTTATAAGTTTGTGGTTATGTTCAAGAACCGCAGCAGACAATACAGGCACACATTCCTATATACATATCTGTCTGTCAGCATGTTGTATATGTTGTATATGTTGTATATATATATATATATATATATATATATATATATATATATATATATATATATATATATATATATATATATATATATATATATATATATGAGACTAATATTAGTCCTCACACATGGTATGAGATGCCTTTATTTCTTGTAATTTTGAAGATTATAGATAATGAAAACACAGAGATACAGATAGAAGAAATATATAAAACATAGAAACATTTTATAAGTAGAGATATATTTCTCTCTTTGTGTAACAACTCTACACAATAAACAGGTTTCACTTCATAAAGCGAGTGACAAAAGATGTGAAACTTTTTCATGGCATTCTAATTATTTGATTTTTGCTTGAACATTGACGCTCAAGCATAACAAAATGACAAAAGGTTGTATTGTGACAAAATATGGAAAGTATGTATTTTGTTCAGCAGACAGACTTTAGAGGCTGAATCCAGTCAAACGCATAGTTTCCATGTAAGGTGCCTGACTCTGATGTGCGCTCTGGATCAGTCTTTCAGTCATTCAAGGTCGACTTCAGCTTTAGGTTCCTCAGTAAAAACTACATTGTTTTTGCCTTACATAATTTGTACTTTGTCTTCTGTACACTATAAAAAACATGTCTTATGAATCATAATAAATTCAGGCTTGCATACACATACCTCCTATGTGCATAATTTTCAGTCCTTAAAAATGTAGAATATAATTTTCAAGGAGAAAGAGCAGATGTCTTTAGCTAGATTGGTACTTCTTTAACCTAACAGCTCGAACACTCAGAAGTCAGTCTTAGCCTGGGGCGGGCACACTAAAACAGTCAGAGGAGTACAGTCTGAATGTAAATACAGAATCAATGAATAATACATTGGCGTATGCTGTTAGATTATAAACATATTCATTATACATTGCTCTAGCGGCACAGTGTCCCGCCTTGTTTCATGATAGCTTTGATTGATTCCTGCTGACAGAACGGAAAATGCCTCAACTCAGTTTAAAGACAGACGGAAGCAACCGGATGCAAGAAATGGATTTCATCTGATGTTTAACAATAATTAAATAAATTGTGAGTAGTCTGGAAAAAAGCTAATATGAACAATAGCTAATATGAACAATGGCCTCTGTGCTTATATTTACCAGTCTGTTAGGTCAGTGGTCCTCCTATCTGATGAATAACACTAAATAATTTCAATACAAATAATAAAACATTGTCGATCTGACAGCTTTAAATGTGTAGTAGTCGGCACAGTTCACGCTTTCCCATGCATTAGTGTAGTGGACCATCTTAATTTAAAGAATAAGTTATTTAAAACAATATATAAACATTACATTATATACATTTTGCTGTTCGATGTACGCATAAACCAGCAACAGATTGATTAAAAACAGCCCCAATTTTGGTGGTTTTGCAAACCTGGTCCTGGATCTATTATGGATCGATCAAGCACGGAGGGATTTAACACAAGCTGGGTTATGAGTTCGACCCGACATACTAGCTTTTATTTTTAACCCAAAAGATGGGTTAAAAATAAACCATAACCCATGAAGTAGAAATCTAAACAGGGAATGTTTGGGTTGAAATTAATGATTTTTTTTTTTATTTAATATCTATACTTGGTTTGTCTTAACAGTGCTAACAAGAGCCCTGGTGAGTAGCTTCACATCACAAATGATATGATTAGGTAGAAAAAATACGGTGACCAAACATCCTTTTTATGGCTTCGGGAGGAGGGGGGATTTATAGATTAATAAAAATATTAGATTTCATCGTTTTTCAAATTATACAGAAAGTAGGTCATAGTATAGTTTCACTTTCGATGTCCAGCGTTCAGCATGTTGAAATGAATGAAACACTTAGGTTCTACAGAGTGAGGTTACGTAATGGTATTATTGGGTTGTTGGTGCTGTATTTGAGGTGCAGCTGTAGCAATCATTAGCAGTATTGAACACATGCATAAGTCTGTGGCCTGTCAAGGCTATGGCGCTAGGAACACAACTGTTTTTTTGTGGTTAAAGAACTGCACTGTATTTGTGCTGAGCAATCTAAATTTTTGCATTTCAGGTAAAATATAAGAGGTGTTAGGCCTAACGCTACTCGTGGTGAGCTTTTTGATAAATCAGGGAGAAATAAACACAACAAAACCTTTTGAATGAATACATGGATGAAATTGAAACAAGTTTTCAGCTAAATATACTTGAAACTTAAATTATATAAGAGCTTTTCCAAAGCAATTAGTTTTCTTTTCATATAATATATGCTTTTTATTAACCTCTATACAACACATGCGATAAGATTTATATAATGTGTTTGAATACACTGCTTAATGATGCAATCTGTTTACAAGACTCCTTTTACTGACAGTCATATGATAGAGGAGTTCATATTCAATAATTACATCAGTGAAGTAACTTTTCCATTTTTAACCAATGCAGATATCATTATTTAGTAGAGATAGATGGGCTTGAACATGGTATGTAAAAACATTTTACTAAACAACAGTAAACATAATTGTCCTATAATGCAATAGCTCAGTCAAAAATAAAATGAAAGGATGATTTACTCTGACCACTATGGAAACTGTCAACAACAGAGAACTGGTTTAATTTACTATTGCTTCTGTATCAGACGCTCTAATATTATAAGTGGTCAAATTTCCTGTACACATTCAGGTTTTTAGAAGAAGCTGTACAGGACTCTACAGAGAGACTTTGTTCTTAATACTACACAGGATACGTTTTTTGATATTTTCCATACTGTGAAAAAGGCTGCCTTACGTTTACTGTGTAGAGCCCTTTAAGGGGCGGGGCTTAGGTACCGGAGGGTAGCATGCAGACTGAAAAGGAGAGAGAGAAGAAAGGAGCTGTAGAGTTTACCGTTCGTGGTTTGTGGGTTTCGTCAAGCTGTTGCAGTTTGTTGCCGCCTTCTTTCAATGTGTGTGCGTGAAATGCAAGTAAGTAATGTTGGGAGTCGGTGACATTGTTTGTTTAACAGAGTATTTCAGTTTGCCTTTAGTTTAAGACATGTTTTGTACACGTGCGCATTTAAGAGCTAATTAATGCTGTTTGCTTCCTCCTGCCGTGTATTTATTTAGGAAAGATGTTTGTAACTATTAATATTGCAGTTTTCATGTGAGATATTAGTTCAGTTATTTGTGGAGGATTATTCAGACACTGATATTGTATTATTGTTGTCTTTCTAGAAAAACCATATGCACTGTCACGGCAATTAGTAAATAAACTGCAAGGACAAATTAGACCAGTTGGAGTACGACTCTGCTTTCTTCGGAGTTCTAACCGGACTCACCGCAGCGATCTGAACGTTCCTACTAGCAAATAGAAACCCTATTTTACAATGGTCCTTCGAGCCGGATGGTAGATTGCTGTTTAAAGATGCAGAACCCAGAGTCAAAGGCATTGGACACTCGACCCAAACGAAGAACGTCAGTTCCTTCATACCTGTCAGATTATGACCTAAGTGGAGCTGGAGCACAGAGTAGATTCCGGACAGCAAATGTAGGGGAATTATCAGTGGAGGAAAGGGCACTAGAATGTCCAATTAACAGATCCCCATCACCACCAATTAGTCAGAGCTCCAACATGATGAACATGGAGGATGACGAGGAGCAAGAACGAGAGCTTTGTCAATCTATGGAGCAAGTCACCGGGGAGCAGCAGACCAGCCAAGGTTCTGAGTTTAGTGCTGCTCTCAAAGAGATGCGCCAAGAAAACGCTGAGCTTCGTAAACAGTTTCAGAGCTTGATGGTTGCTTTACAGTCCCAGTCAGCACCCCATCAGCCTCTGTTCCCTCCTCCTCCACCTCAAAGTGTTTATAGTGGTGGTTATGGACCTTACCAACCCCATACCAATTCTCCAGCATATCAACAGCAGCAATATCCAACATACAGCTCCCAAGGAAATCTGGGATTAGATTTCACTAAACCTAGAGTTCCTCAGACATCAGGTGGTTTACCTCATGGTCTGTATTATGCAGACACACCACAACAGAGCACATTTTCCTATTCACATAGAGATCCTACATTTTTCCAAGTTCCCAGCTGTATTGAGCCACAGAGAGAGACCACATACAGAGGACCGAAGCCCACTATCCCCAGATTCACATCACCAGATCCCAGAGAGTTTGCACGCATGAAGATTGCCTTAGAGAATTTATTACCAGTCGATGCCACTGAAAGATATAAGTACCAGATCCTCACTGATCACCTTCAGTGCGAAGAAGCTTCACTTGTAGCAGACTCATACTGCAATTCAATGCACCCTTATACCGATACAATGTCGGCTCTCACAAAGATGTATGGACAGCCTCACAAGCTTGCAGTGCAACGGATTGCAGAATTAATGGATGGTCCAAATATACGCAGTGGTGATGTTAAGAGCTTTCGTCTGTTTGCCCTCAACGTGCGGTCACTGGTCGGCATGTTAGAACAACTAGGGCAAAGAGGTCAGATTGAGTTAGTGTGCGGCTCTCATGTTTCAAGGCTCTTAAGTAAACTTCCCTATGAGCTTAATGCCAGCTTTAAGAGATTTATCCACCCCCTGAGAGTAACCATCCCTACCCTTATTGACTTCGCTGATTGGCTGGAATACGAGCTAGAAATTCAGGAAGACAGCATGAAGCCCACCAGGAGAGAGGAGTCGTTTAACAAGAAGCCTGATACCAAACGCACTCCCAAGCCCTCAAGTAAGGCTGCTACTATCTTCCTGAGCACTGAGAAGGTCTCTGGGACCAATAGAGTAGCATCACCACCTGCACCTGGACATGCTGTCAACAAGTCAAAGGAAAAGGAGAAGGTTACGGCCTACTGTCCCTATTGCGACAACGAAAAGCACTTCCTGAACAACTGTTCTAACTTTAAGACTTTGAGCAAAGAACAGAAGGTAACATGGATTAAAACGAATAACAAGTGTTGGCGTTGTGGACGTAATCACCAAGCGGCAAAGTGTACACTTAGAGCTCCCTGCAAAACCTGTGGTAGGAGACATCTGCTAGTGCTGCATGAGGTGAATGAGAGAGCGGAGGAGGAACAAGCATCAGTTCCACCTTCAGCAGAAAGCTGCCTTGTGAACACTGCCAACAAAGTTGTGTGCGTCGACCGGCCAGTCTACAACTGCAAGGTACTACTGAAGATCAGTAAGGTACTCCTGAGAAATGGTGACAAGTCCCTTGAGACGTATGCTGTCTTAGATGATGGATCTGAGCGGACAATCCTGCTTCAGTCTGCTGCCAAACAGTTGGGCCTTACAGGAAGTAAAGAGGTGTTGGCTCTTCGTACAGTCAGACAGGAAGTGGAGAAGCTCCACGGGGCGGCTGTGTCTTTCACAATTTCTCCAGTAGCCAACCCAGACCAAGTGTACAGCATCCAGAATGCATTTACAGCCGAGCAATTGAGTTTAGCAGAACATTCCCACCCAGTTGTCTCACTCCAGCAGAAGTATAAACATCTGTCAGGTTTGCCTCTGCCTCCTCTAAACAGAGTTCGTCCTATGCTGCTGATTGGCGCTGATTACACACACCTCATTACACCTGTGGAGCCAGTCAGACTAGGACCACCTGGTGGACCGGCAGCTGTGAAAACTCTCCTTGGATGGACGCTACAGGGACCAGCTCAAGCCATTGAATCCATCACAAGGGTGAGTCACTGCCTCTTCACATCTATATCATCACCCCCAGAGCTGTTCTCCTGTGTAGAGAAGCTATGGCAGATGGATGTGCTCCCTTATCGCAGTGAGAAGTTAGCAGTTAGGTCACGACAAGATCAAGAGGCAGTTAAGCTCCTGCAAGAACAGACAGTGAGAGTTAATGTCAGCGGTGTTGAGCGTTATGCTACACCCCTCCTTCGCATCAAGAACATGCCTCTTCTGAAAGCCACACCAGATGCAGTGTTGCCCCTCCTGAGAGGTATAGAGAAGCGTCTAGCTAAGTCGCCAGAACAAGCTGCCGCTTATCAGATGGAGATAGAGAAGCTTGTAACATCTGGCTATGTAGTGAAGTTGATGGATCATCAATCTGAGACCAGTGATGAAGCTTGGTACATACCCCATCACATGGTTCAACATAATGGGAAGAACCGGGTGGTCTACAACTGTTCATTCCAACACCAAGGCTACAACTTAAATCAACTCCTCTTACCAGGTCCCACTCTCGGTCCACCCTTGCTAGCTGTGCTCCAACGTTTCAGAGAACATACTGTGGCTTTCAGCAGTGATATTCGTGGCATGTTCCACCAAGTGAGGCTCCTACCTGCAGATCGACCCCTGCTTCGGTTTCTGTGGCGGGACATGAACCGAGACAGGCCCCCTGACGTCTATGAGTGGCAGGTACTTCCATTCGGAACTACTTGTAGCCCTTGTTGCGCAACGTTCGCGTTGCAGAAACACGTCATGGACCATAGTCAACCAGAAGAAGATGTTCATGTTGCCATTAACAAGTCTTTTTATGTAGACAACTGTTTACAGAGTCTTGCATGTCCAGTAGCTGCCAAGACATTGGTTGACAAACTGCGCCACCTCCTGGCTGATGGGGGTTTTGAGTTGAGGCAGTGGGCCAGTAACGATCCAGATGTCATCCAACACTTGCCTCCAGACCTCAGGTCATCCAGCTGTGAGCTGTGGCTCAGTCAAGGTCAGTCCGACATCCAAGAGCCAGCCCTTGGTCTACACTGGAACTGTAAGTCTGACACCCTCACTTACAAACACAGACACATCGATTGCTCAGTGGCAACTATGAGGAACATCTATAGAGTTTTAGCCAGCCAGTATGATCCTCTTGGTTACATAGTGCCTTATACCACCCGAGCCAAAGTTATTGTACGCCACCTGTGGGAGAAACAAAGAGGTTGGGATGACCCACAGCTCCCTGAGGTCCCCCTGCAGAAGTGGTATGCATGGGAAGCAGAGCTGGAACAGCTGCACAAGATCACTCTGCCTAGGTGCTACACCAGTCACAGATTAGACCAGCCCAACTGTATGAGAGATATCCATGTATTCTGTGATGCCTCCGAACAGGCATATGGATCGGTGGTTTATCTCAGGACAGAGAGTCCTGATGGAGAAGTTGAGGTTGCCTTCCTTGCCGCTCGGTCTCGTGTTGCTCCAAAGAAGCAACAATCTATTCCTCGGTTAGAGTTGTGTGCTGCTCTAACAGGTGCTCAGCTCTACAAGGTTATCAGCTCTGAGTTAACTCTTCCCATACGCAGCTGCATCTTGTGGTCTGACTCAGCCACAGTCCTAACCTGGTTGGGTTCAGACTCCTGCAGATACAAGGTTTTCGTGGGTACTCGAGTGGCGGAAATACAAGAGATGACGGGAACCTCCACATGGAGATTTGTGCCCTCGAAAGACAACCCAGCAGATGACATCACTCGGGGCCTCACCATCCAAGACATCAGCAAAGGCAGCAGATGGACAAATGGACCTGAATTCCTGAAACTAGCTCCAGATTGCTGGCCTCATCTGCCAACCCCACCCCAGAGTGATCCGGAAGGTGAGCTGAAACGACAAGCTGTTTGTCTGACTACGTCCAGCTCTAGTGTTCCAGATCCATGCCAGCACCAAACCTGGAACAGCTACTTAGAGGCCATCGCTCATCAGCTTTATGGGGCGGCTGACCCCAACTCTCCTCTCACTGCTGAGTCCTATGCTGCTGCTGAGATAGAAGCTCTACAACGAGCCCAAAGTGAATCATTCTTGGAGGAGATCACCCAGTTAAAGGCTGGGAAACCTATCGCCAAATCCAGTCGTCTTCTTTTACTGGCACCTGAGTATAATGAGAAAACAGGGCTCATCAGAGTAGGAGGCCGTTTACGCTGGAATCCTGATCTGGCTGTTGATGAAGTTCACCCCATTGTTTTGGATCCCAGACACGCTCTGACCAGACTCATCATACAAGATTATGATAGTAAGCTCCAACATCCCGGGCCAGAAAGAGTGTTTGCTGAGATCAGAAGGAGATACTGGGTGCTACGTGGACGTGAAGCAGTACGTCGTTATCAGCGATCCTGTGTTGAGTGCAAGAGGTGGAAAGGTCACCCTAACACACCCCGGATGGCGGATCTCCCTCCAGCCAGACTGCGCCTGCTCAAGCCGGCATTCTATTCCACAGGTGTAGATTGTTTTGGGCCATACAGCATCAAGATCAGACGCAGTAATGAGAAAAGGTGGGGAATACTGTTTAAATGTCTAACTACAAGAGCAGTACATCTTGACTTGATTCCCAGTATGGACACCGATGCATTCTTAATGGCTCTGAGACGTTTCATAGCCAGGCGTGGGAAACCTAAAGAGATCCTGTGTGATCAGGGGACAAACTTCCGGGGAGGAGAACGTGAGCTGCAGGTAGCATTCCAAGCTCTTCATCCCAACATCAGAGAGCAGTTAGCTCGTCAGCAGATCGAGTTCATTTTCAATCCTCCTGGTTCCCCACACTTTGGAGGCTGCTGGGAGCGTGAAATTCGTTCTCTGAAGACTGCTCTTCGAGTCGTCATCGGAGCCCAGATCGTCTCTGAAGAGGTGCTGCACACCGTTCTGATTGAAATTGAGGGAATGCTCAATTCAAAACCCTTAGGTTATACCTCATCTGAGGTAGCGGATCCTGACCCGGTGACCCCCAACTATCTCCTCATGGGCCGGCGGGATGCTTCGCTGCCGCAAGTAATCTATGACAGCCCAGAAATTCTTGGACGGAGGAGATGGAGGCATAGCCAGATTCTAGCCGACCATTTCTGGCAGAACTTTTTGAAGTACTACCTGCCAGGGCTCCAAGCTCGACAGAAGTGGCAGACTGAGTCGGCCAATCTACAAGTAGGAGATGTGGTCATGATTGTGGACAACCAGCTTCCGCGAGCCCTCTGGCCCGTGGGTAAAGTTTCTCAAGTTTTCCCTGGACCAGACACTCGGATCAGATCAGCTGAATTGACTGTGAAAGGACGATCTTATGTTCGACCCGTGGCCAGGCTTGTTAGCCTACCTGCCCTGCCTAAGGACGATTAATCTTTCTTATACAGCCTTTTTTTGTTATTCGTATTCACAGGTGAATACGGGGGCGGCTGTGAAAAAGGCTGCCTTACGTTTACTGTGTAGAGCCCTTTAAGGGGCGGGGCTTAGGTACCGGAGGGTAGCATGCAGACTGAAAAGGAGAGAGAGAAGAAAGGAGCTGTAGAGTTTACCGTTCGTGGTTTGTGGGTTTCGTCAAGCTGTTGCAGTTTGTTGCCGCCTTCTTTCAATGTGTGTGCGTGAAATGCAAGTAAGTAATGTTGGGAGTCGGTGACATTGTTTGTTTAACAGAGTATTTCAGTTTGCCTTTAGTTTAAGACATGTTTTGTACACGTGCGCATTTAAGAGCTAATTAATGCTGTTTGCTTCCTCCTGCCGTGTATTTATTTAGGAAAGATGTTTGTAACTATTAATATTGCAGTTTTCATGTGAGATATTAGTTCAGTTATTTGTGGAGGATTATTCAGACACTGATATTGTATTATTGTTGTCTTTCTAGAAAAACCATATGCACTGTCACGGCAATTAGTAAATAAACTGCAAGGACAAATTAGACCAGTTGGAGTACGACTCTGCTTTCTTCGGAGTTCTAACCGGACTCACCGCAGCGATCTGAACGTTCCTACTAGCAAATAGAAACCCTATTTTACACATACAATATTTATGGGTGTGAAAGTGCTCAGCGGATATAAGCCAACTTCTAAGATGCTCCTTCTCAGACCGAGGGGGAAAAAAAAGAGACACTGCGACATCCCCTGTGTGGGATCTGTTTTACACATCATTTAACTGAGAAATTGTGTTTCTCTTTTAACACATCCCAGCAGCCATTAGAGAGAATATGTACAGACCCTCAAAGTTCTGGAGCGCCACCGCTACACGCAAGTGGCTAACCACCGTTATCACGTCTCGGGTCTGAACAATTTCGAGCGACCATGTTCTTGTGAATATGTGTCACATTAAATTTGTCCTGACAGAAACGGAGGAGGGAGGCGAGGACAGGAATGCTGTGGGGATTATTTGTTGAGCTCGGAAGCCCATTCCTTCAAGGCATTAGCTGCCTGGTGGAGCGCTGAGCAGCTGACAAGGAACCATGACACAGGGTGTTGGGCTATTTGTGAGTGCTACGAGAGAACACACACATTATCTGGAAGCTTTTTTTTCTGTGTGAGAAGCACAACTTAGACATCCCATAGAAACGAGACGAAGTTTGTTAACAAACAGGAAAACAACAGAGAAATGGGTTGCATGTTAATTAGGGCTTGGTTTATTACAGAATGCCTAAAACCATCAAGTCCGAATAGTTACTGATTGGTTTAAAACATATAATGATAATAATGTAAAGCATCTGTTGCAGCCTTGTGATGTAAGGTGAAAAATGTACAAGAGATTCTATGGCAACCTGTTCACCACCACAGTAAAAACATCAGGATAGACAGATTTACACTTCCACGCTAAATCAAGGAATGATCTAACAGCCTAGCTAGCAAACACTCATTTCTTGATAACATATTGATACACAACAGTCTCAACTTCTAAGTACCTCAGTTTTTAGATCATGGTTTGGTACGGGTTCAACAGCAAATAGAGACTATTGCCAAATGGAGAAAATTCCTCATATAAACAGGTTCAGAAATAAGTTTGAAATGTACTTTAAAGGAGCAATAAGCAACATTTTTACTTGGGGCTTGAGCACAGTCTGTAGACCAAAATAAGACGTGCAACAAGTAACTTATAACTTTTCAATGCTGTTAGCAAGAGGACGCTTCGATCCGCTGGACATGCTCTCTGCCATTTTGGTCCTATACTACTTTGACGGTGGCATTTTATGGGAAGGGCGGGGCTAAGATGGGCAGCTGTTCACATGGACGTACATGGATGAGCACCTGACCCAGCTTTGTAAACAAGACACTGAAGGACAGAAGAGACAGATGGCATGTGACGTCATACTTAGGGGTGGGTTCGAGTTTCGGTACTTTTATTAGCACCAACTGAATCCCGTCAGTACTACCGGGTACCGATTCACATAACATCAAACGGTACCATGTTTCGGTACTGAAACGCACCACTGTGACACTGAGGGAGTGGAAAGAGTAGGCAATTTTTCATGCCGAACATGAACACAGCATTGCACATACAAGAGCGCGATGACGTCAGTAGCCGCTGGTCCAGTTAAAAAGCAAGTACGGCTCTGCTTTTCAAAATGTGCTGCGGATTCAGCTCGCTGCCACATTTGTAACGTGAAGTTGCATGGCCAGCGGCAGGAATACTTCTACTCTGAAGAAGGACCTGATCACTGCTGCCAATTTAGTTAATTTCTCACTATATTTAGCGACTTTTCAGACCCATTCAGGGACATCTTTTCAAAAAAGCGACTAGCGAAAAATTTAGCAACTTTCTTCTTTTATTGGTTACTTACCGTAAAAGTACCAATCGTTCTGGAGTTTGTTTTGAGACAGTGGCGAGGGCTGCTGTGAGCATCTTCTCACAAGTACTGTCTCGTCCAGAAACTCACCTGTAGTCATAGCAAAGAGAGCAGAGCCTCTCTGTTCCCTCATAGCAAATATAATATGTGTTTTTAATTAAAAAAAATTCCTGCTCTGAAACTGTTGCACTAGAACATTTCCCTGAATCTTATACACACACAGCTTCAATCCTGTATTCACCTGTTCAAAACTGTTGTTTTGGTAAAAAAAAAAGTTTTATGTGCTGTGGATTCAGGCAATGTATTAAAATTCATAAATTAGTTAATTAGGTTAATTTCTAGATCCAAACAAGTTTATATATTGAGAAATAAATATCTTAAGGTTAAATATTTCAAGATTTTATTAAAAAAAACTAACATCTGTTACTACATAAACACACACTGCTCGCACTCTGTGCATACAAAATGACAAATAAAGTTGTCAAAGTCTAAGTCAAAAGTACAGAAGATAGGTACTGTTACGTGTATTGATTCTGGGTATCGGTACCGTATGGGTTCAAATGTGAAAGGTACCCATCCCTAGTCATACCATATTCCACCTAAAAAGATCCCTTTAGTTCTTCACATCACTATTTTGTAGTTCTTTCCATCTAAAAGAATAACATTTTGCTCATTGCTCCTTTAAATATAAAAAACATTTAAAAAGTTGATTGAGTTTTATGTGTTTTAGCCTTCACTCCCCTCAAAAAGGCATTACAAAATGGAATAACTTGTCAAGATGTGACATATAAAAATATGAAATATGAAAAAATACGCTATGTGGTGTTAAACTGTTACCTGGTGTGTGACACTGAACAATGTGGTGGTGCGTGTTAAGAACTAACTAGCATCTTCTGGTGCCTTTTCAAATTATTATAGTCTATACAATAAATATACAAATAATATGACTCACAGAAAAAAAAGCACAGTGCAGTAAAACCACACCTAAAAGTACATATTGTACAAAAAGTTACTCAAGTAAATGTAACTGATTAAATCTAGTCACTATCCACATCTGTGTAAACCCTAAGCATTCTGAAATTGTTCCAAAGTTTTTTAGATTGTTACTCAGAATTCAGAAATAACAAAACGTTATCATTGTGCTTGAATATGATGTTTTGATTGCAGGGAAAAGTCTGAGAATCTTCACGACCCCAGGCCGCTAAACAAAAGCAGAGAAACAATGCAGAAATGCATATATCTACCCACACCCTTTTGTGTTGTATGTAAACAACTTTGCCCTTAAGGTTTGTTTTATATGAAAGGAAGGCGCTCCAAAAAAAAAAAAAAACATTGTCATAGAATATCAGATTGGTATTTTAAAAGTGTGACCTTTGAGTGAGTTGAATACATGAAGACTGCGGCGTTGGAGCCTGATGAATAGCTCGGGTCTTTTCCCAGCTGGGAGAGCAGATGCTAAGAGACAGAACGTGTTTTTTCAATCCTCCTGCACTCCTTATTTTTTTTCCCTCCCTGCTTCTAATCTTATATTAGAGATGGGGGTGGGGTGGTGGTGGTGGAGAGGAGGGTGTGAGGAGTGTGAGGGCAGTTGTTTGGAAATGACACACCATTAACTGTCCTGGCGTTAATCTTAATGCTTCATGTTAGAGGATACACACAATCCATTTTAATGCAATTAGCTCTTGCCAGGAAGGATGAGTTATTCAATGGAAGCATAATTGCATCCTCAAGTTTTTACACTGGTTCATTCCAGGGATGTAATTACTTTTATACATGGTTTAACACATGGTGCCATTCAAACATGCAGCATGCGTACGAAGCACGGCTCTCACTGGGACCCATGCACAATCACATGGAATTAAGTTGACAAGCAATACATCACACAATCACACAACTTTACCTCATTATACAAAGTGGAAAAGTGAGATTGCCCGGCATCAAGTTTCATCAGTGCATGCATTCACAACTGAATCCCCACACAGCGACCCCCAGACACACCAGGCCTGGAGATTGATGGCCCGACTTTGGATGCGTCACCCTGAGGGGGACGACCGTGTCTTTCTGCTGTCTCCCAAAGTCATCGGGCTGCTTCGTTGTAACATCAGTGTGACAAAAGCTCTGAATATTACAGTGCAATATTTCAGGGGAAGATGAAGTGGGAATGCACAGCACACCATGGCAATTTCTTTTCTGTTTATCTCCTCTTATGTTTTTGTGATTTCGTCCCAGGCTTTTCTAGTAAATCTGTGAGTCCTCCCAACTTTCCATTGAATTGGTTGACTGTACTTTGCCGTACATCCTTGCATTTTCTCCGTATGCCGGATGAGGTTGTTTTGGTTGAAAGCATAAACAGCTGCAGTGCCTGCCAAAAGTATTCACACCCTTGTACTTTTCTTCATTTTGTCATGTTAAAACCACAGACATCAATGTTTTTGAGTTGGAAGGAAAATGATACGGGATATACAGCCCTCCTTACACTGATGGCCCTAAATACAATTCATTGCAACCAATTTTATTCAGAACTCACCTAAATTAGTAAATAATGTCCACCTGTGTCTTACTTAGGCTAAGTCCACGCACAGCAGGATATCTGGGAAAAAACTAGACATTTTTATGTGGGTATGCCTTTCAGCCACACATAAACGACGTTATGCATCCCTTAAAATGAATGATCCTAAAAACTCTGGCCAAAGTGGAGACGCTTCGGTTTTGAGCCTGCGTGTACATGAATAGACAGATATTAATGTCCGGTGCATCGCTGTCTGAGACGAAGTTGGCTGCGCTGCATCACACATGTGAGACCATTGTTTATAAACTTGGTCATACAGTGGAGTTAAAATCAACATTGTCTTGAGTTTTATTAACTTTATATTCTAGTATGGTTTTTAAAAGAAGCTCAACTTCTTTATCTGTCAACAAGATCAAACCTCCCGGCACCATAATTAACTCCTAACAGGAAGTCGTGGTTGTTTTGAAGGACTCTGATTGGCTGTTGTAAGTTTTAGTTTTAAGGTACGTCTGCGGTATAAAGAAAAATAAAAATAACTCAGTGCCGCATTTCTTCAGGTTGGTGTGAATGAAAACTTTTCTAAAAAACGTCCTGTGCGTATGGTATTATTAAAAAAAAAAATGGGGTAGCGGGATATTCATTAGTTTAAAAACCCTGCTACGTGTGGACTAGGCCTCAATTTCAGTATAAGTTTGACTATCATGTGAAGGCCCCAGGGGATTTGATATAAAACATTAGTGAACAAACAGCAACGAGAAGCACACCAGACATGTCAGGGACAAAGTTCTGGAGAAGTTTTTAAACAGGGTTACATTACAAAGCAATATCCCAGGCTTTGGACAGCTCATGGGGCACTGTTCAATCCATCTTCTGAAATTGGAAAGAGTATGGTATGAGTACAAATTCACCATCCCCACAGTGAAACATGGAACCACCAGCAGCAGCAGCCTCATAGTGTGGTGATGCTTAATTCAGGAGAGACAGTAGAGCTGGTTTCGAGTTGATGAGAAGATTTAATTAAAAGTAGGGCTACCCTAGAATAACACCTATTATAGGCTGCAAAAGACCTGAGACTGTGGCAGACGTTTACCTTCCAGCAGGACAATGACCCTCCACCTGTGCACACTGTTGTGCACTCGTCTGTGTTGGTTGGTCAATCGTATATAATCCCATGAACAAACGTCAAACTTCAAATATGAAGACGTTCAAGCGTCGTGAATAACTTTCCCAGCCACTGTAGTTGACATCTGCTGCTGTTGTGCAACCAACTAAGAGTTGTCTTCCTAACTTTGTTCAAATTTTCATCCTGCTTGCCTTGCAGTGGAAAACTGAAACGCTAAGCCTCCAGCCCCATTTCAAATCTATTACTGTTGTAAATCACACAGAAGGCAAATAAGGAAGGCTTAAAGCAGTGTCCCTGTGAGGCCAGTGCTTAACCAGTGATGTCTGTGCAAATAAAGGATTCTGTGCAGTGGGACAGGGAGAGAATAATCCCAATGAGTTGCCGCGAGGGAGCTTGTTCCTCAGTCCAAATCTGTAAATAATGGAGATGAAAGAGAACCAGGCCTAAGAATGATCTTGAGTGGCCCTGAGCAGCCCACGGGCCCAAGTCACAACCAGGGGGGAAACAGAAGCTCTACATCCACCCACAACTCCAGTCCAAGCCTCCAGTTATATTTGGCAAGACAGCTAAGCTCAGCCATTTAAGATGAGGGGGTTATCCAACTCTTATGCAACTGTTTTACTTTTTCAGCTCATATTTCCTAGTCAACTAACACACAGCTTTAGAAAGGAGACACATCACATTGCATTTGGTGTTTTTTTTTTTTTTTGTTTGTTTTTTACTTTTGACAATGAGTTGTGAGATCACAACTAAATGTTAAGAATTATACATAATTACAGTTATACATGATGAGTAACTATTATCTCTAATCATAAACAATCAAGGAAGCACATGATCTCTACTCATACAAGCCGGATCGCTCTTACAGAAGATGAAAGTTTGCACTCAACATGATTACTTTTACTAAAGTAAAAAGTAGTACTGAGTAACTAATCATAACAAATGACGTTTTAGTATTTAAAACTTATGTAATCGGACAGACAAAAAATTAAGGTTATGTGGAAATCCTGGTTTATTAAAGACAAAAATGGAAATATAAAAAACAATAACATTATTACAAAATTATAAATTCAGGCAGAAGAAACATTTCTCACTTTTTTTTCAACATTAGACTTGAAAGCAATACTTGCAGCAGTTATTGTATATACAACAGTATGTTAGAACAGTATTTCCTATGACAATATCTACTATTTACTGTACGTTCATTCAACCTGCAATTGGGTCAATGAGCTCAGCAGATAGAAAATAACATTAAAATAACAATGCTTATGTACAAATAAGAAGTCTCACTTTAACATAATCTCTAGGCAACTCCCAGCATGCAACGCAGTTGGGACTGCCCCTGATGGAGACGCTCATCTCCCGTCACCATGGAGATAGGGTCTGGCCAAACATAAAACCACACTGGACTTTTGTGCAGCGGCGCAGTGTTGAGAAGACGTTCAGCTGAATGTCTGCGTGCTGCGTGCACGTGGTCAGTGATTTGGACTTGGGCTGGCTCCGAGTTCATCCTTTACTATTTCCCCTGCATCTGAGTAAATGTAAATAGTGACTAACCACCTCTGGTGACTGGTCAAATTTCACATTTAAATAAAAATCTTCTTTAAATGGAAATTGCTATAGAACACAAAGCATTCATCTTTTTCTATGTTTTTGCTGTCATTTTAATTACATAGTAAACAGGGCCACAAACATCTAATTGCTGGTTAAGTTTTTGTTGTTGAAAATAGTCAAAACATATTTTTTTTCAGATCAGTTAAATACAATGGACCAAACAATTTTATGCATGTGTTTTGATAATTTATTTTAACCATTTATTTGTTTTGGGTCCCTATAGATCCAAAACATAAAAAAATGTTTGCTGTATATGTAGAAATCATGTAAAGATCCATTTCCTACAAAAAAAAACAAACAAACAAAAAAACCAAAAAAACAACAGATTACTTGATTTCATTAAAATTAAGCGTTTTTGTACCATTATACCAAATATTATTTTGTGAGTTTAATAAACAAAAAATATATATTTGTTGCCCACAAGTAGGCCCGGATGATAATTCAATAACAATATATCTTGATCAATAGATGTGTGATGCGACAAAAAAAAAAAAAAAAAGGGTCAGGAAAAAGTTCAATTGATGAACAGTTTTCCTTCCTTTTGCATTCTAGCCTATCATGTAGGTTAATGCTACAGTCATTATATCCTCCCAACCAATCACAAGCACAGACCCAGGAATGCTCTGTCACCAAGCTCTGTCCCCTTCAAAGAGTTCAGAAAGCATGTGACATTTAAGAAAAAGAAGAAAAAACTAGATACCAAGTTAAAATTATCACTGTCTTAGTCCAGACTTTCTCTGAATATTTAAATACATTAAAGCATGATATCTAAAGCAGCACATTCCGACTAGTAGATGCGCTGGAGCCATACACTAAGGTAATAGAGTAGGTTTGTAATTATAATTTATGTTTTTTTATAATTACATGGCTCAAATTGATCAAAACTCAGCTAATTTTCCCAATATGTCTATGATGATAATCAGATAAGAAGATGTGTGAGCATACATGAGCTTTTTATCTGCGTGTACTGTTGCACTTCACACTGTCAATTGATGCAGAGCCCCAACATAGAAGGAAATATGAATGATTGGCGGAGCGATTCCACTTAATAACACTCAACATAACACATGCCAGAGCCCGTGCGTCTGCTGACATGCTCTCACAAAGTTCAGGCACGTCTTGTGATGCAGACATCCCGCCAGCTCATTCATAAATGATCTGAGAGTATGATACAGCCCAAGGAGAGAAAAAAAAAGAAATATGTGTAGCTGTCCAAATGAATTTCACTGACATGGTGCTTTATAGGGTGCGTGTCGGACTTCAGAGTGGAGGGAGCGAGAAAGTGGATTCCTTTTGGTGTTGCACCTGCAGGCCACAGCCACGGACGCACAAGTGCAACTATGACATGTCTTTCATTGGCTTGATGTTGAAATATTTACCATTTTACGCCAACATATTGTGCTAAGAACACTTTAAGTATTTGACTTCATTTAGAGTTTTCTGCAGTTCACAGTACTTGAGTCTGAAGATGAAGAAGCTAGAGTACTTAAACATTACTAATCATGTTGTTTTTTTTTATAGTCAAGAAACCATGCTAATTTCTGGTAACACCTGTGCCTATGGGGAGTTTAGCAAAACATCCAGCTCACAAACCGAGACCATCCACAATATTAGGTTCACGGGATAATACGAGGAAAGGTTTTAGCAATATTTTGGTAGAAAACTAAGTTTAGCTTCCATTGTTTCATATGAATCCACCAAATCCACTGCAACTCATCAGTCCACTCTAGCTCAGCCAGGAAGGGAGTAAACATCTTGATTTAGTAACAGATTATCCAGGTTTTGCAGTTGTTAGAAAATTATCCCGAGACTTAACAATCAGATGATGAAGTAAACTGATACGGCATACGTACACAGCTTGCTAATTGACCAGAACTCTTAGGTTGTGGGTACTTTTCCAACAAGCTTACTTAACACAGGAAAGGAAATTATTAATGATAACTACACAAAGCCTCACAAATCCAAACTAAATCTTAATTACTTTTGCAATAAAGTGTTGTTGGTCAGCTCAAGAAGTCCTTATTAGTTGACTTTGCTAATATATAGGAGCAATTCCGGCACTACTTCCTTTCTAACTTCAAATTACCCGTCAGAGTCTCAAAAGCAGATACAACAGAGTCAAGCACACAACATCATAACATAATATTATAATTGAACTTGACTCTATGGTGGCATCAGCCATCTTCCGTCTGTTGGTCTGTTGGAGCAGCAGTTTATCTGGAGCTGAGAGGAAGCTGCTGGATAAAGTCATTAGGGGGGCCAGCTCTCTCCTAGGATGCCTCCCGCAGTGTTAATTTGGCAGTAAAATATTTATTTAGTTTTAGTCTTAAGGGCCTTTCAGAGGCTGGACACACAGCGCTGCACTGTCAAACTCATTTTTAAAGGCTTGCGCCATGGTGGTTTATTGCTGTGCCGAGTAAAATGCAGCACCCACTTGGCGAGCTCACACGCACTCAAAATTCAGTTATGTTGAACTTTGACGCACAGTGACGTATACACAAGCAGCCAATAGAAACTGGGCCATCCAGCCATCAGCCGGAAAGACCAGGAAGCACAATGTGGGAGAGGCTTTTGTGCACCCACATCCTCTTCTTCCTTGCTCTTATTTTTCTTGTAACTAGCAGGACTAGTACTAGCACTTTGCTGCTGTAAACAAATGACTAGACCTGCCAACGTAGCGAAGAGCCGCACAAATGCCTTAAACTCCACAGCAAGCCAGGCACAGAAGGGGAGCGGTTAGTAGTAAAGATTGGTGACCTGCAGGGATATATATGTAAGCTGTATATATTAACATGAAGAGAGAGAGAGAGAGTGAGAGAGATTTAAATGCCTAAAACAAAGCTCCGGATAGGTTATGGTTGATACCTTTTTTAAGTCCAACATAATTTTCCTTCCTGCTGCCTCTGAGTTTCAATCAAGTCATGGTGTCTGAGAAGGCAGCGTGCTCGGAGGTGAGGTCAGCCACATTAACCTTGCTTATCTTCCTAAAGCATCTGTTGCGGGGCGCCTTCCATCACTGCTGGCCTTCCAACAGAGTTATGACAAGTCCTCTGTCACACTTTGGCCTTACAGCTCCCTGTTAAAGATGAATGGGCGTCAGCCCCAGTGCCCAGGTGAACTACGGCCGGCTGTTTCTACCACGGGGCTCCAAGCTGCCAGACCTACAGCCGACCAGTCTCAAACTGACAGCTGCTGAGCCTAGACATCAAACTGGATTAGGAATAGCAAAGCTTCCTGGAGCCTTTTTTTTTTTTTTTGCTACCAGGAAACCAGAATTTACAGAAACTACTACGAAGAGGGAACCTGCTTTGAAAAATCTTTTAGTCTAACATTTAGCATGCTGGCATGGACTAGTTTATGCTGACGGTGTTTAATGTTACTTCAAGGTAGCTCCACTTTGTATACTGTTCACAGGGAGAACGAGTGGTGATGGGTGGTTGATCAGAAACTGTCAAGAGGCAGCAGCTAGGGCTTTTTTTCACAAGTCAGCATGGCACCACGATCAGAGGGCAGTGGGGCATAGATGCGACCTGCAGGGATATCAGGTACCATGCTGCTCACATTTTTAGAAATCCCGGTGGTTGATGACTGAAGAAAAAAAATAACTTCTTCGGTTGCTTGTTTTCGTTATAATTTCTTTCCATTGCCTTTACCTTTTGTACTGAATTGTCACAAAAACAAGTGTTAGCATGAGCTCTATAGTGTGTTAGAGTGCCGATCAGTGGTTTAAAAAGGTCATTGTTACCAGAAAATATATCTCATGTGGTAATTGCACTGAGCCACAGATAATAACAGTAGTACACATTGTTAGAAGAAGAAACGTGTATTTATTTGCTTTGTTTATCAGTTTTCTGCTGGCTTCTTTATGCACCATTTTTTTCTTGTCTCCTGTTTTAAACATTTTTCTTGTATAAGTTTCACAGGAGGTTTTGTTCATGGACAGAATCAGACTCCCGTGTTTCATGCTAGAAGATAGAGTTCCCATTATTCAGGTCTTGGCCCTTGCCCAGCTTGCTTGGTCACCCATCCTCATCTGAGTGACAATGAGGCTGGGCAGCAGACGAAAGCCATGAAAGGTGAATATGACAAGCGAGCAGGCTGTTGTGAATACGGATGGAGGTTTAGATGGAAAGAAAGAGCGGAGCTGTTGGAGGACCCAAATCCAGGGGTCATTGCTTGGCTGTCAGCGAGGTGGTCAAGCAAGGAGGCAGCCTTTGTGCTGAGTTTGTCCTGCTCAAGAGGCCAGAAAAGCCTAAAGACCATGGCACACTTGAGTGTTTCCACTCAGAGACTATTGATGACGGCACTCGACGTCTGAGAAGGGCTGCAATGAACAGACAGCTGTATGAGCTGTAATTAATAGATAAAATAAATAGGGATTTTAAAAAAACTACAAATGTTTAATGTAAAACTCCAAATCAGCCCACATTTTGTGTCTTTGCAGTGAATATTCGGACTGGAAGAGACTCTAAATCACTGAAACATGTTAATACGGCTCAGTAGAGGCGTAACAAAATGTTATGGAAGCACCTTGTGATATCGTTCCCAAAATCTTTCTTGTCAGTCTGCTCATGAAGCTGTCTGTGTAAAACTTTCTCTGGTGAAATAAGTGCCAGCTATTATTTTGAACTCCAGATGAAATAGCTGACTGGTTTGAGGTTGACACCACACATATCTATGTATAGTTATGCCCATGGTGTTATAGCTGGGAAGTCATTTCCCTTTCAGATTTAGATTTAACATGATTTCCATTCAATGAAGAAGATCATTTCTGAAAGAAAATAAGACAGGCATCTCTCAACACACTAATGAAAGCAGTAGCAATGCCAGAAAATGTTTTACATCTGATTTTACTTAGCATTTGATTAGACAATATTCTGAATTGGACAAGAGCATGTCAACATATTTGTACCCCTGTCAGTTCTCATTTAAAAACTCTTTATTGTCATTACACCCGTCAAACCTGTCTTATAATTGTGAACAAGCATATTTCCTGTGATATTTTGTTGGTTTGTCTTCAGTGATGAGCTTCAAGTTATTGAGGATAGAAGGCCTCCATGCCATTACCCTGATCTTAAGATTCCTCCACAGATTCTCTATCAGACTCCAGTCAGCCCTCTAGCGGGTACACTATAAAATGTTAATTAAGCTTGGCTAAACTTGGTTTTATGAAGAAAGTGTCCTTTTTGTTACTGGGAATAAATGAGATTTGCTTGAATAACAAAACTGAAGAAACATGACCCAAACAGTGAAGAAACATGAAACAAGGTAAAATAAATGTAAAAAAAAAAAAAATTGACTACATTGTTTCATTTAAATATGGCATGTCTAATTTATTGGTGGGCTGGTAAAAGGGAATGTTTATTCACAGTAAAAGTATTGTTGTACAGTAAAAGTTTTTAAGTTGTACAAAAACTGTGGCCCTAAGTACTTTAACTCTGGAATTTTGGCCCACGTTACAAAAAGTTTGGATACCCCTGGTGTAGACAGAAGCATTAACGCCACTGAAAAATTTCCATCATTTAATTTCTTCAGTTTTAAAATCCTTGTAATGAAACAGCAGAGAAAGTCCAAGAGTGACTGAGGTGTTAATCTTGCTGTATAGAGCCCAGAGTAGGGCAATGCTGCCACTCCCCAACACAGTTCTATTTTTTTCTACAATGGTTTAAAGAAAGACAAATTTGGCTGTTTGGAATATTTCAGGCTAGCCATCACTCTAATTAAGGAAATGCTGTGTTAAAAATACAGTTGGCATGCTATGACACATGTCTAATATCTGCTGGCTCTACCACAACACATTTTTAATAGGAACTACTTTATCCAGCAGAAAAGAATAATCTTAAACTGAATAGAGATTATTTAGAGCGCTGTTTTCAATTTATGAAAACTTTGTTGTGTTTTTGAACACACAAAAATAATGTATGCTTTTATTAGCATCAGGGCCAGTTTAGAATTAGAAATTATGGATTGGGATGACCTGGAATTAATTATTCCACTCTGGTTACAGACTCTTTAAAGGGCAAGTTAAAACATAGAGTCATATCTGTGAAACTTTTAGTCCATAACTTAAATCAGAAATGATCTCTTTCTTTAAAATAATGATTTTCAATCTGTGAAATCCTTACTCGATTCGTAACAAAAAGAAAAAATGTGAGTATTCCTTCACACTTGCTGTATCTTGCCAAAGTCAAATTGTCTAGATCTCCTGAACCTAATATCAAGGATAATTTCTTCTTGTGAGCTGGATGGATTGCTACAATCCTTAGATTCAAGGTAAAAATTGATTTTTGTTTTTCATTTATACTGCAAAAATAACAATAGAAATACTTTCAAAAATCTGGTTTGTGGCCTTTACTGACCATTTTTGAAAATATGTTTGGAAACTGTGTTTGATCTCAGAACAACCCAGTTGCCAACAAATCAATTACTGCGACAAAAGCTGCTTTCTTAGATAGAAATAGAAGGTATGGGCTCAATTCAGGGAGCTGCTACAGTATCCCTTGGGTGTTAAGTGCATCCACAGGTCTACACAAGGTTTCTTTGTGTTTCCTTTGCTTCCAGTGCTTTTCTTCTTAAAGGTTAATTGAATCTGTTGACCCCCCAACCCAACCCATATCCTCCACCCTCCCAAATAGTTTGTTTCTTTTACTTTGCGGAAAAGGAAAAAAAAAAACTTTGGGAACTCTTCTATTTGAGTGACGTTTATTGTCACCTTGAATCTTCCTGAACACAATCGGAGGTCTCATCATTTTTAGGGCATCTAATCTGCTGCCTTTTGGTAGCACATAAATCTGCAAATACAAGAGGTAGGTACATTTGTATGGAACATTGGATTTCCCTGAATTATGCTCCCCTCTTCCCCCTCATCGATCAGCACCTCTGGGTGACAGCAGGAAATCACATCATATTACTGGCCCTGTGTTAATATCGTTAGCGGATATTGTTCTGAGGCGAGGTGTGGACTTGCCCAATGTGATTAACTCCTATGATGAATTTGCCCTGTTGTTTGGAGACCGCTAACTGACTCCAGTGATTGACCAGAACCAGAAGCCTTGTCGGCATTTATTGATGTTCATCGAGTGTTATTCCTTTAATGACTGCACTCTGATCATTGCCAGCTTTATGGCTTGAGGGAAGCCAAGTTGAGTTAGCAAAGTTTGACTAAATGGAGTTTTAGAGGCCGATGGCCGCGTAACACAGTTATTGTGTACACATGTGGCTGCGCGGTGTTTAGTGCAGCTTGAGTGTTTTTTGGCCAATCAGGTTTTCAATTTTGGGGAATAGCTGCAATAACTGCACAGGCTCTCAGGTGGACAGAGGACAGTCAACTACATGTAGGATTGAAGGTCTTGTAGGAATGCCAGGTCTCCCTAAGAGTCGACGTAGTAATTTGAGTCAAACACTTTACACTTATAAGTCTCACCTGATAAATGGTCAAACTGGTTTATGTTTTCTTTTCTTTTATTATAGTTATTGAGTGCTTTCAATCAAATATTTGCACATGCAAAATGTATGCCATTGGCGGAAACCATAGTTTGTGCCACTTCCTAATTCCTGAAACACACGCAAATACGCCCATGCTCCTAAAAAGCTCTACGGTCTGTTTGTGTTGACGCATTTTCCTCATGTTTAGATCAGAGATCATGCATGCCTTTCAGGGAAGGATACAGGTGAGTAGGGCTGGACGGTATAGAAAAGAATGAATAGTTAAAATAGATATCAATATTGGTAATTAGCAAAAAATTCAAAACACATCTTTTAAGTGCAGCCCTGGCCATTTTATGCTGTTGCTTCATGACCTATTTTTAGATAGAGAAAACACAAACACTGAATTCAAACTTAATCCTTTATTCAACCAACTTCTTTTAACCAAAACTGTGCTCTCTGTACTCTTTGAAGGGGGGTGGAGCTTGATGACGGAGCGTTCCTGGGTCTGCGTCTATGATTGGTTGGGAGGATGTAATGACTGTAATATTAACCTACATGGCTAGAAAGAAAAAGGAAGAAAAACTGTTCTATTGAACTTTTTATATACCCTTTTTTTTTCTATCTCACCACAAATCTATCGATCGATACATATTGTTATTGAATTATCGTCCAGCCCTACAGGTGAGCATTTTTGTAAATTAGAAACAGAAAAACTAAAAAAGAGAGAGCTGAACTCTCTCTCTGCTGAAGGCTGGTGGTGATTTGGCTTTACGGATAAGAGGGCGGGGCTGTCACCGAAGGTAGAACTGATCATCTCTTCCAATGTGCTGTGCCTGAGAAGATGATTTATCTAATCAGTTACCTTTTCACAGTGGAGTTTAAAATCCTAGTTTTACCTTTTTAAAATTCAAAAAATAAATCTTATGATTGTAGAATGTCAAACAGAGAGAGATCACAAATAGAGGTTAACGAACAGAACTCAAGTAAACCTGTAGAAAGGCGCTTATATCGCTGCATCATGTCGGACAGTTACATCGAGGCATCTCTGCTCACCTGTACGAGGAAGTGGAGCATGCTTTTTTGTCTTTTAAATAAAAATAACAGCAGGTAATCAAGGTTGAGAACTCAAGAGTGTTTTTTTTTCTTCTGATAAATCATCAATTCATAAACTGCCTCTTCAATCTATTTTAACTTCAATCAGTGATTTTTATCCTTAAATGAATCAGTCAAAGAGATTTTTAAAAAGTCAGACGTGACAGAGACATTTCTTTTTATGTTTTAATCTTTTTTCTCTCTCTCTCTCTCTCATTGATCACTTCTGCACCTGTTGTGCTTGTGGCTGAAACAAAGACAGCTGTGAATTGGTGCAAACAAACATTTGCAAAGTGCTCGCATCTGCTGGGCTTGATGGGCATGTCTACATCTCCAAGCTACCACTGCAGCCTGCGCTGTGAATGGGGTGCAGAAATGCAGCAGATGTAAAACATTTGCCAGACAATCCGTAGACGTTTGTGATGTTTTGGTAAGAACTGGTTCAGAAGCCCTGAAATAACAACCATACACAGAAAGCCATTTCGGGGTCCTATTAATGAACTGCTGCCTCTAGGAGTTCTGGGCCAGTAGCTGGTTCCCTCAGGAGTTACTGGGGGAAAAAAAAAAACTTTGTGAATAATATGAGATTTTTTACTTTTATTATTGTTCTTCATAGGAATGTTTTGATAAGTTTAAAAAATTTTAATATATTGCATTCATAATTTGGCTCTGTTTTGCCTGTTTTTGCCCAGTATTGCCTTATTCATTTAATTTGATCATTCGAGTTATCCTATTTGATTAGATGCACGCTCATTGTGTTAAAAATGATTATGTAAGTTGAATATATCCTACTGTGCATTTTATTTATTTATTTTCTGAATAAATTTGCCTGTGGGGGGTCTTATTATTGGCCTGAGCACCAGCCCCCTACCATGTCTGCACACGTGCCTGGTGATCAACATGCACTCCAGAGCCATAGCTGTGTGGTGTAAAATAACACGTCTTATAACTCTAACAACACACATTTTCATAGTTCAATTTAAATGTTTGGTTGAGTCACAGCTGAAATTATCATTCATAACGTGTTCTCAATGTGAGTATGTGCCCTTTCAGCTTCTGAATGGTTCCTGGATTTTTCTTCCTTCACAATTAAATTAACTACAAAGTAATAACTGACATGCAAAGCTAGAAACGTTCAAAGAAGAAACTTTCGCCAACAGTCAAAAGTGCTCTCTTAAGCGTTTAACACCTCCAGTTATATGCCTCTCACCTGATGATATACATAGGGTGACTTCTGTAGCTTCCGTGTGGCAGATGTTGCTTTTTTCGCTCCAGCGGCATCACATCATACATCCTTACACGTCTAAAGGCTGAATCTGTGAAACTGAATCATCTGTTTTATGATAACAAGAAGCAATGCTGTACTGAGCCATTTTCATTAGAAAACGAGTGCACAGCTAAATCCCTTTCTTTCCGCAAGATTATACGTCTTTCTTTTTACAATCGACAACATGAATATCCACAAAGTCCACAAAGACCCTGACTAATTAAATCTCTACATATTAGAAACATTTGATCCTAAATGCAATGTGAGATTTTTTTTTTTTTTTTTTTTTTTAAAGTTTGTCACATGCCACTGTTACCGCGGCAACTGCTATTTATTATTTAAAGTTTTCTCTGCATAATTGTAGATTAAACAAATTCCATTATCCAGTTTGTATGCTGGATGCAAGCTCTCATAAATCAAACTGTTGAAAATTTGACCCACCCATGGCTGGCTCCTTCGTGTGTGAACACCCTCCTGTCTGCTTCATTAGCTGCATGTGAGCCCGACTAACACGTCTGTGTGATGACCTCCAGCTGTCCCCTCATGCTGACCACGCTCATGACCATCTCGCAACATGCCACGTATGTCTCCGTAGCAGTGGAGAGGCTGAACATTCGGCATATTGATTTTTATCGCCAGTTGTCACGTGCTGACTACCCAGAGGGCCTAATAAACCCCTGACTGCAGGTGTGTAGGAATTTAAAAAAATACACCAGTTAGTACTCAATGGTATTTTTAATTTTTACCTGTTAGGTTGAAACAGAAACTCGAACCACCAAAGACTTCTCCATTATGTCATTTCCTTCGAGTCTCCCTGCACCTCATTTTATGAAACAGCTGCAAGGTGCTCGATCACAATCGCTTCACAATACAAAGCAGAAGGTAAAACAAAACATCAGTTTAGTAAAATAGTGTTTCAGAAATTTCTAAATCAGAAATCAATAGTGTTTAGGATAACTGACTCCCATGGTGTATTCACTCCGGCCATATTTTTTTAATGATTTAAGTTTTTGTTTATTTGTTTTGGACTTTTCTGGACTAATTAGTTTTCACTCCCCTCAGCCGACAGCCGTCTGTCCCCATCCAATCAGCTCAGCCCACTCCTCAGTCACCAGATCAGCTCAGATCAGCTCCATTCTGCTGCCACTGTTTTTTACTCCGCTCACCTGCCTACATATACCTGCCTATTTTTGTCCACCCACTGCTAGAACGTCTTGTCTTGCCTCCTGTGCACTGCTGCCGTGTTACTACCAGTACCTGTGTGCTTCAGCCCTCACTGATGTGCGTCTCCAGTGTTTCTGGTTTGAATATGAAACAGCCCCACTGTGAACCAACTACAACATACGTCTCTTTGGACTTGAAGGAGATATAACTAATAATGACACTTAGTGGTTAAAATCTAAAAGACACGTACACAGCCATTTACTGAGTGGTGCGTTGTTGCTGTGAAACTCCACTGAATTTTTACTTCCACAGGACAGGTATATGATTTACGTATTCTCTTCTATTTCTGGTCTTCTTCTCTTACTGGCTTCCATGTTTTGCCAACAAAAAGAAAAAATAGCAAATGCTGCACTCTGTTTTGGGAAGTCTCATATGATTGGCTCAGGAACCAGGAAGTAAATACGGGCTACACTCTGAACCTATGTAGTTCCGCACCGTACCTCTAGGTTTGAAAGGAGAAAAACTTGACTAATGCATTGTTGATGGAGAGAACCGATTGTTTATAGGTAATGTTACTTCCATCCTGGGCAAGAAATAAGAATGATTTAGGTTGATTTTATAGTAAATATCATACTTCTAGCTCCTTTAATTAGCCACCATAGTGTTGATCGTATTACCTAATAAAGAGCAAAGCTGCAGCCAGCATGCTGTAGGTCTCCTTCAGCTTGCAGGATGCATTCTCCGACACGTTCCAAAATTAGAAATAAAATGTCTCGAATACTGCTTTAAATGAGCTGCTCTTGCCACTCAGTGATTTACCAGCTGTAATAACAGCACAGATATGAAAAACAGAAGTGCTGCAGGATGGACCACCAAGATGGAGGTTAAAAAACACATATGGACTCAGAAGCTGGCGGACAGACGGTAGATGTGACGCTATCGCCTCCAAGATCGGCGGCTCAGCTAACCACAGAGAAAATGGTATCAATGCTATTTAGGTATCAATGCCTTTAAGTACCAATAATACAGATATAATGTGCAGATGAGTGCTGGTGGCGTGCTTAGAAAAGGCCTCAAATAGCTTTGTAACTCTTTCCAAACTAATGTCAGTGAATTTGTTCTGGTCTGCTCTTGCAGTTGTTTACATTGGAGCATAATGCATTGCTTTTATAGGATTTTTATGCCTTGTTCACATTGCAAGACATCAATTTGTAAGTGATTTACTGATTCTCAGTCATTAATCTGACCTGGGTGTGACTAATAAAGTTAAACTTAAAACAATGTGATTGATCACAGATTTTAACAGCGGGGGGATTATGTTTTTCACATAGGACCAGGTCTATTGGGATTGTTTAAAAAACAATTTTTTAAAACATCAGAAGGATTATTGTAAACTGCTTAAACACTCGCAGTATGAATCATGATTCCTGGCTGGGAGGCTCGCTAAGAGTTAAAGTCACCGAGATGAAAAATACATGACATGCACAACTTCTGGGCCAAATTGTTATTCCTTCATTGTTTTTGTCTTTTTATCATAAAAGTTACGTAAAAATTCTGAATATGACATCTATTAATATTTTTGAGCTTTTACAGAACTAGGAAACACTTGTTTACCAGTGGATATTATGGATAATAGATATTGTCATGTTTTGTTGTCATTTCATGCTCGCTAAAATATTTATGTCAAAATGACACATTATGCTTTCATGTCACTTCCAGTTGTTGCACACACACAGCCATCTTATTATCATTACTTCACCGTTGTCAGGTAATCCATAAATACTTGAACAGATGCATTTTAATGATGACATAATGGAGAAGAAAGCTACTGAAAAAAACATTATTCAGACCGTTTAACCTTGAGCTTCATTTGTCCAACAGATCTTTTTGAAGTGTGCTTGATGCTTTATTTGTGCCACAGTAGTTTGTAAATACAATATTGTATTTTTGTGTGATTTGTTTGATAACTGAATCCCAGAACCCTCGTGGTTTTCCCCATTCTGTTGGATATGATGATCTTTAACAAGGTCTGTAAGTATTCTCTTTGAACATCCTGCATCACTTATGGCAGCCTTTTCCTTGCCAGAATAAACTGCTGTAGATCCTTTGCACAGAAGGCTCCGCCATACGTTTGCATACAAGGATCTGAGCCTTAGTGGAGCTGACAATGCCACCTCCTGACTCAGTCTGCGCACTGTGGCAAGCCTTTGATCCCATTCACTTTGCGTGAATGGGATCACACGCACATCAGGAATCGAAGCATTTGGCCCCCACCACGGGGGACGCTCATGCACTCAATAGAGCCAATTAGGGCAGGAAGCATTTAGTGATTTATGCAACATTTGACACATCCCAGTGGATCCCATTCCATCCTTTCTGTCTTTAGTCTCCTTTTCTTTCCATTTCTCGTCTCTCAATCAGTCTTTCTCCGACTGCATACGTCTTTGGCTGCCAGCTGATAATAAGATCCGTCTCCTGCTCTACATGAAGTTGCTGGAGTGCATCAGTTCACCAAAAACTGTTCAAGGCATTTGGAATGCCGCTTTCTGACACACACATACAGAAAGAGAATTTTTTATAATTATTAGCTCTTTTTAAATAGACTTGATATGGATGAATTGGTTACATTTTTGGGTGTTGAATGGAAATTATGATTTATGGCATTTAAGTTCATGGTTTTAAGCAGTTTTAAAGGTTTGTGAATTGAATCCACTTTCCCCATTGTCCCATAATTCTTCAAAACGATGAAATTCAAAATGGCCACCACAACCAGGCCATCTCGCCACTTCCTGGTTGCCCCTGAAAGCTTGAGGCCTAAACTCTGGAAGTGTCTTTTCTTTGCAATTCGTTCAAGGCGGTGGTTATTTCTGTTGTTAGTTCCCGTTTTTCTAGCTTACTCTCTCCTTCCACTTAACTCGCTGTTGAAATCTTTGTATAGAGGACTCTGTGAACAGTCGGCTTCTTAAGCAGATAACTTGTGCTGCTCACCGTTTCTGTGGACAATGTCAGTGGGTATCTGTCAAGTCTCTAACAACAGCCTTCCCCATGACATGAGAAGGTCATAACATGGACGTAACATAATATTTAAGGTATAAAATATTTTTCTTAATTTAAATATGCAATTTCTGACAAACAAATGTTTGGCTTTCATCAACAGTGAGCCATAATTCATTTTTAATTGTTTTCAAAGAATATAAGTAATTGTTAATTACACTTTCCTGACCATCAACATTTTGCTGATAATTTTTTTCAGAATTATACATTTTTGGTACATTTTCCGGTGGAGTGGTGGCCTAGGGGTCAGAGCAACCCGCTTTTGCTCTGAGAAGGTTGCAAGAGCCCAGTTTGATCCCTGCATACTGTCACTATGTGTCCCTGAGCAGGACCCTCAGCCCCAAATTACTCCCCGAACGTTGTTTAAAAAATGTCCACTCCTTCGTCTTGAAAGGGATAAACAGAATCGGAGTCTTGCACTTATTCTGTGAATTTCATACATCTTAGCGAAGGCAATGCAGATGTCAGGGGGTGGTGTGGCCTCAGGAATAGTCAGCCCGTACTGCAGCAGCAACACGTGTAATATTGATCAATTTCACCTACATACTGAGACGACAGGTCGGCATGTCAGTGCTGCAAAAGCTATTCTCCGTTCTTCTAAGTCAACCTGATACATCTGTTGCTGTGCTGGTTTAGTTTAGTTTTTTTTTTTTTTGAGGACCACATTGTTTGCCTGTGAAAGCTTTTCACTGAGTCTTTATACCTGTTAACAAGAACTGGGAGTGACAGACGGAGGAGCATAGAGAAGGTCACACATACTGAGGCCACTGAATGATTTGGTGTTTTCTGCCTGCTTTCTGTTGCTTGTTATCACCATCTCTCCACCCTACACACACTCTCTAAGGCCGTTATTAGCATGGATGAGCCTTCCATTCCTCAGTGCTCTTCGGGGAGGAGGCTCTCAACCCGCCAGTTCATATTTAGTCTCTCAAATGAAACATTCATAACTCAGGTATGGGGTCTTAAAACAATGAGTGCCGCAGTTTGGCAAAGACCTGCATCAATCACAAGCTCGGAGGAGCCAGTGTGAGATAAAAACAGGTGCCCCTGTCAGAGCATTTTGGGATCACCTCGGGGGAAAGCGTGGGAGTCATGGACACACAGTTGCACGGAGGGATTCATGGAGATAACTTCATTTGTGTGTTCAGAGACTGCCCGACTTTCAGTAGGAATGTTATTTTTAGTCGATCTCGAGTGTTTTTTTTATTTTTTATTTATTCATTATTATTTCAAATGCTCAGTACCATATTGTAATAATGCCTTATGTTCGCTCTGGTGTATTTTAGGACTTCAGCCTCCGTCTGTTGTGTAACCTAACTCGGCCCACGCTATTTTTCTAAACACATTAGTGCTGAATTATGGGTATGCATCGTGTAATTATTGAAGTAATGCCCACAGAAAAGGCTCTCCCAAGAGTCTGTGCTGTTGTTAGTGTTGTTATTATTATCATCATTAGTGCTATCAGCGTGTCTGCAGAATAAATATTCTGCCTCTCGATTGTAGGACAATTGCTTATTAATCCACTACAAACAAGGCCTCGCGATTTATGCCTCAACAACAAACACAAAGAGCCCCTCTGCTTAGTAACCCCCACAGTATCTCATATGAAATCTGCCCTTTTCTTTCACTCCCTTACCCCATTCAAAGCTGTTGAGCCTGTAATTAAATCTCTAACAGGAGAAGAAGGGAGCACCATGGGATGCTCTGAACACATGGTGATGTGAACCTCGGTGGGAAACTAACAAGAACCCCCTGTTGTGCACAACTTCTATGCATCTCTCAGCTTTTTTTTTTTTTTTTTTGCTTGTTTTTTTTTTTTTTTTTGCCTTGGTTGCATTGAAATAAAAATGCATTTTAATATGCACTCAAACGGATTTGTCAGACTTCAAATGTTTTCTATTTAGTCATGTTTGCATGCATAAGCAGGGAGAACGTGCACAGTTTCGATGGCCACTCGGAGCACATTAAAGCCGCAGGGGATGCGTGTAGATATACCGACGGTTTCAGTAAGTCATCACTTAGAGCGTGACTTTCCCTTCTTCCTTGCGCTCTCCTCTGCAGTGTCTGAAATGTCACAAACAGCTGCCACGCATTTTAGCATGCGGTCCAGGTGCTGTTTGGCTGTGTAAAGGCTCCCCAGCGCGGCACGAGGAGAAGGCGCAGCCTCAAGGTCTCCTCTGCCATAAAGAAAAGGGAGAGGGTGAAGGGAGAAAATAAAATTAGCGACAGCCCGCAAGAGTCACCCACGTGCAATGACAATTGTGACGCCCCAGAAGACAATGAACATCCTTTGAATTCCTTTGCTTAAAAATGCAATTTAGAGCAAAGTGGAGCAAAGTGGGCCCGTATATATTGGCGGTTTGATACGGTTTGGAGAAATGCCATTAGCTTTTGTTTTTGCTGATGATCTTTCCCTTCTGGTGAAAATGTGTTGCACATGAGAGCTCGGGCACGACTTCACTCAGAGGGACGGGAGAGGAAAAGGTAACGAGAGTGATGGCGTTTGAGATCCATGCAGTTGTGGAACGAAATCTCTGCAAAGGAATCTCTTTCACAAATACATGTCTTTGTGGTTGGCAAGAATGCAGGATATCTCAACAACCCAGTGTGTGCACAAGACTTCGTATGCCTTAACAGTGAGAATGTAAGGATTTTACCCATTTAAAGCCTCATTCAAGAAATTAGTAAAGATCTATTAGATGCTGTTTTGACAAAATAACCATCTAAATATATATAACTTTACCTTATTACATTAATAAAGACACATTTCAAATGACACATGGGGTGGGGGGTGTTGACCATAGGTCCAGTCAAACCCAGACTGAATTTTTCACACTGATTACAGATTCTTTAAATTCAAGTTTATAAACTAATACATGTTTATTTTTTGTTTATTATTGCACAGATAAAAACAAAGAGATTTTTCTTTTTACTCATAATTATTGCTGGAATCTCATTCTTATGTGAACTCAATATCATGTAATGTCTCGTCTCATGAGCCCTACACCGCAGCCCTACTAAACTAGCCTGACTCCTGCAGAGCTCCACACATGGGATCCCTCCATTGGAGATGTTTTTCAGAAGGAGGGGCCTTATCAAAAATCCTTGCATATGATTGGATAAACCACTTGTTTGTCATCTTTACTGACGTGCTACTTCAACCACATCGAAACCAGCCCGTGACGCTGATGTTAGGGACGCCCAAGGTCTTGCCAGACCCGGTCGGGAGAAGGGCGAAAACATCGTTTCCACTAACAGAAGCCTTCAAAGCCGTTCTCTGGTGTTCTTTAAAAAAAATAATATTCTGTAGATTAGACAACACTGATGGAAATAGCATCAATGTTACAGCTTGCTTCCTCGCTGCGAGACGCCATTGTGGTCTGAATCCAAACAGTCGCTTCTCTGATACGTAACATTTATGAAAATCCCACCCGGTGGTCCTGATTGGCTCGTTCATTTTATGTTGTATTGAAATCTCTCCCAATGGCAGCGGTTCCACATGGATATGTGGATCCGTGCGGTGCTCTGCGGAACGACATCCATCCCCCGAGGGACAGGTTACAACTAAACAGGAAACGAGAAACTCACTGCAGCTTTCTCTACAACATGGAGAATGGTTTGCAGCGGGTTTTAAATGACAGTTTTGTCGAACAAACTAGCTGCGTTTAAAGCAGCCTAGTCAAGATATGGGGAAATCGATTTTTCTGTATCATGGTCATACATATTTGTCTCAAAATGAACTCAAATGACCTTACTTCTGTAGTTTAAAGACTGATTTAGAAAATAGAAATTAGAATTAAAAATTCATGTATAAATAGATGATTATGTGCTGCTTGGTAAATATGTAGCCTGTGGCTGATGAATAAGTCTCCGACCAAACTTGTTATTGCTGTGTTCAGGCTCAGTATCAATGACCATGGCTACTTTACTTTTTTGTGGAGGTTGCATTTGCGATGCAGACAGATGTCACCTTAGGATGAGTGTGGGTGTTCTTGTGTAGGTGTTAGGCAGGAAAGCAGAAGAATGAGAGGAGGACAAGGCTACAAAAGTGAAGGTTGTGACAAAAGTGAGTCAGCCTATGAAAATGGACCTGCTTGCTCTCTTTCCTGTTTCATCTTCCTCCTCCTTTATCATTCAATGCTGACACCATGAGTATTTATTCACTGTATTTTTCCAGGTATTTCCCGGTAGTATTGCATTATACCTCACAAAGGTATTCCTAGACCTTGAACGTTTTTGCATTTTTTTTTCCCTTTTACGAACACCAACTTCAATGTATTTTATTTGGCTTTCATGTGGTAGATGAACACAGACTGGTGCATCATTTTGAATGGAAGTTGTACCAGACTTTGACAACATTCCTATAAATAGTAATCTAAATAACGCATTTGTATTTAGTACCTGTTAAAGGAACTAGCCCTTTTCCTGCACAAATTCGAAAGATGAGTGAGCAGAATAGTTTGGCTAGAACTGTAAGCCCCGCCCCTAACCGCTATTTCCCCATGAGGAAACCTCGACATGCATGAGACTAAACACGCTCATCAAGCTCATGCACAATCCTCAGGAGGAAGCAATTTAATTTTTTTTACTAAAATGGCTATGTCTCGGGTAAATTATATTTTCCTCTCTGAATGGACAGCACTTACATGCATGCCATGCTGTTTTGTGCACATGCCCAGTCATGCACGTGCTGGAGGAGCTCCTGCTTAGCAATGGCTCCTCGTTATCCCGTTGGCTGAGAAAAGTCGTCCCAGGTTATCCCCGGTTTGTTACCCATTTCAACTTCAAAAAGCCTGCACTCGCTTGGTGGTGCAATTAATTAGTCTCTATTATTATTCATATTATTATTATCATCAATTTACGTCTTTTAACTCATAATACATTGTGTAAAAAGCATTTTTCTTAACCAGACTGAACTTAATTCAGGTACAGCTTCTTTAATCTGACATCCCTAAATAAAATGTTGTGCAACCCATTGTTTTCCATTTTTTTTTATATATAGATACCTCCAGTGTGTAATGTATTCCCTCCAAAGTTTCTGTGGGAGAATCTGTCAATACAATTTACCTTTGCATGCCAAAAATATGAACTCTTTGAAGGAACTGCAAGAGGAGAGGGATACAACTTCCCCAGGTGGTAGCACATTCATGCTGCGAGGATGTTTTTTTCCTCAGGGACAGGAACGCTGGTTGGAGTGAGTGGGAAGATGAATGGAGGTAAACACAATGCAATCCTGGAAGAAAACCTGCCTTTGACTTGCCAGGAGGACCGCGAACGCAAAGTAAAGCCTTGTGTTTGAGTTAGATCATAGCATTTTCACATATTAGAATGGTCCACAAAGCCAACATGAGAAGCTGTTGTAAGATTATAAATTTGGTGTAACAGATGCTCTCATTCAAAGTGACTATGGTTGGGCTTTTTTGGAAAAAGATTGAGCAGATATGTCAGCCTCTAGATGTGCACACCTGGTGGGAACATAACAAAAATGATTTCAGCTGTTACTGCAGCAAAAGGTGGTTTGTACAACATAAAAAAACAAACAAAAGAACATAGCGTGGTCCATCTGATAAAATCCAGATAAAAAAAAAAAATCATGTACATGGTTGTGTTGTGACAAACTGTGAGAAGTTCAAGGGATAGGATTACTTCCCCAAGGCGCAGCATACAGTAAATAGCTTTTATTTTCCTGCTTCTCTAACTTCACGGCTTCCACGCTTTTCTTTTTTGGGCTGTCAAAGTCAGGTAGGAAAGGCGGCAGTAATTGTGGTGCACAAAAAGAGTGTTGATTGGAAGGCATCTTTGTGTCTGGCTAAATGGAATTGCTGAGAACTGGCGCACACATACTGTACCTAATTTCAGCAAGAGAAAGCTGTAAAAGACGTATACCCACTGATGGTAAAAAAAAAAACAGGCTCATTTTCTCACAGAGATGAAGGAAAAAAAAAAAAAAAAGGAACGTCTTTCAACCTGCATCCGCTCCTCCACGCTGAGAACAAGGGAGCTTTTCACTTTGAGTGGAGCTTTCAAGCGCAAGCGAGAGTGAAAGAGAAGCAGGCAGGCAAGAAGAGGTAAAGTGAACAACCCGGCGAGCTTGGTTTGGGAAGTGTTTCATCACTCAATGTGTTGTGAAACTGTCCCAGTGCTCGGGCTCTGCGACGCCAACTGCTCCGAGGAAAGCTTCCTGCTGAGTGCAGTCTACTGCGCGGCATCCTAGAAAGATTTGAAGAAGCACAAATTGGCTGTTTCGCATAATGCTAAACTCATTTGCGGCGGTGAATGCTTAAAAGGTTTTGACTTTATATTGAGGTTAAACTGGTTAGAACTGCTATCATTTTCAAACTTTTGCTTTAATGTTTTTTTTGCTGATGTGAAGCTACACTATCAAGCCTGCTGTTGGATGCTGTTTTATTTCCAGACTTTGTTTTTCATCTATACCCTTACGGGAAGCCTTTCTCGCTGCGGGTGACGTCCATCAGCAAAAGCTATTAGCAGCACGACTGACCTGTGACTGGTTTTGTTTTATGTCTTAAATTTTTACCTCACTTCTCAGCTTTTTGGGATTGATTGTGGCTGAGCTTGTCCAAACAAACTCTTAGAAGTGTTTCGTACAGGATTTCTATCAGACATGGGGACTCATGTGGGAAACTCGGACTTAAGTCATAATTAAAAATCAAAGACTTCAGACCTGACTTGGACTTGTGCTCTAAAGCTTTGAGACTTGTCTTAGACTCCTGTTCCAGGACTGTGGTGTTATAAAAGATCTTACCTCATAATTAGGGGTGAAAGTGAGTGCAGATTATTTAAGCAAATGATTGTTGCCCAGATTTATTGCCATGCATAGAGCCTTGAAAAAACACCCTTTGCTTTCTACCTATTTTAACACATTACAACCTGTAATACAAATGCTTTTTAGTCCTATTTAATGTGACGGATCTGCAGAAAAGAGTCTAAGTGGAACAAGCGAAATAAAAAAAAGAAATAGATAAAAAAAAGAAATAGCTGAAAATTTGCATTGGACACATGTTTCCATCCTATTTGTTAGGAAGCCCCTTAAAAGTTCTGGAACAACCAATTACCTTTAAGAGTTACAGAATTAGTGAAATGAAGTCTGTGTACAGACTTCATTTGAAAATTAGGATGGTACGTTTTGAGGTTGCCAAAAGGCACGTGGGCAACGCTTCGAATGTATTGAGGACCGTGCTCAGATTAGACGTGACTAAAACGCAGCTTTTCAGCCACCAGGGAAAACTCTGTCTGTTAGAAATCCCTGAACCGCTATGCATGCTGAAGTCTTCTGTTGTGTTGTCCTATTTGTTGTTTGCTTGACAATAAAAAATAAAAATATTACATCTTCAAAGTTGTAGGCATAGTCTGTAAATGAAATGGTGCAAACCCTCAAACAATCCATTGTAATTCCAGGATGTGAGGCTAAAAACCATGAAAAGTGCCAAGGGGGGCGAACACCTTTGCAAGGCAAATGGCTGGTTGTCATGGTTATTGGATGTACAGTACATATGAGTTGGTTATAATGTGTGTTTGTTTGTTTTGACAATACTTACGAGTAAAAAAGAATCAATATTGCAGCTTTGCCTGTTTTGTATTTAGTCCCACGCATTTCCCTGCTAAACGGTGTAAATGATTTTGTAACCAGGCATGTTCATAGACATTTGGCTAAAAATAGTTGAGAACAACCTCTTGTTGTAGCATCCATCCATCCATTTAATCCACCGGTTTAACTGTGCTCCTCCTAGTGGGTCGCTGGATGTAACTACAATAAAGGTAGCTGAACGACAGACAGGTGTAAGGCATCCTTGCAGGATAAAGAAGTTGAATGTCGAATTTTTATTCAGAATAAAATACCCCGCAAACTAAAGTTAAACTGAAAACCTTGACATGTCAGTCAAGCCACTGAGCCGCACAGGGCAGGGAGATGAGCCGCCTGCAGTTCGCGAGCAGCATGTTCACCACTTATGATCTAATGCATTAGCGATGAACACAGACCACCTTTAGGTCTAACACACACCAAAGTCATTACCAATCTCCAGTGTTTCAAAAATAAGTAAACATTGTTCCATAAAGGTTAGAAGGGGCCCCCGTCTGGCTGTCTCTTACTTGTCCTTTTTCAAGGTGAGCTCCCTGGTGTGATTATAATTGAAAATTAAGTCTTTGCCGCAGTATAATTAAACTGTGACCTTTGAACCCAAATGAGCCCTCGGACGCATATTAAGAGATCTGGGGATCTGGATCTATTAACATGCTCGCTTACACAAGGAGATGTAAGCACGCACTCCGTTTCGCCCACATCCAGGCACAAGATAACAAACAGTGACGGCACCTTAATTATCACCTTGTCTAAGTGGTTAAAGAACGGTCCTCTACCTCCACCTTTTGATTTGTGCAGTTTGCAAGTTTGGGGAACATCTCGTTCATTTTAATTAATTATCAGGTTGCACCATAGAAGTGCTGGAAATGACGAGAAAATGGACTTCAAAGCTCTGGTGCGGCTAATTTGGGACGCTTAGTTAACTTTGAGGTTAGGGAAATTCAGCAGGTTATGACTCCATAATATACTGAAACCACCTGCTTTTATTGAACAGACACATGTAATTGCCTCGTTACTCATTCAGTAGCTTAACGGAAACGGATCAGAAAATGTATAACTAGCTTGCCTTGTTATTTCACTTTCATGAACAGAATATTTAGCACTACCAACTGAGGGCAAAAGTAACTGAAATGCTCTTTTTTTTTTAACTTTTTTACTGAATGACTCATAGGGTGAAGTGGGCAATATTTTTATTTGTGAAATGGGCAAAAAGTACCAGCAGCCTCTAACAAATAGAATCACCAATGGATTTTGGTTAGAAATAAATCTTTGGGTACTGGTAATATAAATATGATAAATGATTATGAATTTATTTATTTTTTTTATTCATAATACATTACCCATTAGTATAATAAAGCACCCTTTAACTCACTTTAATACTTGTCATTTCCCTTCTATAGCCCTGTAATTTAGAACAATATTTCTCAAAGCTCTACTCCGATATTGCAGGATCAGAAAACGTAAACTTCTGAGGAGAGAACAGGCTAAAAAGTGGTTTGTGCGACTTATATTTGAAATATGTGTGGATTGAGTTTCTCAAAGTATAACCCTGAGTAAAACGACAAAATCTGTAAAAGAATTTAAAAAAAAATGCCCAACATGATCTGATTCAATATATTTAAAACAAGAAATAAATAAAATAAAGTTCATCCAGTCTGATGTGATCAAAATCTACACTTAATTAGCATTAATTATCTTTAACATTTATTCACTATGATTTTGATTTTGATGTATAGACATATGTAAAAATAGGACAAACACCCATTAATTTTCTTATCATTAAATTTCTACTCTTAAACTGCTCCTCCAGCAAGCCAACAACAACAAAGCTGTGTCCCATTTCAGGGGCTGCATCCTTGGAAGGACCCAGTCTACATGGAAAGTGATTGGCTGCCAGATAGGATGGTCTAGCCCTCACCAGCCGTCCCCACCCTTACCTGAGTGTAACTCCTGTCTCCTATCAACCGTGACACAATTGAAGCACAGAGCTGTGAAGCCTTCAAAATGGAGCCCGAAATTCTTTTCCGTTTTTTTGTTTGTTTATTTAATAACTGAAGGACTCCAGCTGATTTACTGTTGTTGAAGGCATTTATTAAAGATGAGCAAATTGTTCCTTTTCAAATGTACTCCTCAGGCCACTGTGGGACAATAAAGAATTACTGTATTGTATTCTATAATACATTAAGGATAAATTATTAATTTATTTATTTAAACAATTATTCCGTATGAAGCTTCATTTCAGCCAAATTCTTTTGCTCAATTAAGAAATGAAACACTGAAATAAACCAAACGTCTAAAGGTTAGTACCTTTAGATTTGGGTGAGACTTTAACTTTTGGACAGCCTTCGTCTTCTCGCTATGACATATTCGGCATTCACAGGAAGCAGCCCTTTACAACAACCACTTTTAAATCGTTTATCTGGTAGTATTTTGCAGCATTTTACTCAGCGGACCAAAGAAACAATGAGAGTGAAAGAGAAGAAACAAATAGTTTGTAATCTTTGAGGATGGGCTAACCGTTAACAATATTGAAGTTTGGCTAAACCAAGGAGTGATTTAATTTTTTTTAAGTTTTGGTTTCACTCTACTAAAATTTAAAAGTGTAAGAAATTATAAATGATCAAAGTTGAACTAAATACATATACACTGAACTTAGACTCGTGAAATGTTTTATTCTACAGTTAAAACACAAGCACAAGTAAAACCTGGAAATGAAACACTGATTTTCTCAGACACAGTTTTAAATCTTATCTCCTCTTATCCTCATCAATGTATCGTTACACCCCTACTTCATACAAGTAACCGATCCATTGTCTAGTTTAAATTTTATTTTATTTAATCAAACACCCTTTGTAGTCTGGCTTTTAATTCTCCTTGGTTGGTTATATTGCATTTCCATTTATCTTAATGATATTAATATTATTTATAATATTGTGAGAACTACTTTGGATTATCTAATAAATTAAATGTATTTTGGGTATTTATCTATTACATTGATGGTTATGATTGCTTTTGGAATTCCAGAGTTCTAATGTTTTTTTTTATACATAGTTTATATGTTTCTCTGATTCCTTATTCATGACCGCGTTTCCTCATGTCCACATTAGCCATGACATCTTACTCCAGGACGGACTTTACAGCACAGTAAGAGCACCACCCGCTTGCGATTATTCCAAACCCATTACCTTTTTCCAACCTTTTATATAAACTGGACGAAAACAATTGTAAACATGTAAAATAAATAACACTTTGAGGTTCATCAGTGTTTTCAGATGAACAGCGCAGAACCACCCCCCTTGAGCCAAAGAGGAGGTCTGTGTTTAAAAGAAAATCACAGCAGCTCTTAATCTGGGCTGTGAACAAAGGCAGAGCAAAAAAAAAATCAATAGCATTAAAATGTAGTTTTTACTCCCTCTTATCTTTGTCTTAATGTGAAATATAAGGCAAAGAGCTAACAGGAGCTTTTGGATGATGAATGCAGATTGGCAGTCAAATGGGAGCAAGCTGTATTTTCTCTTTGTGTGGACGCGAGGAATTCTGCCTTTGGTCCACAGAAGCTCAGGGAGCCTTTAGTGAGGCTCAAGTCCAGCCATGCAACCTAATGTCCCAATTGGCCGACTCAACCAGTCAGCCATTAAACCACTGAGTGAAATCTTCTATCGATTGGATTTCGCACTGAAGTGATTTTCCTGCAGCTCACCCTTACTCACTGACTGCATGCGAAATATTTCAATGACATATTACACTTCATTTTGTATCCCTCGCCTCTGTCCACTGCTGCATACAGCCGCCTGCACAACAGGAATAAATCACTTCCCGGCTAGCTTATTACATGAAATGAAGGAATTCATCATGGTGACAGTTGGCCGTTGCGAGGCATTCACTGTGATTTATCTGGTCGAACTTGATTGATTCATTAACACTGAGTGAACATTGCTATACGGCGGGGACACTGAGGTGCGCCACGCTGTGTTCCGCTGCACATCCTGGAAGAGCCTGTTTCCAGTGTAAATGTCATAGCCGCTCTTCCTCTTTATTAATAATCCGGCACGTCACCTTACCGTGGATTTAAAGCGCTAAGACCATTTTCTGGCAAATAAGATTGGGTTCCTAATTATTATACCCATATATATACCAGCGACTTTTGCTGAAATAACCTGCAAATCGAGGCGCTACACTCACTACCAAATCGCTTCTATGCATATGAAAGCTGCACCGTGCTGCCTGGAGTGTAATGTCTCACATCCATGACAGGTCTGAATGGGTTTTACAGTACAGTAAGTATCGCTTTTACCCGACTTGGTTCCTGTATGAGAGGTTTCACCTTTCAAGATTTAGGCATTTAGCCTTGTTAGAATGGTTAGTTTAATTTCCCAGTCTTCAAGGGAACCACAGTGCATGTGGCGTTTAAAGACTCGGTTACACTGATGAGTTTTTAGAAGCCAGTTTTGAAACCCTAGCATAACATAAGAAAAAAACATTCTAATCTCATTTCATTTGATTCTATTACAATTTTATATAAATAAGCATTTTTTTTATTATTATTATTCAAACTAAACGGTAAGTGTTTTAGTTGGTTAGGATTAAAAAAAATTATTCTGTTTGCTAAGTGCAGAAGTTCATTTTTGTAAGGGAATTTTTAATTACTTTCTTTACACCTAAGCGCTTTAGGTAAAAGATGTTCTTGTTCCTTGAAGATATTTTGCTTCTCATCCAAAAAGCTTCGGTTCTGATCATGGTTGGAAGAAAAAGGCTTATATGTTGTGATCAGATGAATCCTAATAAAAGGGCCATTAAGGGAAGTAATGGGAAAGTTAGGACATATGAATCACTGGCCCCACCTCTATTCAGCTCAATTTTTGCATTTTTCCGTTTTCGCTTGACAGTCCAAACTTACCCCTAACAATGCAATGTTACTTGTTTTGGTCACATGTTCTCGATGTATAAGACGCTATGAAACCGCCTGGGCAGACGAGTTAGGACTGCAGAGTAGGTGTTAGAAAGAAGAAGTCGAGGACACCTTTCTTTATTTAGAGTTGTTTTTTCATGTTTAACATACTGCTGATTGCTTTGTAACTCCTTTCTTAAAACACAAGTCTACCTTGTCCAAAATAGCTATGTTTACATACACAAAAATGTCATGACTGTATTGAAACGTATTCGGATTAAAAGATAAATAAAATAAAACTAATCAGATTGTGCCGTTAATATGGCACACAATCAATTAATCCCATCATGATGTGAATTTATTCGCACCTGGCTTTATTCCGAATAGAACTTCTCTGACATGCCCAGTTATTAAATTTTGCTAAAAGGGAAACACAGAAGAAGAAGAACTTCCATCTTTGCTGAACAACAAAAACGTGTAAAGACAGCAGTATTGTACAAGTTTGTTTGTCTTCTGAGCGCCCAGGCTGGACTTTCACCAGGTTCTAATTTTGTTTGAAACATTACTGAATAAATAATATTTTTTAGCCCTTTTAATGTTTCAAACAGAAAGGTTGTATTGGGACCAGAGACAATTTTGCTTCTCGACATATTTCTGCCACTCAAAGGGTAAATGCATCATGTGACCTGGGGCGCACATGCGCATTCAGGTCAGATTACAATTTCATTCCGATTGATCGTAATCCAATCACAATATTACGATTGCCCTGTTTGGATTACGCATATTTTATTCCGATCGGCCACTTATTCTAATTACTTCTGTCCATGTAAACGTAGCTAATGTGGACATTGCTGTTTTCAAAGAGGTTTCCCTTGTCCTCGAGATGCAAACGAACCACAGATTCCTGACCAGGTGAGTTTTCTCTTACATGCTGGGCAGCTGCTGTTTAAACGCATCACAAAGCTCTGAGCTCAGTCCCATAAAAAAAAAAATTGTGGACAGATCTGAAAGGTGTGTGAGCAAGCAAGTCAACCTACAGGCCGAATTCAGTGGCACTGGTTCTGTCAGGCGGAACAGACCAAAATTCGAGCAAACTGTGGTGAGAAGCCATTGTAAGGATACCTAAAATATCTGACACAAATCCTACAGTTTAAATGGGCAATCTATGAAACTGTAATATACAGTAAACTTATTGAAAAGAAAGTTTAATAAATTGTGTATATATGATTAAACTTGGTTCCAAGTAGCCTAGAGCAGTTTACCATGATTTGATGTCAAACTGTAAAAGTTTCATATAATGTACGTAAATGCTATATCTGGTTTCAACTGTGTATAATCTGAATTTGGTCTGGGATTAGGATTTTGATTAAAGTGTTATGTAACTGTTTGGTTGCCAGACTGTGCATTTTTATCCCACACATTCATAAAACTGCTGATCTCCCTAAAAAGAGAAACACTAAATAAAAAGTGAAAATATTACTTATACTCTGTCCCCTTAGGCACTTTTTATCCCTCCCATTGATAAAGAGAAGCAAAAGTACGTTTGTTTGAGTTATGTAAGGAGAAAACAAATATAGTGAGCTCGTAGGCTGGTAACCTGTTCTATCTGTATTTTTATCCAACCACAAACCCCCTGTTCTCTTTCTTTATGCTTTTTATCTGCTGCTCTGAATTGCAGCCAACAGCTTTACTTAGACTATGATTTGTAGATTCTTTTTATTTTTGGGTGAGGATGTGGTTCAAATTGCCAAACAAAAAGTAGATGTTTTATTAAATTTTTAATTACAAAAACATGCATTTTAACTACATTTCAATCTCCAAAAAAGTGATTTAATAGTGTCTTTTTTTCAAAATGTAATTTTTTTCCTGATTTTAAACTATTCAATTTTTAACAAGTTTATTTTTTTGTTTCAACTTTTTAATGTACCTCTTCTTATTTTCACATTTGTTTTGCAGAACTTTTACTGCGCAATAATTTTCCCCTGGAAATATCATCGGTAAAATCTGTTTTGCATAAACTTACAACAGGATAGTCTCTTGTCTAACAGCTTCTGTAAGAATAATTGCCTGAGGTGCTGCTATTTGCATCTGTCTCATAAAAATAGGTACCTCTTTTAGAGCCCACAATTTAAGAATTTAAAATTAATCACAATGATCTGTTTTTTTAAGCTATACACTTCCAATTCACTGCCATTTTCCACAAACAAAAAAGCCTATCTTAATAGCTGACATGACGACAGGGGTTGTTCATGAGATTTGCACAACACTTTTGGACAACATTAAATAACAGATCCTTCATTAAAGCTGGTTCACTAGGAATGCCAAAAGATCTCATAATAAATATTGTCAACCAGATTTTCCTGAATGAAATATGACAGCCTGGAATCTTTTGCTAGGGGATCTAAACCACACTAGTTCTATCAAAACTTGACATTTTGTTTTTTTCCTTTTTACTTTTAATGTTTCCTTTTCATTGATTTTGTTAAACACATAAGCATAACAACAGGATTTTGGGAAATGATTTTTCAGATTTTCGTCAACATTTTTCCATTCACAGTCATGTCACCAAATGGCATTAATGCAGAGATATAAGCTTGTAAAGAAATGCAGTGAAATAATACATTAATTGGCAAGATTTTTTTGACCCAGAGTTTGCCTGCCTACAAATTGAGTTTAGTCGTGTTTTACTGATTGCCAAATGCTATGTTAATATTCTAATCTCAGAGTGAATATTGTACATTATTTTTACAACAGAAGTTCAGTAGGATGATGTTAGTATTAATAATGACTTGCTGCCATTTCACCAAATGGCTCAGAGCTAAAAAAAAAAAAAAAGACTAAGATTAGACTCATAATTAATAAAAATAAACTTGAATCTTTGTTTTAGAGCGCTTGTGGACTTTATGTCATAGAGGCAGCTGATTTATCTATTTTTCTTTATTGAAAGTGAATAGGAAAACATTGTTTGCAGTTACTTTGCTGTTTTTCGTGGTTCCAGTTAAAAGCAGCGCTCAACCAAGAACTTGGCTGCTTACTTCAAGGATGTTGCTTTTAAGACACATTTTACCATTGTTTAGACAGAAGGTAATATGACCTTATCTAATAATAGTAACTATAACAAATTGTATTCATATTGCACCTTACCTTTACAGAAAAGTTCCGCAGTCAATAAAATAAGTAAATCTATATTAAAAAAATAGGACAGTGGAAAGTGAGCAAGGAGATACTTTGTCTGTTCCACAGAAAAGTGGACCACCTTTCTTTCAACTGACCAAAATTGCGCCTGCAACGTTCAATCCAGGATTGCTTCTAAGGGCTTTATGTAAGTGGATTTTCCTTTCAGATGTTTTATTGTGATCTGAAATCCAGTATACAACATATGCCACACTGTGTCACTCATTGATATTTTCTCTTATCGGAGCCCTCCAGCAGATGCCTGCTATGGTGTCGAGGCTAGAGGAGGTATGTCACGCTGTGTTTGTGGCATCTGCAAAAAAGCTACACCATCCTCCGAGGGCCATATGCCAAATTTGGGGGGTGATTAATTAAATCCCAAAGAAAGAAGGTGGGTCTGAAGACATTTATAGCCTGAAAAGAGCTGGCATTTATGCCCTCTGCCGCCAATCGGTGAAAGAACGATATGAGACATTTTAAATATATTCCAACCAGCTGCCGCTGCATCCAGCTGGGCATCGCAGTACGTCTGCCTATTTGTAAAATGTACAGCGGTTGGCTGAATCAAAATGTCATCGGCTAAAAAAAATTGGTTAATAATTGAGACATCCCATCGGGTCTGTAGAGATAAGCAGAGGAGTGTCACAGCGCAGTAACTAGTGGGGATTTACTCTCCTCCTGTGGTGATCAACCATCTGTTGCCGAGCTCTGAGACTTGCAGCTTAATTTGATTTTTGTGCTGGAAACAGCTGGTAGATATTGTTATTGCGTTTTCTTCAGTTTAGAGTGCATAGGTGTTGACGGATTGGAGCAATAACACAGAAATTAATGTACAAATTACCCCAGGACATAATTAATCTAAGATGCACTGCTTTGCAACATTGTCGACCCAAAGACAACCACTGCAAAATGTATTACTTAGTACTTGAAATAATTCAATCTTACTCATCTGAAAGCTTACTTTTAAAGTTACATTTTAAAATGACAGTAAATGAAAGAGTTTGTCATAAAACAACAAGCTTTTTTGGTTTTGGATGTATTCTTTTCCATCACCATGCATACCCCTTTTTTTTTCACTTCCAGGATATAATAAACTTCTACTTATAGTCTTGTTGGTTCCTTTTATCTGGATATTTGCAAATATTGGAATAGTACGGAAAAAGAAAGCAGGACATGGGAAAGATGTTCTAATTCCTGACAGTTCTTTGGTTCCTATTCTCTAAAAGTTGATTTTGCTCACCTGCCAATATATCCATCCAAGCAAACATATCATCCCTTCCTGTCTTTCCATCTCAATTAGTCTATTTTTCTGTCTTTTTATGGATTCCTGATACAAGACATGACTGTAGAAGAAATATCTGTGGCAAACCTCCAGAGGGAACCTCTACTGCATTTTAAATTGCCCAATAAAAATATTCAGATCTCTGAAAAATTGTGAAAGGTGAAATTTTGACACAAAATCTGCGAATGAATCAGCTTTATGTTAAATATCTTAATAACAATCTCTGGTTTTACCACTGCTGGGGAAGGGGATGCACAGACCCTCGAGAAACTGTCGACGAACTGATGAGGAACAAGTCTGGAATGTGCAAATGTTCCCAACTCATCCAACTCCATGTTGGAAGCGTCTTTACTGAGAGACCTGAGACGTGACAAAAGAAGGCAGGCATTAAGAAAAGTGAAAAAGAGTTGTTCTGAGAAAAGTATTAAAATGAAGGATAGTTCAGCGTGACGCGGCTCTGCGTGCCGCTTGTGTGTTCGAGAGACACCGAGAAGAGTTGATGAGTCTGTAACAAGCAGCTTTATCAGAGTGAGGAATGAGCTGCCAAGTGGGATCTTTCTTTTGACCTACCTTGGAGAGCAATGGCTGGATGGATGGACAGATGGCTGGATGGATAAATGGAGGGAGACAGAGACGGGAGAAATAGGGAGAGGTGCGGTGCAGAGGCTGCTTTCTTCATTGCCTGTCAAGGCAGCGTCTGTCTGGCAGAAAACCATCACTTATCTTCTTGCTCTGAACCCACAGTCACGATTTGGAGCATCACCAGTACACAGGCAATGACCAGGGAAATGAAGCAGCAGACATGATGGATAAAAAGAATGCCCACTGCTGTTCTTGGCACCAAACCAGCTTTATCTTTTTCAATAAAGTGTCCAGGCTATGCAATGGAAAGCAGATACCGGGGTTGAAAAGTAGTTGAAGTGGACCATTATGTGCCTGAAAATGTGTTTACCCTTTTATTAAACTCTATAGATTAAATATTCACTAAATGTCACACTATTCAGTTTTCCAATGTATGTTCTTTTCCTTGAAGAAAGATTTTTTTCTCCGGTTGCTATCTGGCTTTCTCCCAATCCTGTGCTTTCTTTTTCCTCCACGTTTCCCCCCCCAGTCGCAAGCCTCAATGAATGCATTGCGCTGGCATTAGTATGCACACTGAGTTCAGTCACAATTTGCTGTGGAGCCACATGATTTCACAGTCCACACTGGATGCACAGATCAAATTTACAGGTATCCAAAGGCAGGACTGATGGCGAGATTCGGGTTTTCATTTCATCGACATTCAAAGCTGTGACAGCTACAATAACAAGAAGACGCCCAACATGCATGCGCTGTTCTTGAATGCCGAGCACTGAGATTAATACAGGACTTTGTGAGATTCTATGATTTGGTCATACAGTTGCAAATAAAAGGCAGTGGGAGAAAAGATTAAGTGAAAAGTAAATATGTTCTTCATTGAGTGTTTTAGTGGGCTGCAGGGTGTTTAGCACAGTTGTCTCACAACTAGAAGGACATTTGTTAAAGTTTATGCTTTTCTGTGTGAAATTTGAATGTTCTATGCGTACATTTAAGGATGATCTTCTGGGTATTCTTGTTTTTTTCCTTCCATTGTCCAAAATCTATCATGTAAGGTTTGATCTGGGATCGTAAATGCCCTTAAGTGAGAATGTAAACAAAAAGCGCTCACATTGCATGACGTGGCCATGGGAACAGATTGTCGGTAGGATTTTAGTTGTGTATATGTGAGTTTTCCCAGGGTACTCCTTTTTTCCTTTGTAGAGTTCAAATACATCTTTAGATATATTAAATATTTAGGTGTAAGTTGCAGCTTGTTAGATTTAATTATGACCTCTAAAATATCCTTAGAGATAGTGTGAAGAAGAGCATTCCCAAAGCATGATGATGGCACCACCATGCTCCTCATTGAGGGTGGTTGTGTCTCAGAATGATGCGGAGTGTTACTTTTTAATTAAACATAGCATTTTTGCATGTAGGCCCACAAGTTCCTCTTTGGTCTAATTTGGATAGAGCCTTTGTCTTGTTCTCCCTGTGCATGTGTGAGGTTGAGCTGGGTGCTCCTACTCCTTCCCTTACCCATACAATATTCATTTAGCGGAGTACATATGGGCACAAGTTCAAAACAAAGTTACGACTCTAATCTTTAAAGTTAATGGGTACGCACGGCAATGTCATTTATTACAGATGATCTTTTAATCCCGTAGATGGGAGCTAGTTTCTGAGAATGAATCAAATCGCGTTTCAACTGATGATGGATTTCTCTGTGGGGATGATTGGTTTGGAGTGTGTGGTGATCACTCTTCCTCAAAAGGAGAAAGAGTTTACTTTTTTCCTTCCATGGAGTTTAATCATACAGGAAGTCAATCTAGTTTCTTGTGTTTAAAAGGAAACAAAGAGCCTACACACACTGTATCCTACGCATGACACTGATAAATTCAGATAGAAATGGACATCCCTGGTTGTTAAAGATTCTCTTCAATTATTTTTGGTCCAAGCGGCCTTGCTCTACGCTTATGTATGTGGTTTATTTTAATCCTTTGTGACCCCTCCCCCAAACAGTAGCGTGATGATAGGGGCTCTTCTCCCATTGATGTAACATCAAGATGCTATCTCCAGCGTAAAAGCTTATCAAGTAGACTATAATGATATTAAGGGACGGAATTGTGTGTTTTGATGGATATCGCTGTGAGTAATCGAATCCTAAATTGTGTTTCAGGTCTCATATCGTTCTGATTTTAGAGTCTGCAAATAGGTACACTCCTGCTCTTTTCTAATTCTAAACCTCCATCCACAACCTCTACCAATCTCTTGCCTCGCTCATAATCATTTGTCATAGCTGTGATGCTTTCCCAAAGGTAGCTTAGAAACCCATTTAAGTGTTCTGTGACACAAAAATAGATTATCATTGTCCAACGTCTGCTTGGCTCACGGTTAATCTGTCGTACATTCTGTGCTATATTGTATTTTCATTAGGTCCAATTCTGCTCTCTGTTATGGCTAAACACACTTAACCCGATGTGTTTGTTAAGATCTTTTGAGAATAATTAGCTTTACAGTTAGGAGACAAAACAGAGGATAGTGAGTGTTGCAAGGATGTTCTCATCAGTTCATTGAAAGACAATCTAAGACTGCATCAGTGAATGAAATCCATTCATCAGTCTTTATTTATAGGACGCTTTTCAAAGGCAATGTGGGCACCACAAAGTGCTTTCAAGGTGATAAAAAACCAGGAAAAACAAGGACTTGTAACAAAATGTAAAGAGGCTTGTAGCATTCAGTGTCAGACTCAGGTTGAGAGACCAAGTGAACAACTACTGTATGTAATTAATGATTCTGAACACACGGCAGTGATATATGTTGAAGGTCTAATAAACAAACTCTGCAATCCCAATTTGAGTGTTGAAAGTAAAACCTTGAACATAACAGCTAATCTAAAAGCTATATTTAATTCAAACAACTAGTATACAAGGTTCACTAAATATCCCAACAAAAACATACAGGTTCAGTCAATAAAAATTTTCCAAATTCATAAAATGGCAGATATTTTAACTTAAGATAAGGTTAAAATAAAACATTTAATAAAGCAGCAGTGATGCATCCTGCCTGTTTCAGTTGTTGTCTAGGCTGGCTGGCTGTGCTCCACTCAGTTAATTAGTGGAGCAGCTTCACCTGCACTAACACTAATCACCTGATAGTATTTCCTCCTGCATGTTTGTCTATTTATACCTGCCTCCCACAGCCAGTTAGCCCTAGGTCACTGAACCTTGTAGTGTCAATGTTGCTTTTAATAGCACCAGAGGTCTCTACCACTCTCAGATCTTTAAGCAGGCTGCTCCAAAAAGTGTTATTGTACGGTTTTTCTCTATAGAAGTTATTAACTATCAATGCTCATTTTGTTCTTTCTCAGATGAAGAAATATAACCAAAAAGTGCACCGTTCAGCAGTTTGTCATCAGGAGGCACTATGATGTGTCCTGCAATGTGAAGTTATGTGTAATCTGCATAGCTGCCAAAATCTAAACATCCCCCGGCAGTAGAATAAAAGAATATGGGCCCAAACATTAAGCTTTGTGGAACTCCATATCTCAGCTGATAATGTTTAGATGCTTAGTTTCCCTTGCTCACAAAATAATCACTCTTGCAGAATTTAAACCACTTAAGAACAGTTCTGGAGATGCCTATCATTATAAATATGGGTTACACTTTATTTGAAGGGGTGTACATAACACTTACATTACACTGTTATAAACATGACATAACACCTGTTATGAACATAAATGACTCTTTATGAATATTTAGGACTGTTGTCATTAATTGTCATTCGGTAAATTATGACACTATTAAAGCAAAGTTGACATTTTTTAAAATGTCTTTGTTATGACAACTTGATATTAACAGAGACAAGGTTAAATTTAGGGCTTGATTTGGGATTAGGTTAAATTAAGTTTAGGGCTTGATTTGGGATTAGGTTAAATTTAGGGCTTGATTTGGGATTAGGTTAAATTTAGGGCTTGATTTGGGATTAGGTTAAATTTAGGGCTTGATTTAGGATTAGGTTAAATTTAGGGCTTGATTTGGGATTAGGTTAATTTAATGGCTTGATTTAGGATTAGGTTAAATTAAGGGCTTGGTTTAGGATTTGGTTAGGTTAAGGGCTTGACTTGGGGTTTTGTTAAGTTAAGGGCTTGTCATAACAAAGACATTTTAAACAATGTCAACTTTGCTTTAATAGTGTCATAATTTACCGAATGACAATTAATGACAACAGTCCTAAACATTCATAAAGAGTCATTTATGTTCATAACAGGTGTTATGTCATGTTTATGACAGTGTAATGTCAGTCTTATGTACACCCCTTCAAATAAAGTGTTACCTAAATATGTTACATCTGACATAGCGAACCGCCTTAAGTAATGCTGCCTGAGCGCTGAAGGGATTTAATGGATTTTTATTTTAGTTTTCAGATGTAAAACAAGTTAACTGATTCAAAAAAGCTTATCTTTAACACATTTAAAAAGGCTAAAATAAAAATAGGTCTGTAGTTGTTTTACGTGGAGGCATCTAGGTTACTTTTAACAACAGCAATGACAAAGGCAGTTTTGAAGAGAAGTTATAACTATGTTCAGTAAAGAAGAAAAGTCAGGTAATGATAAAAAATGCTGGTAATGGTCTAAAAGACAGGTTGTCTGTTTGAATCAGGAAATGACTTTGCAAAGTATTTCAGCAACAGGTAAATCACTTGTACCGGATCAGCGACGTGTGGTGAGGTTTACGACTGTAAAGGCACTGACGACTCTGGAGTTAGATGTACAAATATATGAATCCAAAATAGATGCTTATATTTAAATTCAGAACTTAATTGAAACATTTTTTGTTTGAAAAGCTGTTCATTATCTTTTTATCAATCTAACACTGTTCAACAATACAATAAAAGGTCTAATTCATTTTTTGTTATCTTTTTTAGGATTTCTCTTTAATTAAAATAATTAAAAAAAAATTGTCTGATGGTTACCTTACTATTGTTTGTATATAAAGACCATTAATCTATTCTTCTCCAAGACTATCACCACCACTCTGTTATGAAACCTTACTTTCAGAGATAACCGCCAAGGAGGAAAGTCAGCCTGGATCGGTCCTATTCTTATTGTTTGTTTTCAGTCTTTTCAATGTGCAGAAAATAAATTGATATAAAATAGAAATCTATATTTTAGTTTTATATTCATAAACTAGTTTTAAACTAAAACTAAAATGCATGGAAGCAAAGCAGAAAAGATGCTGTCTTGTGGAACAATGACACAACTAGTCTTTCCGGGTGTACCACTTTGTTTGAAAAGAGCAGGTCAATACATGCAGTAAACTATATTGCATGTGTAAAAAATAACATGTCTGTTAGAGATATAAAGAGAGACAGTAATGGGCATGCACCACCATCACTCAGTGTGTGTGGCAAAGCACCATCAGAGAGGCAGCACAGCTCCTCACTGCCTCATCCCGTCTTTCTACCATGTATTTAAACAGATAATGCATAAATTCAATGATTTTGACCATAAGTATGTGGAAATAATGCAAAAAACAAATTGATAGAACAGTCATATTGGGAAGTTGATTTTCGCTTATAATTGTTAACAGTGCCCCACCTGTCATGTAACCATAAAGTGACTGAATGTCACTTTATGGTATGGCATTGATAAGCTATTACATAAAACCTAAAGTTAAGAAACTTATAAAAAGAAAGCTACTTTTGGAGTTGGAAAAATCATCTTTGAAGCGTAAGTTTTATCTTAAACAACGCATCTGTAAGTTTGTTAAAAAGGTTCCTAGAACCTCACTGCGCTTCTTATTTTTCATGTGTTACGAAGTTATTGAGAAGATTTTAGTTCCTTCCTGTGATTCAGTAATCTATCTATCCAACAAGACAGATGCTAAAAATGAATTGTTTGCAGATACAAAAAGTGGGAGATTAAAGCTCTTTGTGTAAACATTACTCTTCTGACTCTTTCCTTGTCCACAACAACCTCCCATCCTTACTGCCACAGAGAGCGAGGTCAGCTGCTAAATGTCAAATCTAACATCATTACTCTACTTTGTCAAACAGGAGATAAGTGGTTAGCACATTGATTTCCTTCAGTTTTCTCCCTATTTGCATTGACCAACAGATGGAAGCCAGTCTTTGAGGAGGAGATCGATGCTCTGCCAAACAATTATCATCTCATGAATGCGTGATTGAAAAGCCAATATCCGGTTTAATAAGGTGTATATGGGAATACACTTTATCATGCACATGGCAGGCACTGACGTTGTACCTAAATAGGAGATATAAGTACTGAAACAAGATGCTTGACATTGTGTGAACAACTACAATCTATATTTGATCAATAATTAATAGCAAAGTAGACTTATGGGCTGATAGAAACACGGATTACACTGAAATACAGAAAATCCTTTTTATTTAGTTTTCTACTCGCTTTTGGACAACTGCCTGGAGCAGGAAAAGCACTGGAGTCGGTGCACTCCAAAAGCTAACAAAGAATTTAAAATATTCTAACATTCAGGCATATAAACGAGACGGATATGATCTGATTAGCATTTGTTGCAAATGGAGTACACTTATGCAAAATAATGCAAGGGCCTCACTGCTCTGCTTTACAGAAAGTGGGCAGATTATTTGCACAACAGAGTGCCCTTTTTGCTGCATATACCATGCTGGAAATATCCGTGTGTGTGCATCCATAATTTGACATTAAGTGCCTTCTGTTGCATTATGCAAATTAAATAATACATTGTGTGTAATTCAAGTGAATCTCACCTGCTATGTGGTGCCATTCAAGACCCTATTTACAGAGGTTCCGGTATGCAACACTTGCTGACAGAGATGGTCACTCTGTTAGTTGCATTACATTTGCTGAGTATATATATATATTTATAACAATTTAAGAAGCTTAACATATTGCGAAATAGTTTGGGCTGACATATTTTCATCAATCCTAAAGAAAAGATTGCTGCTCCAAAACAGACTAGCTTGTTTTTCGAGTACAAATGCACTGAGTGCTCTTCCAGACTACAGTCACGGTTTATATTGATATAAAAGTCCTCCAGACTGTTATAGACAGATTTGAAGAGTGATATATGTAATTGTAGACTTGCATATCGGTTTTATAATTTTTTTTTGTAAACAATTCCTCAGTTCATAATTACTCAACCAGATGTGCCAAGAATCTCTAGCAACTGTTTAATAAAACATCACGTTGTCAATTGCCTCTTCAAGTATCATCAAGTTTTTACAGCTAACAGAACCCTTTGCACAAAAACAAACTAAAAAATGCCCTCTTGTTAAACGAGCACGGCGCAAAATCCAGAGCTTTTGCAGGAGTCTGCCCCCTCTGGTGACTAGTTGAAATGACACCAGTGATTTGCACGCCCATGGGAGAAGTGGTAAAGCATCTGCCGCTGCGACTGCGCAGGTCCTTTGTTTAGAGGCATAATGTCTTCTGAGGTAGGAAAGTTATAAATATTGAAGGTAGCCTGTGTTCTCTTCATAATACACGTCGAGAGGGTGCAGTGCATCGCACCAACTCGCACGGCTGGAGAATACGACCCGAATCACTCTCTCGTGAACTGACAAATGAAGCATATAGAGGAAACTGCGGTAAATAGAGGAAAACTCATTTTACACATCGGGCAATTGTAGGGACATGTATGGGAAAGGAAAGAATACCTTTAAACTTGTGCAATGCTCCTTTAAAGACCCGAGGTTTTTGTTCAAATCCAAATTTGGTCTCATCTGATCAGACCAAATTCTGCCAGTATTTCACTGGCTTGTCTGATGTTCATAAAACTTTAAAGAGGCTTCATTTGAATTCTTCAGTTGTGAATGTGCATTGAGGCAATTACAGTTGAGTGCTATTATTTTCATTGAATCAGCCGTACCTGCTAATTCTAAGTCTTTCTGTAGCTGTCTGCTAGTGGTACCTGGCTCTTTTTTTTTAACAACTCATCCGCTTATCATTTTTACTCCCTTTGTCAGAAAATGAAGTCTCTGATTGTGGCTGGTTTGTGAGGAAACTGTTTTCTTTCTACATGTGGATTATGTCCTCAACAGTGCTCAATGGAACATTCAGGAGTCTGGAAATATGTCTGCATCCTGTCTTGTCAGTATGTTTTGCAACAATAGGGTGTCACACATCTTAAGAGAGCTGCTTGCTTTTAGCCATCAGAACGTGCTTTTTGTGTTATACCTTGGTGACGAAAAACGTTTTTATAGGTCATAAATACTAGGACAAAAGTATACAAACATGCACTAAAAAGGGGCAGGATTGATTTTTAATTACTGGCAGGTTGCAGTGATTGTCTTAATATTCACAGCCCTTTTTTCACCTCACTTTCTTGATGTTTTCATTACTTATTCCACTTCATTACACATGAGTTAATTTGTGGACTAATTTCCGTTAATATCTTTGTATAGTGTGGATTACAGGGTTGCTGTGAATTTTATGTCAATAGGGCCATTAGAACTATGTCTAATGTTGGCCACTGTAGATGGAAGTTACTTGTGATTCAGTCTTTATGTAGCTTGAAGGCCAACCGTGAATTTCTTTGCAGTGTCTTTCACTGCACAACCTTATTTCCGGCTTAACCTACCTGCCATAAAAATAAGATAAGCAGAATGTAAGAAAGGAGGCACAATCCATCTCTGCCTTTACTGTAGCCGTTTTATGCTATATTAAAGATGCAGCGTAGCCCCTCCCCGCTCTTGTCCACACATAAAATGGAATAGTATCCAGTAAAGCTATGCTTACACCTGAAAGAGCGCAGAAGTAGGTTAGATACTGCATATATTTACCATAATCATTCAAACTTCTTCCATCCATGCGTTAGGTAACTTTTAAAAATGTGTTTTTTTTTCCAGAGCTGTTTCTTTTTAACTTTTTTTACCCCCTCACTGGTCACCTCTTTTCTTAACGACCATGAGGATAATAAAAACGTGATTTGACATTTAAGCCCTAATGGTCGTCAGCTGTCCCTTTAGTCCCTCCTCCTTCCAACTTTGGGCTTGAGCTCGTCAGTGGGTCTTCTCGCCGTGGACCATGACACGGACAGTTATATATGCCAGAGTATTACAGAGCCCTTTTTAATCCGGTTTGTCACACTGCTCCCTCTGGAGTGGGGTAATTTCATGGTGCTGAACTGGTATTGATAGAGCCTCAGCAAATGAGGCACGCAGCAATCGTTAACTTTAATAACCATAAAGATGTGAGCATTGGAGTCGCATAGAGCCACAAGAGGAAACCCACACAGGTGATTAAGAATCGACCAGGGCCTCGGCCGACATGCACCCCGCATCTCTTATTCACACTAATGGAATTACCTGTTAAATGTCTCGACTATTACCACCAATGGTGCAATAGCTGCACTATATCTTTCCTTTTTCAGTAAATTGGCGCTTGTTGCAAAGTTTCCATACATGAAAATGCCCATTAAAAGGATAAAGCATAAGAATTGTCTTTCTTTAATCTTTTTTGGTTTCTTTCCTGAATTTCTATTTACCCTCAATGGTAGTTTTCTTTAAATCTGTTATGGAGCAGCATTCAGCATTCAGTATTCAGCGAGAGTGCAGCAAGATTCTGAAGAACCAGAGGAGGGGGAAAAAAACATTTATTTGCGTGACTTAAATGTAGCTGGGTCAGTAGTTCCTGTCAATCAGCTTGAGGTCTTGAGTGTTTTTATTTTTTATTTTTTTTTCACTTTTCCAACTGAACCCCTCCCTTCCTCCAGTTTGTGGTAGCTCCGGGCACTATGCTGTGGCTGCTATGTCTACTTGTTTGTCTGCTCCCATTACTGCGGGTGATGCTGCCTCAGGAGGAAAGTGAAATCCGGGCTGGAGATGGGTACGCAAGAAACCAGCCTGAAGCCCACACCCTGGCTGAGGTCACTAAACAGCAAGAACACTGCAACAGTGTGCTGATGAGCCTCTGGTAAACTGTGAATTCGCTCGAGCTCAAAGTGCATCAGTGACAGGTCAAGTGTTTCGCACTGGATAAAATGCTTAAAAATGTCTAAGAAAAATTTGTTCTGTATTCCTGACAAGTCAGGTTTTCATTAGATAGCGCAAGTCATACACAAAACAACACAATGTGCATTGAGAGGAAAGCATTATTAAAAGTGCAAATGCAAAGACAAAAATGTGTTCTATTATATAACATTGAGTTCAACCTGAACTGATTCTTTCTGCATGGAGTGTGCATTTTCTCCCTGTACATACAGTATGTGGGTTCTCTCTGGGTACTCCGGCTTCCTCCCACAATCCAAAAACATGACTCTTTGGCTAATTGGTTACTCTAAATTGCCCTTAAGTGTGAGTGTGAGCGTGCATGGTTCAGTCCTGTGCGTTTCTATGTTTCCCTGTGATAGACTGGCCACCTCTAACCTCTGGAGATAGGCACCAGCCCCCGTGACCCTGCATGGATAAGCGGGTATAGAAAATGGATAGATGGATGGATGGACGGACATTACATTGAGAGCAATACCTAGTGCTCAGAGTGACAAAGGTCCCAAAACCGATGCCATTTACGACACTAAATGTGTTTTGAGGTCAAATCTGTAGGACTTTCTTGAGGCTTTGTTTTATTTATTGGTCAGAGTCTCACACTGGAGAACTGCTGAAAGTCTTCTACAAGTTCCACTTTAGCACAACTTTTGTGGACCCTTTGTGTTAAACAGTGCATGCTTACTATCATACTATCAATATAAGGTTAGGGCAGCTAAAATATAAAGATTGTCAAAAAAAAATTATATATATATATATATATATATATATATATATATATATATATATATATATATGTGTGTGTGTGTGTGTTTCAGTTTTGACAGGTGTGAAAGCGCAGTTTTACAGTATTAAAGAAAATTGCCTATTCAGCAATCTTAAAAGAAGTGATGTCACCTGAACTGATCATTTAATGACATGATGTGATTTGAACATCATATGGGACATGTAAATCCAATCCCCACCCTGTTTTCTGTACTCCTGCATTCAGCCTGTGCAAAAGAGCAGCAGACTGATACCTTTCTGCTGGGTTGTTGCAAGCTATTTTAAAATATAATTTACCCATATATCCATAAATCAATTTGTCCCAGTACAAATAAGCATTTATTTTGAGTCATCCAGATTTAGATATGACCTATCAAGAACAATTTAACTATCTCAAGCATCACCTGTCCTCAGATAAATTACATAGCATTTTTACTGACAGAATGTTTGTTGGGTTTTTAGCTTCACCTATCCACAATAGTCCCTATGTGGGATTAACTTTGGGAATAACAGAAATTGAATTCTTAAAAGGAAAGAAAGCCATTTAAAACGTGTAGAAGCCACTAGTGGGAACTAAATCTGGAAATCCAGATTCTGGCTGACATATTTAGATTAATAAAACTTGGTCACCGGCTTTAAAAGAGAAAAGTTTCCCAAGCCTTACATGGAGTTTTATGCAGTTTGACAGGTCTTTTGGTGCCATCTTTAAGAGGTCACTTGAGAAACAGCTCTTGAGAATTCTACTTCAACTTCATTTCTAAGTCCCAAAGCTGACTGCCTAATGTAGCATAGTAAAAATCTGGAACATACACAAGAAAGTATGGAGACTGTTCTTTTGTATTATTCTTGTTGATCTACATAAATGTCTTTTACATTCTATGGGTTGTGATCCAGACACTATTATCATCATAAAAGTGACATTTCATTCTGAATACATAAAAAAAGACACATTTATACTTTTTTTTACTTGTACTACTAGGGAAGAGCGGGAATTTGAGGTATAAATGTGGGTTGTGTAGTCTCTGATGAAATATGCACACCTTATCAGCTGCCAAAAGACTTGAAAAGTTGTTCCCTGGCTCAGCCTCCGAGGCTCTCTTTTGGAATCCACTTGACAGCGCTTTGTAGCTTGCTTAAACATTAGCTTAAGTAATCGAGGGAGTGTTCATGAAATTCAGACTTGATGTTTAAATAATGGAAAGCTAAATTCCAACGAACATCATTAAACTTATATGCATAGGGACAGCTGGCTCGCAGCCACTTTGAAGCGATTCATTAATTTCCCCCTTTTTTCTGTTTCCTCAAATCTCAAAAACAGAAAACCAATTAAGACAACCAGATCTTTTTAAAATTTCAACAACTGTGGAGTATTATGGAATCCATCGGACCGAAACGGCACATTAGAAGAATTTAAAAAAAGGGTAATTTTTCTATTATGCATTATTTCATGTGCAAGAAAAGTTGACCAGAAAAAGCTTTCCGTAAAAACATTATGCTGCATGGTTTGAAGTCACTTCGCCGGCTCATGGTAAAAAGCAGCTTTATTCCCTTTGGAAGATTGTGAGAGTCTCAGTTAGTCTTCAAAGTGTGTATAATTTCAGTAGTAATTTGAACTTCAGCTGGTATCCTGCTTTGTGACTAAGAACTTGTGTAAAATTTGCATTTTCCTAACTCTACATATGTCTGCATTAATTTCCCTGACAAGGAGAATGACAACTCCTGCCGCTACCTGAGATGAACAGTGGCAATCAGTCGTTCTTAGACACTATGTAGCTGTGAGTTACACAGAGGGACTGGGAAATGACAACAGGCCCAAGGAGAAACTAGGAGGAAAGTTGGACCAGTTTCTGATGTAGTATCTGGCTGTTTGGCAGTAGGAAAACAGGCACAGCAGCAGGCAGACAAGAACAGCAAGTGTGCACTGATTTAGTTGTTGTGATGAGTCCTTGGGAGGCTTTAACTTCTCTAGACTGCTGTGTCTATTTCCTCAACAATGAGTCATTGCTCACTAACTGTTAGTGGTGGTGAAAGGGGTAGAGAGATAAAGGGAACGAAGGAGCAAGTCGAGAGTGAGAATTAGAGATGCTCCGATCAGAGATTTGTGACCGATTTGTGATCTCAGGTTTAAGAACTTTAAAGGTATATAGCCACGTTATATGCTTATTTAAAAAAAGACCAAAAACCGTTTGATCATGATAAAATAAGGTAATATACACCAAGTCTCCATCTTGTTAGTGTTTGATAGTCCTTTTTGAGGCTAGATAGAATCCAGCGCCGGGCACAATGAACAGATATATACAGATATACTGCCATCTACTGACAGTATCGCAGAACTATCTTAATGCCGGTTTGCTTAAACAATAAATCACTTGTAAATAATGCCGGACCGAGCCTGATCCTCTACAATGCCTCGCAACTAAAGTGGCAGCTCGGTGTGATCGAAGACCAACCATTATTAACTAAATACACCGATCTACAGCAACTTAAGAGCCTCATATTATAACATTTACCCACTTCAGTCAACTCTGCGTTCACGTCTGAGCCTCGGCAGGTTCATATCAATGTTCATATTGTATTCACAGCGATATTTCAGTTCATTTCTTTTCTCTCTTGGAATTGTTTTTTTTTTTGTAGTGTTTGTGTTTTTTTTCACTGGATCTACGACAATTCTGCATTGTTTTGCTGGGAGATGCTAATAGCCGTTAGCTGCTTGCTTGTTTTATCCCCTACTGTGCATGTGCAGTGTCGTACTTCCTCTGTTATTAAAAATAAAAATGAAAGGCTTTATTTACTAACGAATTGAGAAAAATACAAAATGTAAAACGCCAAAATAATATCCAACACGCTAACAGGACGTGATAATCTTTCATAACAACTTTGCATAGAACCAGAGTGTGCTACTGACATAAATTAAAAGAAGTCAAATAATGTGGCTATGTACCTGTAATGCTTGTTTCCAGCCTTCATGTTATAAGTGGTCACTCTTTAGGCAGAGGTGACGTCCCCCTGTGTGTGAGGCCTTGTACACATGTAGCTAGGTGTTTATAAAAACGAGTATCTACTCCACATCGAAAGTCCGGTTAACTCCGATTTAGTTTTGCTGTTGCAATGACCTGGATAACTGAGAATTGGTTTTAAAAATAGTATCGTACACCCTGAATAAACATTTTAGTAATGTTTTCATCCTCACAAACTCATACAAATAAACCCCTGAGCGTTGTTTTAAACATGCCAGATGCATGGGGGCAGTGTACTGCTAAGCTAAAAGCCCATGTCAGCCAGTCAGAATCGCTGAAAATAAAGGCAATCTTGAACAGCATTGTGCCCATGTAAAACAGCTGACCTCCAAGCTTTCTTTCTCCTTTACACCTAAACGTATTGGAGTAGTTGGACTTGCAAAAACAAAGGGGCAAAAAGCATCTGAATCAGCTATAATGTTTATAACGTTCCATGTGTTCTTTTGCTTTGAAGTCTCGATTCCGATGTGAAGACAGGAAATGCTGCGTGGTTGCTACATTTCATTTGGAAATAATCCACTGGAGATGCTGTAGATTAACAGAAAATGTGTCCAATTTAACACTGATCTGACACATATTGTAAACTGTCAATCACAACACCACGTAAAAATCAGCACCTCCCTGATAGCATTCATTTTTTACTTCACTATGTGATAACCCTGTAACAGTTATCGCACATTTGACAGCAGCGGCGCTTTATTTGTAGTAGACTGTGGTGTGTTCATGTACACACGCAGGCACAAGAACTGAGTTTTCAGAAATGTCCACTTTGGCCGTCGTTTTCAGAATCATTCGTCTTTAGAGATGTAAAACAAAGTTTACGTGTGTAAAAATGTATAAATCTTCCCACATATCCGGCTACGTGCGGATTAGGCCTGAGAAAGCAGTTACTGTAAAGTAGGGTTTGAATATCTTCATACACATATACAATTGTTTTACAACATTTACATTGTAAACTGTCCTTAAGAACAAAGTTTAGCAGTTTTAATGCTCAGCAATGATAGCATTTCTATCTGGAAAAAGTATGTGTGTAATCTCTGGGGAATGCAGATCTTTAAATCAACTCTGAGATTTCTTAAAGGCTGCCGATATTTTCAAACATGATTATGGTAGTTCCATTACAGATGAAGGGTTAAAGTTTAAATAATAAAATAGAGCAACTTGGGTGTAAGATGTTCAGCCTTCTTGTTATCTTCTAAAATTAGCTGTGGGATCTCTTGTCCCTTCATCACATCAACAAAGCTTCCTAAAAGCAGGTATGGAATGTCATTCTACAGCAGACAGTTGCTTCTCATACCCCCCCCACCCCACCCCACCCCCCAAAAAAAAACTCTGGTACGAAATGAACAGGGCAAAAACACACCATAGTGAAGGACCAGCACCTGCTGAAGTCTTCCTCCTTCTTCATGATTAAATGCATGCCTCTATAGAAAACAAAATTTCTCCTTAGAAAACAAAGTTGAAAATATTTTGCTCCACCTTGTTGTATAGTTGTTATGTTGGGATTGAATGACTGTGGAGGTCATTAAAGTACAGAGAGGTCATTGTCAGATTCAAGAAACCATTTTGATTTGATCTGAGCTTGTGACCGGAGACACTGTGACCATAGGGGGGAGGAAATGGTCAGCAACAATACCCAGGTAGGCCGGGGGTTTAAACAAGTCCCAGATGGTTGTAAGTGTGCAAACAAAAATATTATTATTATATACATATACCTCTGGTAGCCTGAACCATTGATACTTGGCAAAATAGACTTGTGCTCTCATGTTGCTCACACATATATTTTGACCCTACCATCTGAACATTGCAGCTGAAATCAAAACTCACTACAGGAACCAGACTTGCCGAGGAGTCGTAGTCTCAGTTTCCTGTTATTAGCTGATATGGACTGGCTATTATTTTTATTTTTTTATTGCTGTAGCCCATCAACTTTGAAGGTTCAACATTTAATAAAGTGGTCGCTGAATGTATGTTGACCTTTTGTGCTTCCCTTTCCTTTTCTAACCATCTCTCTAATCCAAAATTAAACAGCTAACTCTTCAACACAGTAACAACGTCCACACTGAAGAGTGTTGCTGTCAGCGAAACGTTAAAGTGTTTAGATATGGTGCATTCACTTTTCCAGAAAAAAAAGGATTTTTGAGATTTTGACTAGCTCAGTCACTAACCTGTTGGTAAAAAAGCTCATATTAATCTTTATTCCAATCACCAGATGATTTTTCTTTGTTGCTACTCTGACAGAATTGATTGCAGATGGTGAGCTTGTGATTGCCGCCATTTGCCGCTCTGCACGTTTTAGTTGTTATTTCTCACCCTACTTCCAGATTTCAAGGTTTTAAATTATTTGTATTTTCCCAGTGGTGGGGATGTTCTCACTGGTTCATGCATTTTCCTTTGTCAAAGAATTTCAAGCGCAGTGAGATCAAAAAGCAATCACTCACAAGCCATACGTAGTTGTCATGACACAAAATGGTCACTTTAATTCCTGTGAGCCTGAAGTCTTTAGGCGCCGCAGAATAATTCGTAATGTTGCTTTGACCTGCAGTCTAAGCTGCAGAAATAAAACAGTCAGTGGCTGTGCGTTAGACTTCTTAATGAGGGTCTACTTTCTTTATCTGCAGTTTTAAACCAAGCAAATTACCCTGGATTAATCACTTCATACCCCCCTTCCTCTACCCAACCCTTTGAAATGTTGGATTTTATGATTTGCAGAAACGTTTTTAGGCCCACACAACCTACTCCTCCGTTCCCTGAAATCTCTCAGGTGTGTAATTTATCCATCAGTCACGTAATCACTGGCACTCATGTCAGATTCTTGGAGGAAATAAAATTTATTTTCTCCAGTGGTTAGCATTACTCTATCACTTTGAGAGCCTCATCATCGAGGACAGCTGTAATTCCAAACTGCATGACAGATGCTGAAGCTTAGTTCTGAAGAAGGTGTGCTGGAAGACTGTTTACACTTGTTTGTTGTTGGTTTTTTTTTCTTCCCAGTGGATTTATTCTAGTCGGTGTAGAAAAAAATAAAAAACATGGTGTGTTTGAATTTTGAATCCCCTGCAGGTCAAAATGTGGTAATTGAAAAGCTTCCCATTAAAAAGCCCACAGAAAATGTCATTACAGGCGGCATCCGTGCTGCATAAACACTGCAACATGTCATGATGCCTTTTCAGATATCATATATTTATAATCAATGGCTTCATAAATCGTACCAATAAATAACAATAACTGAGCAGCGTTCTGATGATTTTTCATAATGTTGCTGTATCACTGACAGATACAGTGCCTTGCAAAAGTATGCATATCTCTTCAGTAGGAATATGACGGTATTTGATTTTTTTAACCCTGAGGACAAATAACATGTTTTTATGGGATCACGAAAATTGAAAACAAAAATGTATAACATTACACAATTTCAAAAGCAAAAATCATCATTGAAATATTACATCTCATTACAGGATAATAATGTATCCAATGAGATTGTTTTGTTGAGAACACATTTGAGTGTTGACAGTCAGTCATTTCGTATAGTCAGGACAATAAAACAACAAAACCAAAAAACAAGTGTCTGCTTTGATAATAGATATTAACAGAAAATCAGGTTTTATTGGTATTGTAGCAAAAAACTGTAGTTCATTTAAAATTAACTTTTTTTTTTTTTTACAATGTACACAACTTTGGAAGACTACAGCGAACTACTGCATGGAATAAACACCTGCTGGATTTATTAGAAGCATTTGCCCACTTACAGCTCAGAATATTTCCGTTTTGTTGTCTTTCTGTTTTGAAACTTTGATGTTTTTAACTGAGATTTTATGAAACATCCATCTTAAAGTAATGCATCATTTTAAAATGAATGGAAAAAGACACATTCAGTTCTTTTTTTCTTGTTTTCGTTCTGAAACTCATTAGAAATTCTCATTCAAAATAGGTTTGTACTCAGCTTTCCTGTTTTAATAGTTTGTTCAAGAAGAAGTATTTTGGATCTGTCTCTAACAGTTTCACTCAGTCTTTGCCAATTATTTTTAAAATAGTGGTTTAAAAATATTTTAAAAGTAGTTTAAGCTCAGTCATGTTGGCAGTAAATTTTAAGTAGTGTCCCAGGTTCTGAAGATTTTGGATTGGGCTGTTTTACAAAGTGAATATGCTTTGATATGAACCTTTCCATTCTAGCTCAGACTTTAGGTTATGGGCTTTTGTCCTGCTGGAAGGTGAAGAGAAGCAACACACTTAGGTGGAGGCCTTGGTGTCCTTTGCAGCATTTGACAGGGTTTCTTCCTGGATTAGCCTGCATTTAGCTCCATTCACCTTCCCATGAATTCTGACTAGCTTTCTTATTTGGGTGAAGAAATTAATTCTATTCTATTCTATTCTATTCTATTCAATGGTCCTTTCGGGGGGCGATACGCATTTTTAGTTTTCTGCTGCATCTAGCGTTTTGCAAGGAGGTCAAAAGGGAACTAATTGTTTATAGACTTTGGATTTATATTCGTAAAAAAAAGAATTGTAAAAACATAGAAACTTTTCCTTCCCCTTCGCAACTTTGTGCTAGGGTCCTGATAAAACACATGGAACCGTGGTTGTAATGAGACAAAATGTGAAAAAGATCAAGGGGTGTGAACACTTGCCATAGAACTGGCTATTGCTTATACTGAATTGGAGTTTTACCTCGTTTTAAAACATCTCGCTTCCAAATCCTCATACTCCCCAAATATAATTTTATGATGAACCACAGCCTGTTTTCTCAAACTCCCATTACTAGTTCCTATATTCATCTCCACATTTTACAACCCCCCTCATTACCGGCTCGTAATTGGCCATTGGGCTAAGCTGAAAACAATGAAGCATTGATTTCCTTAAATGTAATCACCGCATCCAGTCATTTAATGACCGCTGTCACTGCAGGACGTGGGGAGAAAAATGACCAGCCAATGGTCCCATCGATGCCCTTCACCTTCCCTCACCATAGGCTAGAGAGCACAACCACCCACTCCATCTTAGCAAGTTCGTTTGACCCCCTTAGCTCCCTGACAAGTTCCAAGCACTACATCCATTATGAATGCAGTCATGTCTCAAGTTGTTTTTTTTTTGTCCCGTACTACACTGGAATGCACAAGCATTTGCTAATGCATTCTTGAGCCAAACACATCTATTATGAAGTATTGCGTGATGTCATACGCTTAAGTACACATAACAAACACATTAAAATGCACAAATCAGAAGGTAATTTACCTCACTCTGAGCTCCCAGGGTCCTGAGTGGGATTAAGTGTAGTTCAAGTGGCCATTTGTTGTTTAAGTGTCTCTTGCGACAGACTCAGTAAAGTAATCATGGAGCTATTTACACTGCACTCTGCTTCACATACCAGATGGTTCACCCCTAATGTCCACCTCGATGGACCTTACACCACTGATATACACACACCGACACATTTGTGTGTTTGTCTTATGGATTTTCATTATGCCTGCACTTCACTTTGTGAACAGAATTAGTGAAATATTTTAACTAGGGCTGGGCAACGATTAAAATATTTAATCGCGATTAATCGCACTGATTAATCGCGATTAATCGCGATTAATCGCATTGTATTTACAAACTCCAAGAATGAATTCAAAAGTAGTGTAAAGAGCACTTTTATTTTAATGTTCTGCTGCCATATGAACAAAAGTGTTGTAACATTTGTAGCACTTATCAGTAACACATATTTAGTGTAAACCTCAACTTAAACATGTAAAACAAAAAATAGCAATAATAATAAATTAAAGCTTATTGCCACTGACAGGGAATTCTCTTTATGGGGAAAAAATCTACCAAAAACAGTCAATTTCTGAGGTAACAGCAGGGAGCAGCATTACCATTTTATGTTCAATACCAAAGTTTAACTTGGCAGTGGTTACAACTAACTTGTTTCTGTCATATTCCATGCTGGAAGAACTTTAAACTGAAATGCTTGCTAACTCGATATGCTTGCGTTTATTTGACGTTGACACGCGGTTTTTTGTTGTTGCTTTCTCGCGCGCATATAGTGAATGGCAGGGGGAAAACAGGCAAAAACACATGGATACTTTGAAACGAGAAGCGACTTCACCGACGGCGTCGATGCAGACCCCCCCGCTCCGCTCCGCACAAAACTTGTTCCGGCTGCCAACTCACCGCCTCGCCTAAGCTCGCTCGCGGTACCTGCGGCAAACACCGCCTTCCGCATGTCAGCTGTGTTTTTTTCCGGCCAGCACCTTTCTTACTCTGAATCCGAGGTTTGGCTGACAGCGAGGTTATTGGCGCATTATCGCCACCTACTGTTCTGATTCAAACCCCTACACCGCAGCAACAGACCTTCACAAAATAAAAGCATGTGACCAACATGCGTTAATGCGCGTTAAAGAAAATATCGCCGTTAATAGTCTAATGAGTTAACGCGAAATTAACGCGTTAACTTGCCCAGCCCTAATTTTAACATTTTAATGGTATTGTCATTTTTTGAATGGGTTTGCAAACTGGATATCAGTTGTAATGTTAAAATGATTATCAAGTTTACAGATATCAAAATACATACTGACTAGCCATTTCATTAGGTACTCTGGTTCAATTGCTTGTTAACACAAGTTAGTCAACTGCATGTCACTATATATAGCTAAATTGAAATGTTGAGGACTAACGGGTAAAGTTTTAACTGATCACCAGAACGGGGAAGAAAGAGGAGTCCAGTGGCTGGGTTGTTGGTGCCATACAGGCTGGTCTGGGTGTTTACTAAACTGCTGATCAGCTGCCATTTTCACTCAACCATTTCTCAGATTTACCATTAATGGTAGACCAAAAGAGAATTACACAGAGGGCAAAAATTATGTGGAGAAAAATACCTTGTGTTGATGGCCAGAAGAAAATAGGTGGAATATCCATTCCAAGATGGATAATGGAAAAGAAGGACGTAGTACCCTAAGAATACAACCAATGTATGCAAAATACCATCTCTGAATGCACAGCACAGCAAACCATGAAGCTAATGGGCTAAAGCAGGCAGCAAAAACCACACTGTACACCACTCCCATCTACGAAGAACAGAAACCTCAGGCTAAAATGTCCTCAGGGTCACCACAGTTTGATGATAACAGAATGAAAAAACATTCTCCTGTCTGATGAATCTTGATTCAAAATTTCAGCAACGTTCATAAGGTCTGGTCAGAATTTAGTGTAACATGAAACAACATGAAAACGTTGATCCTCCTGTCTTGTATCAACAGTTCATGCTGGTTTTTGGATTGTAATTGTGTGGGTGACATTTTCTTGGCATCCTCTGGGTCCCCTAGTGTCAACTAAGCCTCGCTCAAACACCACATCCTTCCTGAGTGTTTTAGCAATCACTCCATGACCAGTGTGTCAATCTTGTGATGGCTACTTCTAAAAAGACTGTGCATCATTTCACAAAGCTCAGATCATGTAAAACTTTCTCAAACATGACAGCAGGTTCTCTGTAATCCACTGGCCTCTACTGTCGCCAGATCTCAATCTTAAACAGCAACTTTGTGATGTCGTTGAATGAGAGATTGGCATCATGAAAGCGCTGCCAACAAATCTGCGGCAACTGTTTGATGTTATGGTTTCAATATGGATCAGAATCTCTGACACATCTCACAGACACCTTGTTGAATCCATGCCAAAAAGGACCAATGATGTTCTAGAGCCAAAGGGGATCCAATCAATTCAACCTACAATATATCCCCATTGTAGTTCCCCTTTGCCCTTTGTACCCCCATTTCATAACCCCCACTTTGCTCTTTTGTCCCTTTATACTACCCTGGGGTGCCGACCATTTCATTGTCACCATTTTACCTTGCAATATTCAAAATAGTAGCTGATTCTATTCCTCTGATTTGCTCTTGTAGCCAAGTCATGGGGTTAAATGCTGTTTTTTAATTAACATGCAGGTAGACAGACAGGCATGAAGTGGGCTGAACCTCTCTTTGTTCTTCCTTCTTAAATTGGCCAAACTTTTTAAGAGTAACATTTTCCTCGCCATATTTGATCCTCTGTTGTTTGCGATTTGCTTCCAATTTAGTTTAAATTTAAAGGAGTCACAGACAAGTCTGTAGGGACGGTGGGGTCTGTAGGTCAGAAAGCACATTCCTGTGTTTTCAATGTTCCGCTTCTTTCTGCCCAGAGTCATCTAACAACAGGGCTGAGAGAGTGATTCTAATACGACACGACAACTGGGCCTGGCAGGACTGCAAATGTTTGTCTTGTGATCCCAAACTACTCGGACTTTGGTCTTGCCAAGACAGACATTGATGAAAATGGAAGAAGAAAACTGTTGCCAGACTCGTTTGGACTGCCTGGTGATCGGTTCCGAAAATTCATGACCCAAGTCGTTTTAGATATTTGCACGACTGCCTGGGCAGAGACAAAAAAAAACCAAACAGCAGTAAATGCCGTCTTCTTTTACAGCAGAAAACCCTCTTTAAAATGTCACATAGTCAACTAAAATAATCCTCTGACGAGATGAGGTGGGCTTCTCGCATTCCTTTTTGTTTTCTGGTCTGTATATTGAGTGGGATGTATTCGACTCTCCTTTCCTATCTGATCTCCCGTCCTGGGATGAGCTCCAGTTTTAATTGCTGGATGCTGTCGTCTGTTACTGTGACTGTCATACGAAGATAAAGAGTTTTTCCTGGGGCCTGTAGGAAAGGGGAGAGCAGTGATGAAGGGCCTTTCTCCTGCAGCTCTGCTGGCTGCATTAGCCCCATGCTTTATAATTGTGTGAAGGGGGCACTTCCAGTGGCTACCTCATTACTCACTGGCATGGCCAGTCCCTGCCAGGAAGACACACCTTGTCCTTTAGCTCCTTCTCTCAGCCTGTCTCACTCATTTCAGGGTGTCTCTTAGCTCCATCACCCAGCCCCCTCCCTTGGGTAATCCTCCCTATTGTTATTTTGACCCACTAGTGCCACTGGCACACATCACCTTCTCCGTTAGCTGAATTTTTTTGACACCCTCCTTTGTCAAACTGGGGCGGTCGGTACAATATTTGCTCTGACTGTCAGCTATACTTTGGTGTCAAAACTTTAGTGTGGCGCAGGCTGAGGTTGTGTCGCCACGGTTACAACAGTTAGACGGGTCAGCTTTCAAAATCCTCATGACTACTTGGTGCTCGCTATTCGTATGTCGTCCCTTTTAAAAAGTATATCTACCCCTTAAGGGGATAACCACAGATTTCACAGGATTTTATTGGGATTATATAACATGCACTGGCACATAATTGTGTATCTATAAATATCCACTAAGTTAAACCCAGTGCAAACAGTTGCCTTGTGAAGTTACCCAATAATAAACTGACTCCAACTCTCTGTAAATGAATCCCAGTTTAAATTCAGCTTTTCTGTGATGGCCTCAGAGGTTTGACAGTGAGCGCTAGTAAAAGCCTCATCATAGACCCAGGAACTCAGCAGATAGATGAGAGGCAGACTTTTGGGGATCTATTCAGCAGGGTAAAGTTATAAAACAGAATCCCAAGCTTTGGACATCTTACAGAGTTCACTGTTTATTATCAGATCATTGTCCAAAATGCAAAGAGTATGGCGCCACTGCGCAGCCACCAAGACACCAAGACTAGACTGACAGGACAAGAAAGGAAGTAATCAGACAAAACCAAAAGGCCCATGGCGGCTCTGGAGGAGCTGCAGAGATCCCACAGCTCTCATGAAAGAGTGTGGTTGCAACGTGAGGACCTGTGAAAAAGTTCATGGGGTGTGAATACTTCTGTAAGCCTGATTCATGTTTACATATTGAGAACAAATGCCAGGCGGATGAAAGTTGAGAAGACGGCACGTTAATAATCACAGTGTGTGATGTTCTTGGTGAGAGTCATCATGAGTTGATTGGTATGAAGTGAGGACAGCCATCCCTGAATGAGAGGCAATTTGATGACATAATTGAGATTCCTTGAGGGCCAATTTGTTACACATGCTTACAGTGTAAGTGCCCGATGATTGTGCTGCTGCTAAGCTGACATAATATAATGAGCAGTAGCTGAGTTTTACTAAGCTCCTCTCTCATTAACACTATGGCCGCTTGCTTGGGAAGCCGCTTTTAAAATGTATTAGTGGACTGTAAATAAAAATAACTCTCCCTCTCATATTTACTGACCACATTCTCTGTTTATGTCTCTTCAGAGGGGGGAACCTGTGAGGTGATCGCAGCTCACAGATGCTGCAACAAGAACCGCATTGAGGAGCGCTCGCAGACGGTCAAATGCTCCTGTTTGCCCGGGAAAGTTGCCGGGACGACACGCAACAAACCCTCCTGTGTGGATGGTGAGAATATCTGACATGTTTTAATATAATGTTGCTGCTACTGACAAGTTATGTTTGAACTGTGGAAGTTGTGGTTGCTTTCTTTAAATACTTTTGACAAAAACCTGCCAGGAGTAGGAATTTTGGGGTAACCAGGATTTAGAACTATATATCTTATTCTACAGTTTAAGAAAACTAAATTACCTATACTTCAAGTTGCAAAAGCTTAGACATTCATGAAGGATATGCATATATCTGATATTATTCATAAGGACCACAAAAATGCCTTTAGTTACAATGTGAAGAAAATACCTTCAAACTGAAAGTCAAAGAAAACTTCATTTGATTCAGTATGACTAAACTAATTTCATATATTTTTTTTAGGTCGTGAACAGAGATTCTATACTTTTGTGTTTTTGAGAGCTAAACCTTGAACAACATAAGATAATATTTCCATATGTGTACTGTGCTGACGGGTGAAAAAATAAAACAGACAATATTTTCTAAAGTGTTATCAAACATTCAAGGTGATTCACAGAAACAGTTCAGTTTGTTTTCAAGAAAGTAAGATGATTGCCGTTTAGCCCGGATCGTAATTTGCAGCCGGCACTTTTCCTTCTTATAGCAGCAACACCTCTGTGACCGAGTTGCTCAGTCTGCACAGAATATCTCCAAGGCAGTTGTGGAATGGAGAGAATTTTTATTTATTTATTTTTTACTTCATTTCTCTGCATGACTGGACGTATGCATTTGTTCACAACGGAATATGCTGTTGTGTAGCTCGTCTTGAGAAAACCTCTTTGTAATTCAAAAGCCACAACCTTCTCCCACTTTTTTTGATGCTTGTCCCTCTCAGCTACGGTGGGTCTATTGTCACATCTTTATTTAATGTCTAAAGACCCAACTTAGACATGAAAAACATGTTAGTTTTTTTTTTATAAAATATAGACCAATTTTAGTCTAACTATCCATAGAGCGTTGGAAAATGGTTTAGATGGATTTATATTTATTCAATGTATTTTAAACTAAAGCATGCCTACCTGGAAGATTCTTGAAAATAGTAACATGTATTAGTGGTGCAGCGAGATCTTCTTTGAAAACATGTTTGTTTTCAAAGTGAGGTCATTCTCTCGAAGCACTATCCAGTTGCTGTTAGCATCTGACCTTGTCAGGTGAAATATGTTGTTAGGATTCCCCCATTGCTTTTAGGTTGTTGCCTTGTTGTATCTATGCTTGATGATTTTATTTTGAAGCTAGAAAGAAACAAGATCTTAGATTTGTTGTATACAAACCAGTTGGGTTGGCACAGTCAGTTAAAAAAATGTTTTGATGTGACAACACTTTGGATACTCAGAAGAAGATACGAATGATGTGAAAGAACTGTGAACATACACTGACTGGATAAATGGCACCTGCTATCAAGGCTAATCTTAGCATCTACTTCAGAGCTTCCTGTCAGAGCTAAGCTAAATGGCTCCATCACAGTCTGGATGGTATCTGATTATAGCTAGCTCTGAACCTGAAGTAATTAGACTGGTCTGGATTGTTCGATTTATGAACCCTTCGTCTATTTTTGAAGAAAAAAAAAGAGAGAGAGTGGAATAGGGCTGGACAATTATTCAATAACGATGTATATCGATAGATAGACCTACATTGATGATATAAAAAAAAAAAAATTCAATAGAGAACAGTTTTCTTGCATTAAGCATTTCAGCCGTGTAGGTTAATATTACAGTCATTACATCCTCCCAACCAATTACAAACGCAGACGCAGGAAATGCTCCATCACCAAGCTCAGCCACTTAAAAGAGTTCAGAGAGCATGCGTTTTTTTTTTGTTTTTTTTTGTTTTTTTTGCAGTAATGGTAAAAAGTTGGTTGAATAAAGGATTAAGCTTTAATTCTATGTTTGTGAATTCTGTATCAAAAAATATGTTGCTAAGCAAAAGCATAAAATGGCCAGCAATGCACTTAAAATATGTTTTGAATTTGTTAAAATTATCAATATTGATCAATATGATTGCTTGATTCAACAGACTCATAGTCCACAAAGATGATACACAACATGACAAAAAAAAAAACAATAAATAAATCTTATCAAAGACTTGCATACCAATGTTTCCACAGAGCCAACTGGAATCTTAGCACACTGAGATTTTACGTGCATTTTCTGGTTAGAATACCAGTAAACTAAAATTTGTAGAATAATATATGGAACACCTCGCTGTTTTAATTTGTCAAATAACTTGTAGTGATTGACACGATCAAAGGCCTTAGATGCATCAATGAACCCAATTAACACAGATGAATCTTTTCTTAAATATGCTCTTGCTGCCTCTTTCAGGCCATAAATACAGAAATCAGTTTCCAACTTGGCTTTGAAACCAAATTGATTATCTGTCATACTAATAAACCGACTTAGCCGATCAAGCAAGATATTTTTCTAATACTTTAGATACCACACTAGCTAAAGCTATTGGTCTGTAGTTATTAAGGCTATCAACCTTACTAGTTTTGTCCTTAATTACCAGCACAAGGGTAACAGAAAATAAAGAATCAGGCAACTGCCCATGGGTCATAAACCCAGAGAAACACATTGCAAGCAGTGCAGCCACTTTTTGGCTAGCATATGTCAGATGTTCTGCTGTAATGCTATCAGAACATGTCGCCTTATTCTCACACAAGTGCGCTATAGCCTGCTGGACTTCCCTATATGGACCTCTCTACATCATATTATTCAATATGATTTCTATTTCATCGATATACTTTTTTTCCCTATATCGTCCAGCCCTAGAGTGGAACATTATTTAACATGTTTTTGGCATTACAGCCACCTTAGAATTAGCTTAAAAATCCACAATACTTCTGTCAATACTAGCCTGTCAAACCTAACCAGGATTAGTTTTTCCAAATATATTGCTATATCCTCATGTTGTCTTTTATGTATAATCTGAAAGTTGTGGATGTTCTAAACTTGATTTATTCTATCAGCCCTAAAAAAGCTGTATTAAAATAGGATGGGGTCTCTCTCAACACCTGTGATCTGGTTTCAAAAATGTGTATGTTCTCAAAGATTAAACAATCAAAAATGTGTGGATTATGTACTATGTTTAATTTTAGGAAAGATAAAATTTTCATCCCAATGTCCTAACCCCCACCACTACTACACATGGGAATACATGAGTTGTACAACTATAAAATTAATCAAATCCCAACTACAGCAATTTTCTGTGGACACAGATGCAGAAGAAGTCAAAGAGTACACTGGACTCCAGCCCAAGCTATAGCGGAAACACCACCTACAATTTTTCAATATTTTAAATAGTTTTTTAGTAAAGCATGCCATTGACAATAAAATTCTTGTGTATTTCCTCCATGAATATTCTTCAGAAAAAAAAATGCTTCTAAATTCACCTTCTGAAACCCAAATCCCAATTTTACAATGGAATATAGTGCTGTCACGCAGATGTGCAAAAAAACAAGCGAAGGGCTCAGTTTATATTGTCAAACTTGTTTGAGTCAATGTGCCAAGAAAAGAATGAGAAATGATGTGGAAATTGTACTTTTGTAATAATGACAAATACCTTTCCATGTTTTATTGTGAGAATAAAAGAGTTGTAAAGAAGAAAGAAGGACAAGTTGTTTAAATTGTCACTAAAATTGCAGTTAAGAAAACAAAGGGACATTTTGTTGATGGATTTACAATTGAGGGATTTACTTTAATTGAGGAAAACTTATCAAGAGAAAGCAACTCAGTCAGTTTAGGGACTCTACTGGATTGCGATCTGGTGACTATGGAGGGCATTTGAGTACAGTGAACTCATCGTCATGTTCAAGAAACCACTCTGAGATGATTCATGCTTTATGACATTGCGCGTTATCCTGGTGGATGGAGCCATCAGTGTACACTGTGGTCATAAAGGGATGGACATGGTCAGCAACAATACTCAGGTAGGCTGTGGCCTTGACATGATCCTCAATGGGTACTAAGGGGCCCAAAGTGTGCCAAGAAAATATTTCCCACACTATTACACCATCAGCCTGAACCGTTGATATGAGGCAGGATGGATCCATGCTTTCATGTTGTAGACATCTACTTCAAAACTGCATGTCTCCCCCCAAAGACTGAAAAAAATCTGGATTAGATTCCAGCAGCTGCAATACCGTTTGCGCCTTGTCTCTATTATCTTTCATTTCCAAATTTCTAGAAAAAAAAAGTTGCCGCTCAACATTACGTCCATTGTGTGGCGTCTCTGCATTTGGGGCCAGGCCCCACCAGATGTTGGTGTGGAGCTCTATGTTTTCGCAATAATCAGTGGGACAGGGTCATTCTTTATTGAGTAATATTGTAAAACAAAAGACAGATTCCCTTACCAATAAATTATGCTATAAACGTTTGTGTCTATATATCTAAGTCTGACAGAATACTGACAAGCTCAGTACGCTAATTCCCCTTGATGTGTCTTGATATTGGGGCTGGTCCACCACCGTTTGTTTAAATAAACATCTAACATTGCAGTGCGCATGCCCCACACGCTCTCAGTAGACAGCCGTGGGGACAAATGGCCCCAAGACTCAGATCATCCAATCCAAATACTGAAATTGCACGTTATGTTTACGTTCTGTCAGATAGTGTGGGACCATCTAGTGTTGGTTGTCCTTGTTGGCTCATTGAAAGATTGATGTGAATCTTTTCTGTTCAATTAGTGAGCCTTTTGTTTGTAATTCTAAGTGTAAAAATGTAATTACATTTAGTTTATATAAAATGGCATTTCTAGTGTGCTGGTTTCTGGTAATTTATCTGCTTAATTTAAAATTGATCAAAGCCAGGTTGTATGCATCACAAAAAAAATGTGCAAATAGGGGTTGTTTTTTTATCAACAACCTCCTCTAAGCTGCTGACTCTGGTTTACTCAGCATCCTCATCCTTTTTATCTAACTGCTGCCTTTGAGATCTTGTGATTGTGTCTCAGGAAATTCTCCTCAAAAGGCTGTCTTCCATTTCCACGCCCCTCGAGTGGTTTAATTCTCATCTCTCAGACTATACTCTATTCATTGATTCAAATCATTCAGATCCTATCAATCTCTTGTTAGATCAGGTGTGCCCCAAGGCTCAGTTCTGGGACATCTTCTGTTCATTATTCATCTTCTTCCCCTTGGCATTTTTTTTTTTCAAATTTAACATCCACTTCCATTGCTGTGCAGATGACACCTAGCTTTACCTCTCTACCTAATCTAATTATATGCTCCCTTCTTCCTCAACTGGTTATCTTAAATAAAATATTGGTTCACTACAAGTTTCCTTCAATTAAACAGTGAAAGAAAGTTAAATAGATAGACTTGGTGCCTCCTCATTGGCACCAAGTCTATGCAAACTTGGCAGTTTTTCAATTTCTATCCATTTACATTTCTACCCGTTTCCTGACATCAGCAATATTACTCACTCCACATATTTCTACTGACACAGCAAAAACCGCCTTCTCCATCCTTGTTCACACCCTCGTCACTTCACACATTGATTACTGCACCCATCTTATTTGAGGTCATTCTCACAAATCTCTCCATAAGCTTCAGATGGTTAAAAATTTAGCCTCCCACATTATTACCAAAGCCCCCTATTTCCACTACATCACCGCTGTCCAACAGCAGATGTACTTGTTTACAGTTAAATCAAGAATATAATTCAAAATTCCTCTGTTCATATTTAAAGCCATCACAACCTGGCCCCTCCTTATCTGTCCTGCTCCGGTTCCCTTTGGTCATCCTCCTTCATTCACCTCAGGCTGCCTTTCACTCTGCTCCCCAAATTGGGAACTCCCTCTTACCAGACATCTGTAATATTGACTCTGCCTTTGTTTAAATGAAGACTCATAACCCCCTTCATTAACAAATCATACCATCTGTAATTTAACTGCACTTTAACTGTTTTTATACTCTTATTGTGTTCTTGAGTGACCTTTGAATTAAATGTATTTTTGAATTACATGTATTAATTATTATTATTATTATTATTATTAGTATTATTATTATTATTATTATTATTATTATTATTATTATTATTATTATTATACACATTTGGGGTAAAACTATCAAGTTTCAAGTTTAACTTAAGTTTATTCCAATAAAAGATCATGCCTTTGCTCCTGTAACTTTTAACTACTCGCTATAAACACCTATTTAGTTTCTCTAAAACATAAACAAGCTTTCCTTTTTTTGTGAGACTTTTGTTGGCAGCCGCCTACTTTTTTTATGTTTGCTTTGCAATGTGGGCAGCTGTTGTCAGTGCTGGAATAGCTACTTCTTGAAGATCTTCTGTCACAGCCTCCACAACCTGTTGGAATATGCACACACATCCATATTTATAGAAAAGCCAGCTTTCTCTCAAAATAAGAACTGAGGGCCAAAGGAGTGAGAGAAGTCTATTTTCTCTAAGACAACTTTAATTTAAAGTTGCTAAAGAATATTTACCAAATCATGTTAAAAAAAAAAAACGCAATTATATATGAAGGATATAAAACTTTTTAAAGATGAAATTTGATCAACGTTCCTCTGATAACACCACAGACAAAAACCACAATTCATTGAAATATTACATTTTGTGCTGTCTGCTGTGATATTTATAGTCTGGAAAATTCAATCGACCATGAGGAAATGCGGTGCTGCGCTTCTGGGCATCATGAGGGACAGAAGATGATCCAGTTCAGCTGCTGAACACCTGAACACAGAGCACGTTGCAGATCACATTGCTTCGGGCTGCTCGCGCTGATGGAAATGAATAACTAATAAACAGGCAGGAAAGCTTCAGGCTAATTCACCTAGATTACCTTGGCTGGAAAAAAAAAACCACATTCAGACAGAGACAGCTTTCATGGAGGAAATAAAAAGAAAATCTAAAAGGAAGTCACAAGTCTGCTGAGACAAAACTGTGATGCCCTTTTGCTCTGCAGAGCTCATTTATCGTCCCTCAGTCTCGAGCCTTTTCACCTTCACCTTCAGAAACGGATCAAAGTTATCTCTTTAAGCGCCCTCTTGCAAAGAAAAGACACCAAATGTCTTCATTATGAGGTCTGTGGCAGACAGGCTTGCTCTATGGGTTGCCACAGTTGACACTCCAAAAGATCCTAGAAATGAAGCTGAGCTCTTCGCCTCTGATGTCCTCTTATATCAGAGGTGGGTGCCTCCAGAGCCACATGGTGGTCTTCATCCACCCTACAGTGGCTCCTATGTTTTTAATGTAAACAAAAATGGAAAGGCTGGTTTTAGCAGTATTTCTAGCAGTTTTATGTCATGTCTCCAAATAATTTGTACAAAATTACAGCGTTTTTTTTTTAAGGGATATTGTTATTCAGTCCAGTACCTTGATGTCATGTGGCTGAAAAATAGATGCTTTATTTTGTCAATCAGACCGTCTTCGTTTTCCCTAGATATGGTAAAGACCCAACTGGCCTTGCTACACCCCAAAACGTGTGTACAACAATAAAACTACCAGTTATAAAAGCAAAGTTCTGTTTTTTTTTTCAAAAAAAACGTCAAGCAAGTTTTGCTGCTCCAGACAAATTAGTGTAGTTGTCTAAATGGCTCTTGAGATCAGGAAGGTTGCTGGCCCCTGGCCTGTCTTAATAGGGCAGTCACAATGCCTTGTGTTTCAGTGGCGCATGAAAACACATACTTCATACGTAAATATTGCTCCGCCATTGCCTCCTTTCAGCATATGCGTCTATTATACTAATGAAAGGTGATTTCTGTTTTTGACAATCTGCATTCACCTTGTTGGCAGACAATGGATACGGTACTGCACCCACAACTCCCTGTAGTGCACTGCAAGCACTTATTGGGTATTATACAATGGTTTGAAACGTATTTGTGAGAAATTCTCACAGGCAGTGTTGAGCCTTAACTCCAGTCTTTTTGGACCCTGCAACTCTTCATTTCCACTCCAAATGCCTTATATATAGAATATTTAGCTCATAGGTGAATTGCATTGCAATGTACAATGCCTGAACCCTTGCATCACGCGCCAAAAATTGCAACGTGCATATCTAAGACAAGCTATAGCCCTCCACAATATACAGTATTGGTGGTAATTTTGCAGCTCATAGACTCATAAAAGCTAGAACATTTAACCAAATAATTTACATTTGAAAATTGCTCAGTTTTTTTCCTGCAAAAATTATTGGCCTTGAAATAAGGATGTCTAAAGAGACTTGACAAAGGTATGCAAATGCAACAATTTGAGATGGAGGCTTAGGTGCTGTGGAGAACATTTCATGCCTCTCTGCTTCAAGCTCACCCTGTGAGAGATTTCTTGCTGTGCGTATTGATTAACAAGCACTTTCAGAAGGCGAGGTGATAAAAATAGAGATGACAATTCACTGAGCTGCACAGCTACATTGTTGAGCACAACTGCCCCCTCTGAATTATGTTAAGTTGACCTGTTAATCATTTTTACTCCGCTTAGATAATGTCGCTGTCTTTCAAACACAAATGATACTCAGATATTTCCTTACCATACAACAGTAGTTTAAAGGTGCGCAAAATGATTACATTACTTTTTTTTTCTTGTTAAAAGACTCTCATATTTCAAGCAGTTCATTAACTTTTTTCACATGTTGTCAAGTTATAAATGCAAACTTTAATGGATTTAATTGGAATGTTATCCATCCATAATTTTTTTCAGACCCAGCAGGGTTGAAAAGAGGGCTGGTGCAAATCTCCACCGATTAGTAGGCAAGAGATAAAATACACCCAGGACAAGGCGCCAATGCATCACAGGACATCACCAAGACATGCAGAGAAAGTCATAAACTCAAAGTCATACACAGTTAATCTAACATGCATGCTTTTGGACTATGGAGTAAGCCGGAGTACCCAGAAAGAAGCGAAACATGAATAAGGATAACACTCAAATGTTATGCAGAAAGTCCCATTGTGAGTATTAAACTCAGGAGCTTGCATTAAGGTAACAGCACTAACAACTGTGTCACTGTGCTGAATGTTATGTAATAAACCAACAAAAAGTAGCTCAAATGTCAAGTTTTAAAAAACTAACTCCAGCTTAATCAGATTGGATGGAAAACATCTTTGATCATAAATTTTCTAGTCTTGCCCCACATGTTAAATTGGTTTATCGTCTTCACTTTGACCGGGCCATTCTAACACATGAATGCTCTTTGGTGTAATCCAATTTGTTGTTATTCTTGCTGTGTCTTGAGTTGTTGTAAGGTCAACCTCTCCCCTTGTCTCTAATTGTTTGCGGCCTTTAATAGATTTTCTCCTTGGATTGCCCTGGATTTAGCTCCATGTATCTTCCAATCAACCCTGAACAGCCTCCCCATCCCAGCTATAGGATAGCATGCTCGCTGTGTGATGCTGCCACCACCGTGTTTCACAGGGAGGATGTGTTCAGGGTGCATGTAGGTCAAAAAGATCAACTTTTGTCTTAATTCAATCAGACTACCTTCCTAGTTGCTGTGTCTCTCTGCAGATCTACCAGAGTTACAACGGGTCTCTTGGGGGGCGTATCTAATGTTTTTCAGGCCTGTAAGTTTAGGTGGACTGCCATGTCTGGGTTGGTTCACAATGGTGCCATACTCACTTTTGGACATTAGGATGTTTTTTTCAGGACATAATTCTGCTTTAAACGTCTTGGCAACTTTCTTCCTGACCTGTCTGCTGTGTTCCTTGGTTTTATTATTCTACTTATATCCCAGTGCTCTCTATAGAAATCTCTGAAGCATTCAGAGGACAGCTGAAGATTGGATGACCTCTGAAGGTTCTTGGTGCACTGGATTTTATTTAGAGGAATTGGGATAAAGTGGACAGAATACAAATGAAAGCCACACTTGTCCCGCTGGATTTTTTGGTAAACAGTTTTGAAAGCTATATATTGTAATCCGTTGTGTGCTGTCTTTACAGAAAATCTGTTTTAGATACTCACATGACAAAATTTGAACAAGGGCAAGACACCTTAGTTGACAAAGGATTAAAAATACACGGACACTGGTAAGAAATTTGGATATGGACAGGAGTTATACATTTGTTTGGAAAAGCTACAGCTGAAAGTTGTTGTGTTTGTCAATGGAGCCCCATGGGCTGAAGACGCACTACATGAGGGATTGCAGATTACAGGAGCCAGTGGTCTGTCCCCACAGCAGTGCACCAGCCTGGCCCAGATGGAGCTTTCTCCCCAGGTCCTGGTGTTATTAATGTTGCATCGAGATGAGGAACGACGCTGCTGCCCAGCTCATCTCCCCGCTCCCCGGAGGACACCTGCTGCCACTGTATCATACCCAGGTTACATATCTATTAGACAAAACATTATATATATATAAATATCTGGCTCGCTGATGCTACACATCAAAAGCTGTTCTGCAGAGGTCACTTGGACACGTTTGAAGCATGGAAGAATTCACACCCCATCTTTACGAAACATTTGAGAAACAGGCATTTTTTTCTCCCCCCCAATGATCTCCATTACTGGTCATTAGCATCAAACTCCAACATCAAAGCACACAGAAGATCAGACTCATTGTCGAGTGTTTACTGACGTGTGGAGAGATGGGCCACATGGGGTTTTTATCGCTTGCTGTTCGTAACCGTTTGGGTTGTTATTAATATACGGGGGATGTGACGACAGCTTACACTGAGGCATCATCCTCAGCGGGGGGGTCTGCTGTCAGAGCTTCCTTATAGGGAGAATTGATTATTGGCGTCGACAAGGAAAACGATGTCCCAGTTCTGTCAGGGACAAGGGAGCTCCAAGAGAAGTACATCCCTTCAAAGAGTAAAACACTTCCATCTCTCCTGCCTCGCTGGACCAATAACAGCCGCTTGGATTAGGCGCTCATCACTGCACCGTTGCCTTTATCCCTCTGAAGCACACGTACAAGCCATGCGCCACAGCATGGACAGACACATTGCGGCACGCGCAGCTATTGTCTCAACACAGACGAGCCAATGCCTTAATACGCACCACCACTTTGTGTTGTCATGTAGCTGCTGTATTAGCAAGGCTTTCAGCAAGAGACACGCGCAGATGTCCGCTCACTTCTTGATCACTGAAGGGTAATGAACCCTTCTGTTTGACTGCAGGCGCACATAGTAGTGCATGACAGGTTTTGATGGTACATTTGAGATATATCCTGCGGGTGTGAGAGGAAGAGAAGTCATTACTTAACCTTAATAATGCAGCAGTTCTTGCCCCATCTAAAAATCCTTTTGGGAGGGATGAGTAGGATACTGTTGAAATTCAAAAGTGTTTTTATTATCATGTAGAAGGCAGTAATTACTTTTTTTGTTTTGTTTTTTCGTTTGCTCTTTTTTACAAGAGTGCTATTCCTCTCTGTCTTTTAGAGCTGAGTTAAAAACAGAACTGGGATTGGTTGGTTGAAAAAGTACCAGGAAAGGTATAAGGCTCCGTAAACCCAGAATCCCAGGATCTGATCCTAGTCTTTAGACTAGAGGTGTTATGCAGAGAGAGGAAGCAAGTTATGTATTTGTCCTTATGTAGAGAGAAAATATAGGCAGTCGCAGACATTTTACTGTACAGGCATTCCCATCAATTAGATTTCCTTAGATAGGAAAATTTTTTACCAATCTGTCTGGAGGATGTGGTTGAATTTGACTTTGGAATTTGCCTTGAGATTACATGTATTGTGAATTGGCGCTATATAAATAAAATGTTATTGAATTGAACTGGATTGAAAGGAACTGAATTGATTATTCTCTGATTACTAGCTGGTTAACTTGCAGGAAATTTTAACATCACTACTGTCCACTTCTTTTCTATGAAGAAAAGAAGTAGAAGCAGAATCATCAATGTGAAAGGAAAATTATGAAAGGTTGTAGATTTTTCAAATAAAAACCTATGAAGGAAAGGTGTTTTTCATTCATCCTCCTTTACTCTGATAACCCTAAAGAATCCAATGGAAGAAAAATTGCCTTTAGAAGTCACCAAATTTGTAAATAGAGTTGACCTGTGTCTAATTTAACCTCAGTATGAATCCACCTGTTCTGTGAAGCCCCAAAAAAAGGTTTTTATAGAAAACATTAGTGAACAGACAGCATCACAAAGATCTAGCAACGCAACAGACAGGTCATGGATAAAGTAATGGAGATGTTGAAATCAGGGGTTAGGTCAAGCACAAGAACAACTGAGGCCATCATATGAAAAAGGAAATATTCTGGCTCAAGTGAAAACCAACCAATACGTGTCTGTCTGGCAAGGAAAGCACTGATGAGAAGAACAGCCAAGAGGCCTGTGGTAAACCTGGAAGAGCTACAGAGATCTGCAACCAAATGCAAAATGTTATGTATGGCGTAAAACCATGAACACACCACCTTGAGCGCGCCCGCCCCACTGTGAAACATGGCAGTCCCGCTGTGGACAGGGAGGCTGGGCAGAGTAATGGAATGATGGGTGGAGGTAGAAGTAGGTTAGTCCTGTAACAAAGCCTGTTAGAGACTTCAAAAGACTTGAGACTGAGTTGGAGGTTCACTTTCCAGCAGGATAATAACCCTAAACACACAGCCAACAATAAAATGATTTGGATAAGTGGTCCACGTGTCTGCTGCATGTTTTAGATGCATCAGCTCTCCAACATGGCTGAATCAAATGGTTAAACTCCCTCCTCAGCATCTCATTAGGTTCTGCACGAGCCGGCTACTGATCCATTCATGTGATAGAACGTTGAACCAGTGAAACATACGGGACACCCGCCCCTGAGACCCATCACAGGACACCGCTTGTTTAGATCGAAGAATATTCAGCTGTACACACAGAATCTGTCCAGAATTGGGAGTCTGTGGCAAGACTTGACAATTGATATTCATAGATGCTCTCAAACCAATCTCACTGAGCTTGATCTATTTTTCAAGTGGAGTGGGCAAAAAAAAAAAAGCCAGTCTCTAGATCTGCAATGATGGTAAAGACATACCCCAAAACCATTGCCGCTATCAGCGAGGCTGCATGCAAATGCACACTATACTTTTAGAATGTTATATTTGTAAAAACAAAATTGAGAATGGGAGAGAAATTATGCGCCGTTTTCTGTTATGTGCCATTTAATGTTTGTATAGAATTCCAATAAATGCAGTGACATTTATGGTCGTAATGTGACAAAATGAGAAAAAGGTCCCTCGGTATGAACACGTTTGCAAACCACAGTAAACCTAATATTTAATTTTCTGTTCATAATGAAAATGGAGAGAAATAAGCCACACAAGTTGCTATTTTTCAAGTCTAGAGGTGCTGTGGTTTGGTCATTATAAATTCAGTTATTCAAAAAGCCTAGAGTGATTATGAAGCCAAACAATATTTTCTGAATAGCTAATCAAAACTTGGCACTCTCCTTTTCCAGACTGGCTAAGATTAATGTCGAATAATGACTCTCTAAATCTGACCTCGGGTTCAGGGGGACAAGTCTCAGTTCTGCAGTAATTATACGCTCGCTTCATTTTCATCATGCTCCTCTGACCTTTCCACTACCTCAGTCCTTTTTTGCTGAATTCTTGCCCTCCTGCCTTTGTCTCATTTTAATGGAAATATTTTCCCTGCTTCAATCAATCATCGTGGTTGACAAAATACACCAGGGATCAGTTCATTGAATATTCGGTTACCAGCAAATGTTTTATTTTTTTTACAGTTTCCGTTTTGGGTGCCATCGACGAGGCACAAACACAACAGCTGACGTCCTTGGGAAGCTCTCCGTTTTATTCAAATTCAAGTCAGCTTAATAAACCCCTTAAACATTAAGGCTTTGTTAAGCCCTCAGACACGTATTCACATTTAGACACAGACGCAGATCAATTCTCCATCTCATTCGTCAAGGCGTGCAGACATTCTGCTACCTGGCAGGTACGTGTCAGCGAGTTCAATCCATCACTGTACCTCCTCGCCAGAGAACTGACAGATGCACTTGTAAAAAGGTCCATCTATTCATGTTTTTCCAATCAATTCAAGTCCCCACCCCTTGCCTGTTTGTCTATCAGAGCTTAAAAAGTCCAACCTGCTTCATGGCCAACATCTTAAATAGAAGCCCTCCCACTGTTTGTTTGTTGATTATTTACACCCCATCTGTCATCTTTGACAGTTTGCAAAAGCTGCTTTATAAAAGGAACCTGAGGATTTTGTTAAATAGCGCCGGTGCGTTAAATCACATTGAAGTTCTTCGTCTTGCCAGCAGATAGATCTTAAAACAAATTATCAGTCAGAAGAAAATATTGCAGATCAGTCCAGTGTGAGACCCACCCCCCCACAGAGGAGGAGGGAAGTTGGTCGATGTTGAAGCACGAATCATACCCTCTGAACTGATGGTTGGGGTCTAGTTAAACAGAACGAGGGATGGAGGTGAGTGGTGACCAGAGAGGGAGGACATGGACTCCTGCCTCCTGGAAAGGACACCTCTGCAGCAGTCAAGGTGAAAGTCAGATGTACCGGACCGGGTGCAGCACTAAAACAAAAAGTCACAGTGTTTCCATTTGGAATCATGTTCATCAACAGGGTGTTTCAAAGTTTTCCTGGATGGATCTTTGTTGAGTCAGTGTTTTACCAGCAGCCTTGTTAAACAGTGAGGTGGGTCAGTTTGCCTTGCAGTGTCAGGCCAGACTTGCTCTACAAAACGTGGGAAATTGATCTCTTTCTCCTGTTGCATAAGTGATTTTGTGATGTGATTACTGCCTGACGTTTTTCAGAATGACAAAAAAAATATTATTTATATTTTTGCTATTCAAGCATACTATAAAGCATTTAGAGGTTATTTGAATATAGGACAAAGGGAACAAATGTGTATGTAATGTATAAACGTATCCAGTAACTTTGGATCAGTCTTTATGAGCCCGCTGCATCTTGCCACTGGGATTTTTGCCCATTCCTGAAGGCAAACTGCTCCAGCTCCTTCATGTTGGATGGTTTCCACTTGTGAACGGCGATCCCCTGCAGCCTCTGGAGCCTTGCAGAAAAGGTGTGTTTATGCCAACAGATCATGTGACACTTAGATTGCACACCTGTGAACTTTATTTTGCTAATATGTGACTTTTGAAGGCAATTGGTTGCACCAGAACATTTTAGAGCTTTCATAGCAAAAGGAGTGAATACACATGCCAATTTTCTTTTTTTCATTTTTATATATATAGTTTTCTCATTTCGCTTCACCAGCCTAGATTATTTTGTACAGATACACCACATGATATATAAAAAACATATCAATTACAGGTTGGATTGTAACAAAACAATTAAAAAGCCAAAGGAGTGAATAGTTGAACAAGGCTCTGTACTTCCTGCACTCTGACATGTTCATTATGCTTTAGCTTATAGCTACAGCTTCTTGGTTTTGAACATCTTTACTATCCAGAACTGAGATCATGTGGTTTTTGTAATATGGATTTAGAAAATGGTTTGCTAATATTTATTTTAATTCTCCAGCTCACAGTGTGGAGTAGAAAACCATTCAGACCCCATTAAGTGCAAGATAATATAGGGAAGGAGTGGACCATATGAAGACAGGGACACACAGGTATCAACCTGGTCACAAAAAAATACTTTATTTTTGACTCATTTAGAATGAAACTTGTTCTAATAGTATAAAAGCATATTTCTATTTCAAACAGGGTAGATATTTGATACATTTTCAAAACATTATAAATTAGCCTTTAATTTTTGCTTAGTTTTTTTTTTTTGGGGGGGGGGTGGAATTAAATGTAAAACATATTTTTTCAAACTTGACTGTAAATAAAAGAGATAGATAGATAGATAGATAGATAGATAGATAGATAGATAGATAGATAGATAGATAGATAGATAGATAGATAGATAGATAGATAGATAGATAGATAGATATTCATTCATTCATACATACATACTAAACTAAACAAACTAAAAGAATGACAATTTTGTGTCAGCTGCTAGGAGGAAGGATCTGCGGCAACGTGTCTGTGTGCATTTGGGATGGAGCAATCTGTCACTGAAGGATCTCTCCAGCTCTGCAACAGCGTCATGCATGAGTGGAAGACCAACAGTGATGGTATTTTTGCTGGGAACCTTCTGTCTCCCACCACCTGCAGATAAGCTGCTGCTCCAACAAACTACACCAGAGAAGATGGCTGATGAGGTCTTCAGCAGCACCCCTTGCACTCCAAAAGGTTCTACTCTGACCCTTCTTGAAAAGAGTATTAGTGTTGTGACTCCACTATCTAAATGTGAGTTCCCTGGATGTCCACTTACAGATATCCGCCTCCACCTCCTTGGTTTTCCTCACATGAAACAGAACATGGTTCTGCTGGCATCAGTTCACAAGCTCCTGAGTCCATCATCCTCACTTGTGATGAGGCTGGACTATTGCAGAATCACCTGAGAATGTTTGCAGATGGCAGCCTGGGAAGTTGATGGAGAAGTCTGCAGTGTAGAGGGCGAACAGGCACGGTGAGAGCACAGTTCCCTGCAGGGCCTCCATACTGTAGACCAGCCAGCCAAAGACACAGTCCTGTGTCCTCACATGCTGAGGGAGGCTGGTGATGTAGTCCACTATCCACTGGATCAAGTGATGGTCCACTTCTGATAACTCCATCTAGTCCCTCAGAAAGCCTGGCTGGATTGTGTCAAAGGCCCTGAAGAAAACAAAGAACATGATCCTCGTGGTGCACCCAAGCTTCTCCAGGTGGCTCAGTGCAAGAAGTAGCTGATGGCATCATCCACCCAAATACCAGGCTGCTAGGTGAACTGCAGCGGATCCCTACCAGTGGGTAAAGATGGTTGAGGACCAGCCTCTCAGGGAGGACCTTGTAATTGTTGAGGTCCTTTAGACCTAATTTTGAAGACGTATCACATGACGCCACACAGTTGATAAGTGCAGGTGATCCCATCCGGACCGGCAGCCTTTCAGACTTTAATCTCCCACAGCTCGTTCCATCACCTTAAGTCAAGCCAAGCCAACTTAGTTCACATAGCGATTTTTTATTTTTATTTACCTTTATTTTCATGCAGATTAAACTCAGTGAAATAAGAAAAAAATTAATTATGGAAGCAATATTCAGGAATGCTGATGAAGAAGAAGCCTGTTCCATCCACCTTCCCACCTAATCATGATCATGATCATGATGCTGCCACCCCCATGCTTGACTGTGAGGATACTGTTTTCATAGCCCCACGCAGTGTTGCTTTTCCACCTACCAAAACAAAATCTAATGTGGTTCTATCTGAGCGTAGCATCCTCTTCCACGTGTTTGCTGAGTCCCCTGAGGATGTAAATGTGACTTTTGGCTTCCTTGGTCTTTATGAGGCCGTTTGTTTAGTAATGTTCTCTAACAAACATTTGAGGAAACGGCTTTAATAATGTAGAGATTAAATATATTACTACTAACAAGGTGACATTTAAATAAAACCTAGCACCACTGTTCTTTTAGATGTTTACTTGCAAGAACATTTTGAAAACCCTGTGTCAAGAGGTAGGTTCAAGAGGTAGGAATACTTTAGCAGAGCACAAATTATTTATCCAGGATTGAGATGTTGTATTTGATCTGCTTCTTTATTTTCTATTGTTTCTGCTCATATTGCACTAGTGTTTGGCGTGTGACCTTGCCACCGCATGTTGAAGGGCAATAAAATATTCTAGTTTAAAATAAAAGACTTGGGTGGGGGGGGGGAAACAAATGAAAATGCAGCAGTTTAACTTTTTCCAATCACACTCCAGTTTGACCTTCGCCTCCTCTTTTTTGTCAAGACGATAAAAGACAAACTGATCGTTCTAAATGTTGGCAGCCAGCACGAGTAGTAAACAACCAACTTGCTGGAAATGATTCTGCTGGGGAAGAAGAGGAGAATTATAAACTACCAAAGCTTTGAACTCCTTACGTTTGCTGCCAGAGAGGTGAAGTGGAGGAGAGCGACAAACAGAAACTACTTCAAACGTGGATAATAAAATAAGAGGGAATTTTCGCTGCGATTTAGTCCTGAAAGAGAGTCTTACAACGGGGCATCTTGATTTAAAATAAAGAAATAAAAACCTCAAAAGTACTGTCAAATAGGACCTTGTGTTTCATGTGTGTAATCTTTAAAACTGTCTGAAAGACCCAGAAATAAGAATGAAAACAAGGACAACTTCACCACAGCACCTTGCAAAAAGTATCGTTGTGCCTTAAACATTTTCAGGTTATAGGCATAAAATTCATTGTTTCTTTTTTCTTGTGACAGACCCAAAAACAAAGACATTTTTTTTAACAAATAAATCTGAAAACTTTTGCATGCAATTGTACTAATTGTACTAATCAGCATTCAAAGGGTGCTGAGTAAAACAAATTATTCAGAACAGGTTTATATTCTAAAACAATATCTCTATGAGCATCTGATGTTTAACTCATTTTATAATGAAAGAGTATTGGAAAGCTGTAAACCTATTAGCACAAGGCTATTAACCTATACTGTGAGGCCCAGCATGGCGAGTGCCAAATCGCTGGCGCCTTATTAGCGACAAAGCAAACCTGTGGGTGCTCCGGTTAGAATGGACCCAAACTGAACTTTTTTGGCCTAAATGCAAAACATGACGAGTGGTGTCAAACAAAGACAGCATGAACAAACCAAAACCGCCATAAACCATGAGCATGCTGTGGGCTTGCTTCTCTGCAGCACGGGCAGGAAAGCTGATCACAGCTTTCCTTCAGGGAAGATGGGTGGAGTTTAATCCAGGGCAATCATGGAGGAAAACCTCTTAGAGGCTGCAGAAGATGTTGGAGTGGGGCAAGGGTTCAGCTTTCAGTGGGACAACAAATCTCATTCATTCACCTAGAGCCACAATAGAAGGGTTTGGTCCAGATAGAAATCAAGTCAGAAATGTGTGGCAAGACCTTAAAAGTAATGTTCACATATGCTCTCTTCTCAATCAAACTAAATGTGAGGCATTTTGCTTGGAAGAATGAGCATACCAGTAGTCCCTAGATTTTTATAGCGAGGTAGCACAGTGGCAAAGTTGTTAGCACCCACCAAGCATTGCCGTAAGGCAATGTTGCCACCAACCGTGCTCCTTGTGCATTCATGGGTTCTCTCCAGGTACTCCGGTTTCCTCCCACAGTCCAAAAAAACATGACTGTTAGGTTAACTGGTCTCCCCAAATTGCTTTTGGGTGTGAATGTGAGCGTGAACGTTTGTCCTGTGTGTCTCTGTGCTGATCTCTCATGGACTGGCAATCTGTCCAGGGAGTACCTTTTGCCCAATGACCGCTGGAGATGGGCACCAGCGACCCCACACGACCATGCACGGATAAGTAGGTATGGATGGATGGATGAATTTGTAAAGTTGGTAGAGAGACATCCCAATATATATATATATATATATATATATATATATATATATATATATATATATATATATATATATATATATATATATATATATATATATAGCTGTAATTGCAGTAGAATAACTTCTCATTGAACTGGGCTATCACATATAATCCCAAATAACCTTCTATTAAGTTTGCGGCTGTAAAATTACTAAATGTGGAAATGTTCAAGGGGTATTCGCACTTGTGCAAGTCCCTGTAAATGAATAAATCGTTTTATTTTGTTCAGCCATCCGGTGCTGTGTACAAAGTCTGTTTTTATGGAGTAAACTGACAGAGAGCATAAACAGCCATAAGCAAGGAACAAAGGTTTTTTTTTTTATAGAAGCAGAGAACTGCGGGAAGTTAATAACTGTATAGAGTAGACAGATCTATTTCATTGGAATCTAGGTTTATCCACAGGGTTTTGTTCTCTCATACTGTGAAAGCTACTCACCTGTTGAACGCACATTATATGTTCAACAGGTGAGTATATAAGTTCGACGGGGACACCGCGCGTGAACGTGAGCGCACACATCCAGAGACACAGAAGGAAAACAGAAAAGGAGGGGAATGTTTGATGAGAAACAGAGAATATATTTGTTTTTGCCAGACCGCTTCAGGAAGAATCTAGTAGATGGTAATGAGAGGCAATTAGTTTTGATTAAAAATGAGATCGCTCCCTTACTTACAATGGAGCTTTATCAAAACAAAACAATGATTAATTTTCGTTGGCATAAGACATTATCGCGTACAGCAAACCTACCCAAGCATTAAGGTTACAACTGCTCCGAGGCCAAAGAGGAGGGAAACAAACATTTAGAGAGATGCCAAAGCTCTCATGTGGTGATCCTCATTATGTGGCGAGTTCATGCGTGGTGAAAGCTGTCTAATATGTACATAAAACATGTTTGCACGGAGCACACGAAATAGTGCATAGTGTTCGAGGCGAAGGCAAAGAATAATGGGTTTTCACACATTAAGATTACCCCAACATGTGATGTTCTGCTTTGGTTCGTATTTACCAGATGGCATGAAGCAGTCCCAGTCTGTCAAAGGAGAGCCGAACCGGTTCTGCAGAGGAACAGACAATCCTGGCATTTTGTTCCAGTCTGACAATCAGGATGTTAGGATTAATATTTTTTGTTCCCCAAAAAAAAAACCTAGAGCAGTGCACATCTGGGTACTATTTCACACTATTTTATACCTGCCACAGGTTCATCGTGCCCCTGGCTTGTGGCTCCCCTGGAAATGTACACCATGCTTTTCTGTTTTTTTTTATCTGAAATGAAAATGGTTGAGAATCATGGATCAGTATGCTTACTTTTCCCATTCACATACTACTTGGTCTTGTTTCTGTTTTATACCAATGAAGCACCTTAAAGTTTGCGGTTGTGATGTCACAAAACGTGTGGATGTTCTAGCTGTATGTCGGAAAAGTTCAGCCAGGCGCTGTGCATGTGTATCTATCTGTGTAATAAACTAACTTCCTTCTTCATGGCTCTGCGCTCCCCTTTCTGCAGCGTCCATTGTAATTGGGAAGTGGTGGTGTGAGATGGAACCGTGTCTGGAGGGAGAAGAGTGCAAGACTCTGCCCGACAACTCTGGATGGATGTGTTCATCCGGGAACAAGATCAAGACCACAAGGGTGAGAGCTCGCACACGCTGCACCGCCCATGTGTCCGCATGCACACATCTATACGCCCAACACACAGATTCACGTGTGCAGCAGAGGTACAAACGGTTGCTGTGTGTACTGGTTTCAGGTCTTTTAACCCTGACACACAAATGTGCAAAGATTATGAAGTGTCCCGCGGAACATTTTCAAACAATACATGCCCATGGAGGGTTTATTCCACATCCATTTGTCCTAAAACACTTAAACTGCAGACAAACTGAATGTGAATACGTGGACAAAGTTTTTTTTTGTTTTTTTTTCGTCGCTGCCTGCTTCTGTAAAAAGTTTTGCACTCTTTGCAAATTATTCTGACGTAGGTCTGCGCCCTCTGTGTAACGAGGTGGGTTCTGTTCAGGTAAAGCAGCAAGTCCGGGGAACCATGGCAGTAGAAAGTACATTTAAATCAGGTGGCAAACAACCAGGCGGTCTCTGCCTCAGGCCGCATTCCTATCAGAGATCAAGTAAAGCGCCAGCCTGCTTCTCTGCTGCCTTTTAGCTGTCTAAACCGATTCCCAACGCATCACACAAATAACAGAGGAGCTAAATCAAATGTAGATCAGGTGACTTGTATTCACTTAACTCCCCCCCCTCCCCAATCTGTTTCAGTGCTTAGACACAATGACTTTCAATAAAAGCAGAAACTAATGGGATGGGTGTGCAGGTTAGACAACATCGGGCTTCCCAAGGTTGTTCTATAGATTTGTTTGTCGTCATTTAGAGGTAAAACTGGAGCTGGGCTCTCTCTCAGCCGCCACCGGCTTACATTTTCAGAAAGGAGCTTGTCGAACGGGAAATTTTTGAGGTGATCAAGGTAAGGTTGAGAACATAGATTTCTCGAAAGAATGCATCTCTAATTTTCAGGTCAGTCCTTTGCAAAATTGAAAGTCAATATCAAATATAAAACTCATTTTGATTAGGTTTTTTTTTTTGCTGTTAGGTCATTCAAGAATGTAAAGTTCTGCACACAAAGGGAAAACAAAGCAACACAATAAAACGGCTTTGGGCCACAATCTCAGAAGAGGGCCAGTAAAAAGTCAGGCCTGAGGCTGCTTTTCAACCCGATACACACATGTCCTTTTCTTTCTTGACCCTCTCTTTGCAGAACACCCAGCCATACTCCCCTTTTTAGCTTCTGGAAGCAAAATGCAGAGGATGCGTCAACAGAAATTGAGCTGCATTCTTGCTTCTGTAAAGGTTAGTCTTTTTCTTAAGCTCTTTTGTCTTTTTTTTTTTTGTTTTGTTTTGTTTTGTTTTGGTGTCTCTCTCACACATCCGTACATGCGCTTTTGAGTGTCAGGTGGTACGAGTGTGACCAACTCATGTTCAATGACTTCCTATTAACCTAAATACTCAGTGCGAAATAATCAAGTGTGTGTTTACATGCTGTGCATGATTAGGCAGGCGTGACACAAATACTGATCTTTCTACCACCCACTGTAAATATTTATCATCCAGCGCAGGCAGCGCATGCATAAATGATGAGTAAGCTCCAGTATTTTCTCCCAGGAACGGTTGTACATATATCGCTAAACGTGTGGTTACCGTGCCGATGGCGTACTGTCAGAGTCAGAGCCCTCTGCCGTCTGTGATCGGCCCCTCTTCCTTTCATTCCCTCTTTTGTTCCAGACCCCGTTTTGCTATCAGCCACTGTGTATGTTTGATTACAGGGCCTTTCGCTGGTCTGCCAATCCCATTAGGGACTAATCTGTGTCCTACTACGTGCCCCCTCTGATTGTCTGTGTGCTCCTTGAAGTGTGTGCAGGCCCGTGTTCCTTGTGTCTGATTTGTGCCGCTGTTTTTGTGGGTACACAAGTGAAATTGTGAGGCCGGCCCCTTTCCGTTGTGTGGCGTGTTATCAGAGGCCACTTGATATCCTTATTCCCCTTTGAGGGTCTTATTGAGGCAGCTATCAGCGCACAGCATAGCCGACAGACTGCATGGAGGGCCTTTTATCTTGCACGCTGCTCTCTTTCTTAATAAGCATTCATCATTGACCTGCTTCTCTGGTCAAAATGCCACATCTGTACAATGCCTTAGAAAACTATTAATTCCTCTCAAACATTGTCCCATTTTTTTCAATTTACAATCACAATCTCAAAGTATGTTATTGGGATTTTATGTAATGGAACGTGACAAAGTGTAACCTTCTCTTGCTGCATTACAGCAACTCTCCTGGAGTACGTCTTGCACTTTTGCAGACCTAGGGATGCAAAATGACAAAAAAAATTGTGTGAGGAAAGGAAAAAGATTTTAACCATAAAGCTTTACTATATGTTCTATTTGAAGTTTGCCACAGACTTCATAAGGGTTGCTGCAAGAAATATGGAGGAAGGTTCATATATACACAGCACAGATTTATGTTTATTAGTTGAAACAACTTTAGATTAAGCATCAATGACTATATTTCTATCATGTCCCATCTCCCCACATGACAAAAATTAAATGTCATATTTCCTATCCCTCAAATATTTAAAGGGGCCTAGTCACATACTGGGAAATTTAAAAAAACATATATTGATTTTCAAATAAAACAATTTACCCCAAGTCTTTGTCCTCCTTACAAAGTCCTTTTTGAACCTGAAAAGAATCTTCTGGCGGTACCTGGCCTACTTGCTATCACAAAGCAAGTTTGCGACAACTGACGCGGCTAACTTCAATCTAATATCAATCTATCTCGCTAGCTTTTGCTCCCGCTTCAGTGAATGGCAACGTTCATAACTTTGAAATCAAAGGTCAAATATTTGTTGCGCTTGTTCATACTTAAACTTGGAGGTTTCCTCTTTCTTTTCGCCCCTCTTGTGGACGTTGCTGACTTGCTCGACTCCATTGCTTCTACTTGTTTACTCCTTTCGGACATGGACAATATTGTACCTCTGATCACGTGGTCTTGTAATAGGAAATTTACAAAAAGGGCTTCATTTACTAACAACTATAGCAAAAGAAAAAAAGTGTAAAACACAGAAGTACAGTATAATAAGCCAACAGGGCGCATTAATTAAATCGGAAAAACTTTGTAAGCAACCAGAGTGAACTACTGGCATATACATTTGTAATAGTTCTTGGCTAGGCCCATTTAATCTTTTTATTTGTTAATTAACATGTTCATTATTTCTTGTACTTATAAGTGTGTTCCACATAGGTTGTGTTTTAATTTATTTTGTTGCCAGATTTTTGTCTTCAAAAAACATACTGTTAATGTGAACAGATACAATTTTTATTCAGGGTTATAACCCTGGACTAGACTTGACAAATATAAACAATTTTGGTTTACATGCAAAACATGTGTTTGAGTGGTCCAGCCAAAGTCCAGACCTAAATCCAATTTATAATCCGTGGCTAGGCTAGAAAACTGATATTTATGTGCTCCATCTAGGTTGACTGAGCCTAAACGATCTTGAGTAAAATGGGCAATTCTTTTAGCAGCTTTTCAGTTTGATTTGTGACAACAAAAAGTTTGTAAATATGTTCAGAACTATGCACCGCTTGGCGTTCGTCTTTCACTTGAATTCCAATATAATTATACCTTTGGAGGTTGTGCTTGTAACGTGACAAAATGTAAAACGAAAATGAGGATAAGGTTGTAATACCGGAGGTGCTCCATCCACATCCAGGAAACTTACTGAATTAGTTATTATGTCTCATTCAGATTTTTAGTTTGTTCTAAAACTGCAAGCAAATCATAATGAAACAGGTGTTTTGAGTTTAATTTCCATTTGTATATGAAACTGGCATGAAAAACAGGATGCCAATCAAAATCAGTGGCTCACACCCATGTTTCTCCTTTTTATGTCTTTCAGAGAGGGAGTCCTTCATTGCCTGTTCTGTGTCAGCAGACAAGGCAGGCCCCTTTGTTTGTGGAGGTCACAGTGAGAGCAATGCTGGAGAGCACCCTTCAAAAACAGACTTGCCCTCCATATATCTGCATTAATCGCTTCTCTGGCTAAATAGAGAAATCTGTTTTTACTTTAAAATAAACAATAAGAACAACAAGCAGGATTCAAAGGATATAATAAAAAAAATATAATGTTATTGTCCCTAAATTTAAGATTGTAAAAAATATGGTTGTTTGACTCACTGTCTGTACGGGAGTGAAGAAACACATTTTGTCAAAATAAAAGGAAAGATTGTAATGTAACCCTCATCAGACATTTTGTTAACTTTGACATCTCTTTTTGAAAAAAATTCTCCCTGCCTGCTTAAACTCTATAGTAGTCATTTTAACTGTAGAAGGAAAATAAATGCCAACCTTGATAAATTCTTCTGCTAGTTAGTATAAAGTAGACAAAATTATCTGGTTATTTAAACAGAAATGCATGCATGATACCTATAGCTGCTAAATACAGTGTTGTGCAAAGGTTTTTGCCAGGTATCAGAAAAAGCTGTAAAATAAGAAAATTATATGAAAACCATACATAAATTATTGTTTATAAATTTACAAAATGCAAAGTGAGCGAACAAAGTAAAAATCTAAATGATGTCAGTATTTGGTGTTATCACCCTTTGCCTTCAAACCAGCATTAATTCCTAGAGGTACATGGAAACAGTCTGGGGTTCCATGGGATTATAGACAGGTGTTTGATCAACCAGTTATACCAAATGGGTACTAATGCTCATCAGTGTCCCCTGTAGATTGAAACACAGTAATGAACGGCTGTGGAGGGGACTGAAAGCTGGGAGAGGAACAGCTAATCTGCTTTCAAGATGAGGTTATGGAAGACAGGTTCAGGTCACAGGTCAAACACTATGACAAGACTAACCACAGCAAGAAGGTACAAGGCAAATATCTTCCATCAACAACGCCTCTGCCAAATAAATATGTTAAAGCAGACTGGTGTTTCAAGATTCACTCTTTAAGCTCCTTTGAAGAAGCACAAAGGAATGGGAAACACTGAGGATGTGGTGGGCCATGGAAACCTACCGCAGGAGATGAAAAAACACATCAAGCTTGTTTCCATTCAAAATCAGAAGATGTCCAGCAGTCCCATCAGCTCAACTGGCAGAAAGCAGTGGGACCTGGAGACAACCCATCTACTGTCCTCAAGTCTGGGCAGAAGATATTGATATGGAAGAGTGCAGCAAAACAGCCGTACCTCTGAATTACCTTTGAAACAAAGTCAAGTGACTCAACGATCCACAAAAGCATTGGAACTGGGATTCAGACAAGTGGCAGCAGGTCAACTGGACTGATGAGTCAAAATTTGAAGTCTTTGGCTGTAACAGAAGGCAGTTTGTTCACCAAAGGGCTGGAGAATGGCACAATAATGAGTTTATGTAGGCAAGATGGAGCAATGGTGGAGATTCCTTGCAAGTTTAGGACTGTATTTCTTTAAACGTAGTCCAATATTTTGTCAGTATTAAAAGGTAGAATTGCCAATTTTTCCAGAACTTTCCCCAAGGCCCTTTTTGAATAATGTGCAAGACCGTCTAATCGCTCCTCAGGGGGATCATGAGAAAAAAATCTCCCAAATCCACTCTGGTGTTATTTCTTCCTACCGAGGCCACCCTCTTTTTCTCTTAAACCTGTATGCAGTTTGCTTCTTGTAACTCTCAGCCATGTTCAAAGTATACGGAGAGAGCAGTGGAGCCAAAATGAACGGCTAACACCGAAGATACCCGCTAAGCTAACCGGATACATAAAACTAAAAGTGCACATGCTCAGCCAGCAAGCGGAAACTAGGAAGGAAAGTGCACGGACAATGGCGGTACGTGATCGCATTAGAATGATTGGCATGTGAGACAACCAATAGATATGGCGATACAGAACGTAAGGGACAGAGGGGGCGAGAGAAGGATAAAAACTCAGTGTGAATTGCAGTAATTGAGCAGAGTTTTTACTGGCCTGCAGCTCCTACAGAGATCAAATTAATTAACCTCCTTTTTGTAAATACATAATGTATTAACTACTCTCAGGATGCAAGAACAATTTTACCCAGTATAACAAAAAATGTTTCTGAACAGAATTACCAACTACAGCTTTAACATTGTCTTCCATGCTGGGAAATACAGGCAGGGAGGCATATGGTTGGCCCTAGATTTATCCTGTAGCAGTACAATGACCCCAAGCACACAGCCATAGTCATTAAAAACTATTTTCAAAGTTCTTAAAGAAGAACAACAAGTCCTGGAAGTGATTGCATGGAGAGCGCTGATCTCAACATCCTCAAGTGTGTCTGGAATTACATGATGAGAGAGACAAATCTGAGGAGGTCTGCACCTAGAGAAGATGTTTGGTTAATTCCTGAGGATGTTTGGAAAAACCTGGTAGCCAAGGTTCCTCAAAATCTGTATGCAAGTGTATTTAGAAGGACTGATGCTATCTTGAAGGGAAACAGCAGTCACACCATGCACTGATTTGATTTAGATGTCTCTTTTGTTCATTCTCTACATGTGGTTATTTGATGCAAATAATCATTTACACTCCTACTGTTAATATTAATTTTCAGCATTTTTAGTACTATATATATATATATATATATATATATATATATATACACACACACACACACACACATATACATACTGCCAGGCCAAAAAAAGTCGCCACGAGAAAAAGTCACACACTAATATTTTGTTAGACCGCTCGCCGATCGCTGTGGCATTGTTTTGATAAACTTCTGCAATGTCACAAGATTAATTTCCGCCCAGGGTTGCAGTAAAATTTCACCAAAATCTTGTACTGATGATGGCAGAGTCTGTCCGCTGGGCAAACCTTCTCCAGCACATCCCAAGGATACTCAATGGGGTTAAGGTCTGGACTCTGGTGGTGGCCAATCCATGTGTGAAAATGATGTCTCACGCTCCCTGAACCACTCTTTCACATTTCCAGCCCAATGAATCCTGACATTGTCATCTTGGAATATGCCTGAGCCATCAGGAAAGAAAACATCCATTGATGGAATAATCTGGTCATTCAGTACATTCAGGTAGTCAGCTGACCTCGTTCTCTGAGCACATACAGTTGCTAAACCTAGACCCGACTAACTGCAGCAACCCCAGATCATAGCATTGCAGGCGTGTACAGCAGGCACTAGGCATGATGGGTGAATCACTTCACTTGCCTCTCTTCTTATCCTGATGCGCCCATCACTCTGGAGCTGGGTAAATCTGGACTCATCCGACCATATGACCTTCTTCCCTTGCTCCAGAATCCAATCTTTATGCTCCTTCGCAAATTGAAACCTGTTTTTTTGGTTAGCCTCACTGATCAGTGGTTTTAAGGCTGCACAGCTGTTCAGTCCCAATACCTTGAGTTCCTTTTGCATTGTGCATGTGCAAATGCTCTTACTTTCATTATTAAACATAGCCTGGAGTTCTACTGGTTTTACTTCGATATGATTTCACCAAACATTTAAGTGATTGGCGACAACGATCATCCAGGATTTTTTTCTGGCCACATTTTTTCCTCAAAGACGATTGGTCCCCACTTCCAGTTTTTATTATTGTGTTGGACAGTTCTTAACCCAGTTTTGGAAGTTTCTGCAATCTCCTTAGATGTTTTCTCTGCTTGATGCATGCCAATAATTTGACCCTTCTGAAACAGACTCACATCTTTTCCACGACCACAGGATGTGTCGTTCGACACGGTTGTTTAAGAAATCGGAAGTAACTCATTGCACCAGTTGGGGTTAAATAACTTGTTGGCACCTGAAACATAATCAGCCACACAGCAATTATCCAATGGGGGGCTCGTACATAATTGCTCAGTTAAATCCAGGTGGCAACTTTTTTTTTGGACAGACAGTGTATATATATATATATATATATATATATATATACACACACACACACAATCACATATACACCCATGGCTGGCAGACAGCTCTTGCTATAACTAGAAAGCTTATACTAGCGTATATTAGGTAGTTAAATTCTCAAATTCAATGGAGCCTGCGTTTGGCTGCTTAACAGGCAAGTTTTGAAACAGTGTTATGTCAAAATAGATATATAATGTTTAACAGCTTTTGCTTTTCCAACCGTGTTCAGGGTTGTAAACTCGCAATAGTTCCAGTAAGACATCTTAATTTGGACTCTGGTTCTGACCAGCATTGTTACTCTGATGCCCATGGCCATCAGCACTCTCATTACTCCAAGCGACTGTCACAAGAATGATTGATATTCAGGAGCTTTGCTGGGATTGTACAAGTCTCATTTATCTACATAATCAGTCCATATTTTACTTGTCGGGGTTTAACCTCACTATAGCAATATTACTGTCAAAACTCTATATCAAGCTCACAATCTGTCAGACTACTGAAACTCTTTAAGTCAGTCTGCAGTATGTTTTCTAGCACGGTGTTTGACGTCTGGCCCTTGAAATCCACTTCAAGCTACTGCAACACATGTACTAGTTGGACGAGAAATTAACACGCTCAAACTTTCTCTCCTTTATTTAGGCCAGATGTTGAGATGAAATGGTGTCCATTTAAGTAATTACTTGTAAAAGAAGGAATGTATGTTCACAGATAATATTTGCCCTTGTCTTTGGGGTTTGGCTGTTGACTTAGCTTGACTTATGGATTAACATAGAGACTGCTCATTATGGGTAAAAGAAATCTGTCCTCCTGACTTGTGCTTATGTCCATGGAGCTTACTCACCATTCCTGCATAGATCATGTTTGTGGCAGAGGTACACACTACATTCTTCATCTGGGTTGTCAATTAGTGAACAACCTTCAGTTCAACATATTCTCGCTAAAGAAATAGTCCTCTATTTTTAAGGAAACAATTCACTCTTTGATTACCGTCAGAGTTATCCAGATGGTGCCTTTACAGACTTTAAATCATCATCCACATATGGTAGTACCTTCCTGTTTTAGTGGGTGTAACTTCAGACATTTTATTACGTTCCGCAAGTGTGATTTAAAGTTCCATTTTTTTATTTTAAAGAATAAGTAGCCATTCTTAACAAATTGTGTTTTATTTGTGTCATATTAGCAAGAGTTGAAGATATCATGAATCGAACATATGAACATTTATGCACTTTCATAAAAGTGAAGGGGGAAGCCACTTTACTTTCAACACCGTGACTGTCTCTGTTTTTTTGTGAGCAGAAACATTTTCAACCAGCCAAAGTTTTCTGTCTTCTAAGCAAATGAAAGTATGTTTCTTACAGACAGCTGATAACCAGTGCACAGCAACAGGTGTGTGTGTGTGTGGGGGGGGGGGGGGGGGGGGGGGCAGAGATATTCTACTGTCCATATTCTACTAATTCTGGCACCTCCAGCTTCTCATTTAAAGGACAATAAACCAAAGAATGCGGTACACCAGGAAAGGTAGAGCATTAAAAAATGGACTTTTTAAAACCCTGGTAAATCTTGATGCTGGTCACTGTACAAAGCATCAAATCTAAGTACACTGGCCCTTTTCCATCACCATTTCTTATTCCCCAGCTAGTCTGTCATCATATACTACTCTTATGTGAGACTTTAGGCAAAAATAGCAGACAGCACTTATTCAAATAAACAACATGTGGCGACAGGCTCTAACCGATCTGTGAGGACAGTCTGAGGCCTAGTCCACACGTAACCTGATGTCCAGGATAACAAATACATTTGTATGCTTTTTGGCCTTTCATCCACATCAAAACACCCTTTTAGACCATTCTGGCGCATCATCAGGGTCCGGCGCATCACAGTCTGCGACAAAAAATGCTGTGCTGACATCACATGTGCGACCATTGTTATAGGCTTGGCCATAGAGTCGAGTAAAAAATGAAAGCCATCAGAGAGGTACGTTGGTGTTTTGTTTGACTGTTTACAATATGTGTCTAATCAATATTTAACTAGATAAGTTCACTGATAATCTGCACCATTTCCTGTTTTCACCTCGGTAACGACACTTCAACGTAAAAGCATATATGGAACGTCATAAACATTTTAGTTGCTTGAGAGGATTTTTCCTTGTTTGTCTTTGCAAGCCCAGTTGCTCCAATATGTTGAGGTAAAAAGGAGAAAGAGCACCTCGAGGTCAGCTGTTTTACACCAACTCCCTCCCAATAAAAAGGCACACTGCTGTTCAACGTCACCATTGTGCTGAAGGATTCAGACTGGCTGACATAGGCTTTAGCTTTCCGGTCCCCTGCCCCCTATGCGTTTTTCAAACGACGGGTTTGTGTGGATGAAAACCTTTCTGAAAATGATTCCTGATGTACAATATTTTTAAAAACGAGGTGGGGGAGATCGTTTTAAAAAAAGACCCGGCTATGTGTGCACAAGGCCTTAGAGCAAAACAGACCTACCTGCAGATTTATCCCAGCGTCTATTCTTGAATATGTCCATCACACATTATAGGCGCAATTTATACAACCACGGCATAAGCTGTTCAGGTCATAAGGGAATGAAATGCTCCAGCACTGCTTGATCCTGTTGCTTCTGCCTATACTGCGTCATAAAATAATGCAATTATACACTATATGGTTTTAAATTATATGTTTAGCTTAAACGACCAGAGTTTTCTCCCAGCATGAGTCTTTAAAATGATAGATACAGTGCCAGCTGCCAACTGTGCCCTGATCGTTCTCGTTGTGGCGTATTTATAGAGGTTTTGAGTGAAGTGCCACTGATTAATTTATACATTTATTATTATTATTTATCTTGTCACTGTTGCATTAAATAAATCTTGATATGTTTCGGTGTCTGGTGTCTTCTGTTTTTAGGAGGGGTAGACTTTAGAGGAGCTGTTGGAAGGCAGTTCTCCTCAGGCACGACTGATTCATCAAGCACTAAACAAGAAAAGACGGGAAAGTCGACTATGTTTGTACTAAATTATTTCACCGAGGCAATTGTCCTTGGACCCTACCAACTGTAGTCAGAGCAAATTGCAGTTTAAAGCAGTAAACAAATTAGAATGCAGACATCTAATTTGTGAGCAACGATGAGCAGACAAGCAGGAAATCCTTGAGCGATCTACTGCTACCTGCTGGCCTATTCGTTTCAAGAAGAGAGGAGGACATAGTCTCTCTTACACATTCATGTGGGTTGATATTTCCATACCGCTTCTCTTTTTCCTGCTAACAAACCATGAGGGGATTGGGTCTGAGACAGACTGTGATCCTCGATATGCAACCTGCTACTGCTCCTGGTCTTGCAGAGGTAATTTTGACATGGCTGGCAGACAGTTGAGATGATACAGATGCAAATGTGGGCCAGATGAGCCAAGAGGATTACTGTGCTCAAGAAACATGGGAGAAAACAGGATATTCTTTCAAGGGTACACTGCAAAGAGGGAAAAAAAGTTGATCTTGAATAGTTTTTTAAAGCATCTTTAACACACTACTTTTTACCAAATGAGAAATGGATAACTATTCTTCTTACCCTAAAAAATAACTGCATTAACAAGTATTTCTAACTTGAGAACATTTTAAAATGCACTCCTCCCTTTCTACACATTTATTTTTCAAATAAAAGCCATTTCCCACATAATAAATATTTGAAATATATAATGAAAGTGAATTGAATTTTTGAATGAAGGGATGTCTTCTTCAGATGTCTTCTTCAGATGTTAGTAGATCAAACAGCCATTAGAAGTACAGTTTCTTAGTAATAGTACTACATTCCTGCAGCTGTAAATAATACATTTTATAATTCCAATACCAGAAAAAAGCAGTGCTGTATTTGGTTCACGCTGGTCAGATCTAGACATTGCACTTTAAGCACAAAATCATTCCATACTACAATTCCGGTTTGTTTTATAAGGTGTATTTAACTTATTTTTCCACTGCATTATCTTGAAGAAGCAGAAAAAAATGAAAATATGTCTTAAATTGTGTTCACAAATTATTGTTAAATCATTAAAATGGGATGGAAGGGAGGCAAGTGGAGAACTTTAATAGATGCAGACACATTGCACATTGTTTTTTTATTGAGCTTCATGTTGAGCAGGATGCTGAAAAATTGAACATTCAATAGCAGTCTCAAGGCTGCACAAAGCACCATTGAAATGTGTTCATGTCTACAGCTGAGAATGAATCAAACGTCCCTGAACTGAAGTCATGGAGAGACGGCTCAGACTCAGCAGCGTGGGCTTCGATTTAGCAAGGCCAGAGTCATTTTATCAGATTAGAGGAAAATCCGTAGCCGCATTTGCCTGTCTGCACACAAGTCCAAACAAAGGTGGTTGCAGGGCCATACAGGGTGATTATGCATCGAGAGACACAGTCAGTAATGTAACAGGGTAATTACATGAGCCAGAAATACACAGCATGGAAACACATCATGGTGTGTTTGTGATAGTATTTTGTCTTATTGTTAAACACGCCTTCACTTGTTTCACTCTTCCAAGCTTTTCAGCAGAAGGATAAAACAGGAGATGAGACAGAGCTGTACCAAGCTCTCCAGTTTGAAAGGCCTCCTGGTCAATTTGCCCCTTTGCCAAGTTGTACAGTACCTGTATCTCAAACCCACACATTGCCATTTCATCCCAGCCCACATCCGTTTTGCACCAAGTATTTCATCATCATTCTATTTTTTTTTTTCTTAGTAGTCAGCTGTTTGGATTAATTATGATGAATACAGGTGTTTTCTTGTAATCTAATTTAGTTGCATATTATTTGCAGAAAATATTGAATTAAATCTTATTATCACCGCTGCTCTGATCCCTATTTAGACAATCTGACTCTGATGATATTTGACAGATTATGACCTCTAATCAAACCAAAACAACCCTGAATGACCTCCTGCTAGTGGAAATAAACTACTAGAATCATCCACTAGGCTTTAGGCCTACAGTTATGACTATTCTCCTAACTATTTTTGTGGACCATTTTTCCTTGTGACGTTTTAAATTAACTTAAGAGGCTATAGTCATTAGCGAGGGCATCCCTTACTGGTCTGCGGACCATGCAGGGCCCATGTACAACAATGTGGTCCACTGTGTGTTCTGAAAGATTTCTATCCAAACCACATTAGTAATAGTAATAATTACCTTTGCTCCATTGGCTCTTCTGTTGGATCAGACCACATGGGACCCATGGCCCTGTGACTGATTGCCCACTCGTCCTTTCTGGGACCAATACTGGCCGCTGCAAACAGATAAGATAAGATAAGATAAGATAAGATAAGATAAGATAAGATAAGATAGTCTTTATTGATCTCACAATGGAGAAATTCACTCGTCACATCGGCTCATACAAGAAGGTGCAGAGTAGGGAAGGTGCATTCAGTTATATACAGTGAATCTTCATATATACAATGGGTCAAAAAGAATACCAAAAATACAAAAAGAAATAAGAATGGGCATATGATGTCTTATTTACATTCATAGTGGTCTATATATATATATATATATATATATATATATATATATATATATATATATATATATAAACATATATATATACTTATATATATATATATATATATACACATATATCTATACGCCTACATACATACGTACCTACACGTATATATGTGCATATACATTTGTGTATACACTTGTACATACATACATACATACATGTGTACTGACATATGTTCAGGTGTTGATAGCAGCAGAAGTCACTACATCAGGATTATTGCACGGGTTGTAGTACAGTGTAACTGGGAACACCTCACATGAACTTTAGTCTCGGAGATGCTTTTACTAAGTCACCAGCCACCAGTGTGGCCCTTGTGAAACTCACTAAAGCCTGCCAACCTTTCCTCCTTCTAACACATAAGCTGGCTGTCTAGTATATCCAATCGAAAAACAGGTGCCATGATGAAGAGATAAACAGTGTTATTCTGAGAGTGGTTGCCTACTGGTTAGGGAGCTGGGCTTTTGCATCTTGGACAAGCTGCAGAGGTTGGCGGTTCGAAACTCAGTCTGTCACTGAGCAAGACCCTTGACCACAGATTGCCCCCCGTGCGCCACTCGCTGTTGGCAGCACACGGGTTAAACGCAGAGACAAATTTCTCCTCTGTGGGACAAAATGTCTTTGTTGTCACAGCAGGTACACAAAATCCTCTTGATGAATGTAAATTGACCCATAGGTGGTTTTATACCCAGGAAAGTGTGGTACTAAAACTTCAAAAAGTACCAAAAGGCAAAGGGGCGAAATGAACAGTGCCAGTTCAAAATGGTCTTCTTGTTTTAGAAAAAGCAGCGATTCCTTAGGATGTAATCTTTACTCGCTGTTACCTGTTTGTTCCCTCTAAGCGTATGTTTCTTCTCTCTCCTCTTCCTCTTCCTCCCCTGTTTTTCAGATTCATCCCAGGACCTAACAGAGAGCTCCCGGTAGCAGGACTGCACGCCAGGCTCTCCCCCTTTCTGAACTTTTTTTCTCCTCCCGTTGAATAGACTAAAACTATTACATCCACGGCTACCGACTGGCTTACCTGGGACGACGGAGAGGATATCCATCCAGATAAAACAGCTTTGCTCACTTGGTGCCAAGGATTTAAAACCGCACTAATCCCCTGTTTGATCAATGAGCCCTGCGTCAGTGACTCTCTCTCCTCTTTGTCACGACTGTGGGCCAGTTTCCAACCTACTCTCATTCCGTTTCCTCGCCCTGGCTTTACCTGGAAGCCTGATACAACTTGGCAGGGCTCACTTAGAGGTTGCTGAAATATTTGAAGACAATCTCCTGGCCTGCCTAAAGGTGAACCAGTTGAGGGGTGCGCGCAAAACTGAACAGGAGAGACACACTACTGGAGGCACAGTCGAGTCAAATGACCCTCATTTTCTAGTATCCCTGCAGAAATCATTCGTGTTTGACTCGCTGATGGAGACGGATGCTATTTCTATGAATGGAGGAAAGGAGAGACTTTAAGCAACAGGACCTACGAGCTGCCTATAACGAAATATTAAAAACGATCCTGGTCTGACTTTATGGCTCAAGCTTCATCCTCTATAAGGGACACTTTTGACTTTTATTGCTGGGCATGCCCAATGTAGATTCATGAGCACTACATTTATTTTATGTAAGATCATTTGTGTAAATAAACACATAAATACATAAAATACGCTGTAAGATGACCGATCCGAGAGGCTGATAAAATGTATCATTCCAATAAAAGCACCCGCGGTGGAACGTCAATCAATCCCCGAACATATTCAGAGGCTAAGGAACAGCTTTACAACTTATGCTTGTGTTGGAAAAAGGCTGCAGAAGAATTGTGATAATGAGTCGTGGATACTTTTTTTGTCATTCAGCTACGCTTTTGGTTCGCACAGACAATGCTTCTAGTTTTCTGTGAAGATAAGGAAAAACAATGTATAGACCTGCCTCACATACGAAAAGCAGAGCCGACAACATCCACTCGACCTTTTGGCCGAGACGCAGCGGGAACCCGGAGCAGCTGTGGATGAAATATGAGCATGATCATAAGAAACAGAAGTCATGTACATCTCTCTCTCTCTCTCTCTCTCAGACGCAGGAGAGGGAGGATTTGCTTACAATGACAGTGAGAAAGTATAAGTCCCAATGGAGAAAAATAGCTATCCCCAAGTAGGTATAAGTCAGCCTTATGAGAAATAAAACTTGTTTTCTATACTGAAATGTTGTCTCCTATTTCTGCTATACTGTGAATGGTACCATGAACGATGCGCCTCTTGTGTTTGCTTGATATGTTGTAATATGAGGGTGGAAGATCTTGTCAGAGTTTCATTTATATCATATGATAACATTGTGAGCAGAGTTTGCTGCTTGAGTAAACAAGCAATCAACATGGGTGCAAGGAGAGTATGAAAATGACTTCCGGGCACACACAACGCAAGTAGCGGCTGCGGCAGCCACAAACGAATCTGCGATGCTTCATTTATACAATTCCCTTGGCGGCGGAGTGGATTTATCAAAACAAGAACATTCAATTCATTCACGCAATTAGAATAAAGATTTTCAATATCGGGGCAGGCAAAATTCCAGATGATTTTCAATATCAGCCTCTTCTCTCAGCTGATATTAGATCCGTCTCTCGTCCCCGTGGACGTGCCGGCGCACATTCATCATTTAGGAATGTGGCTAGTTTCATAGAGCACGGCGCCTCGCTGAGCAGTCACAGAAGGTATAAAAGAGACAGACACATCAATCTCCCAGCGGCCTTGCCAGAATCATGAAGGAATATGCAAACCGTCGGTGAAAGAGCGAGAGCTGATTTCCTTTTTTTTGGCTCCTCGGTGAGTCGTCTCCTTTGTTTTCATAAGTTTGGTAGTATTTAACTTGACTTAAAGACAATGAGTTAAATGAGTTTCTGATTGGGATGCGCTGAGAAATTTCCTGGCTACCAGTCTAACCCAATTTATCAGCTTGACCTCAAAAGCTCAACAGTGCTTATCCATACCTAAGCGCTACTGGGTACTGCTAACACTTTTCAGCAAGGAAGTTGTTACTGAAGGGAAAAGTTAGCTTTTTTATCCATGGGATGTTTAAAATGAAGTCTGAGCAAGAACAATAGCTGTGAAAAGCTTCTCAAAATGAAACAATATTTTCTAAAGAGGCATACCAAGAGGCATATCCTAAATTGAAGAGACAGAGACTTTGGCAGGTTTATTCACTTATTCATAATTTTGTACTTCTGCAGTAGGGTTGGTATGGAAAGAAGCCCTCTGCGTCAAGATGTTAGTTTGTACCTGCCTATGAAATGTTTGTCAGACTGTTGAACTGAACCGAAAACGAGACCAGGAGATGATGTGTTTTCATCCTTTTGAACCTTCAACATCTCTATGGAAATTACTGTATTTGGAAATAATGGCAGTTTGTTGAAAATCTTAGACTTAAGATGGGCAAAAATACACAGAGACTGATGTTGAAGCCCTTTATACACTTTTCTGTCTCTGTGTACACAAGCCTCACTGTTAGCCACACACCTGTTCATATTTTAGGCTCAGCCTCAGCTCAGAGATGCACAGTTTTCCCTACAGCCTCGCAGTGGCTAATGTGCACATTTAAACACCATCTCCTCCTCCTCAGAAGAGATGGTGAACCAAAAACAAAATATATATATAATGTTTTAACAGAATAGCAACAGTCGTGCCTGATAAATAAATTATCCAAACGGGGGAACAAAGAAGATCTAAGCTCATTGTATTTCTTAAAAACAAGCATTCCTGTTCTTATGTTTCTTTATTCATGATCTGACATGTTTCTTTATCCACTTTGTGTTTGGCATCACCCTCTGACTTGAAGTATTATTGTCCTTATCAATGCATTCAGTCAAGGCAGTCACAAAGATCAGGGGGGCTCACAGAGATTCCTTGTGGACCCCATTGAGCAGGAATAAGTGACAACATTTATGTCAAACAGGGTCTGGCATGGTACAGACAGTAAAGGGGAGAAGTAGGTGTGTCTTATTACTCAAAGTGTGAAACGTGAACTCCACTTATGACAATTGCTATTATAAGATGCTGAAGACATTTTAAAATTTTACATCCTCACTGAATGCATTGTGGCTATATCCCTGTAGTGGTATCAGTGTGCGCAACATTAACATTGTGAAGGACTCTTGGAATGCAATAATAGTTGGGAGGGAGTCTCACTGGAGTAGATGCCAACACCTAACATAGGTCACAGTGGGAAATAGGTTAAAGGAGATTTTTTTTGCTGACACAAGGAATACAGGAGTCAGGGAAATGTGGATTCAAGTTCAAAAATACTTTATTGATCCCAAAGGGAAATTAAATGTTGTTGCAACTCATATTAATCCAAATTCTTCAAAGAGTTATTGTAGATATTGATGGCTGTTGGCAGGAAAGATATCTTGTAGCGATCTTTATTACAGCAAATTTGAAGACGACGCTGACCTGTTTTCCCCAACAGTCTCATGAAGAGGATGGTCAGGGTTGTCCATACCTTTCTTGGTTTTATGAAGAATCCTTCTTTGCATTACCATCTCCAGAGTTTCCACAGTCGTCCCAAGAACAGAGCCAGCCTTCTTGATCAGGTTGTTGAGCCTTTTTAGGTCCCTGGCTCTGATGCTGCTGCCCCAACAGATGACGGCAGAGGAGAAGACGCTCTCAACAACAGACCTATAGAAGATATGCAGCATCTTGCTACAAACCTTGAAGGGCCTAAGCTTCATCAAGAACAACAGTCTGCTCTGTCCTTTCTTGTAGATGGCTTCACAGTTGCATTTCCAGTCCAGTCTGTTGTCCAGATGGACACTGAGGTATTTATATTCCTCAACCACCTCCAATTCTTTTTCCATTATGGCAATAGGTTGAAATTAATCTCAACAGAGAATATTTACCCATTATATGATATCATATACCATTAAGGGCTTTTGTACTATTGTGTAGCCTTACTTCTTAGTTAGTTTTTTTACTTTCAAATTGGTAGTGAATCCAAGTTTTACCGTGACTTCACCCTGAGACAGTTTCTCCTATGTTCTCTGGCCCTTAAAGAGAAACAGTTAATGGCTAAAATTAACGTTTGTAGGTTTACATAAACCGGCGGTCAAAAATCTGCCACCAATCTCAGATTGGTTCATCTCTAGTTTCACAGTGTGTATGACCATGTCACGCCCTGGGTTTTCTTCCTATAGATACCTGTTTGTCTGTATTTATTATACTGTTCTTCTGTGTGGATTTTAATGAATGCACCCACAATCTGTAAAACAGACATCTACCAAGTCTAGCTGTGAAGATTATCCTCATATTCAGCACTCATGAGGGAAATTGCGAGTTTCTTCCCTCTTCTTACATGGATTCTAAGTGGTTTCTTGCTTAAAAAAGTCTGTAGGGATTAACTTTGAATATTTTTTGTCTATTCTCTTTCATGCTCATTTTTGCACTTTCAGGAAACTAGAGTGGTGCAGTGGAGGAAGGTCCTGTTCCATATTTGACAGAGGAAAACCAAACACAGCACTTAAAAAAGGGGAGTATCTTGGCCTCCTCACCCTTTGCAGTGATGCAATCCAAAAAAAAAAAAAAGAAAAGAAAATCAAGACATTCATCAAATACTGCTGACCTCCCACTGAAACAGGTAGACAGTGTGTCCATATGTCACTGGAGAGCTAATCAACAGCTGACAGCAAGGACAAGGCTTCCCTATAGTCAAGGTATACCCAAAATGTAGACACTGCTGTTTGTGAAACTCAGAGGTTTGCTTTGTATTTAAATGCACGGATCATGTAAAAAGAAAAAAAAAAGCACCTTCCACTGTTCCCTGACAGAAGTCTTTGTGCTTGGTGACATTCATGTTCCTTAATCATTTTAAATAACAACCTATAATTCGTGAAAAGGGCACACTTCTCACCTGTGGGGGCTTTGAAGCCTGTTATTATAGTCATTATGGCGCATGACTCACTGTGAATATATGCTTTACAAAGAACGTCCACTGTGGCTGGACAACCAAGAGCCTTCCAAAATCATTAATTAAACAAAGACTTGCTTTCAGTGATAGCTACATTGTGACTTCAGGCATTATTACCATTTTCTGTGAAATGTAACTGTACTCCCTCAGACAGCTTTATGTTGGCTTTGATTTAATCATTTTAATCTGCGCACATAAAAAAAAACAGAAGTCATAACTAACCCAGTAATGAGGAAGATCGGACTATTCACAAGAGTTTTTAGTGACACAACTCTAAGTTGTTTCTGAGTAAATCAGTTGTGTAATATTTTAGGTTTGTGTAACGAAAAGAAAAGAAACTCTGCTGCAATTGCCCACTCTAAATGCTGGTAGTTTAAATCTGCCCAATTTAGGTGATTTTGCTAACCTAATAATCGGTGAAAATGGACTGTTCCAAGTTGATTTGTAGCAGCAGAATAGATGGAATATAGAAGAGAGTAACCATGTTGAAATATATGCTTTCACTACACAACTGGAATTTTAGGAGAGATGGCCACAGTTGCTATCATAGTCTATCTCTCTCTCATATAGATAGATAGATAGATAGATAGATAGATAGATAGATAGATAGATAGATAGATAGATAGATAGATAGATAGATAGATAGATAGATAGATAGATAGATAGATAGATAGATAGATAGATAGATAGATAGAGATCCAGGTTTTGTTAAGCTGCACAAAAGTGGTTTTACTGTTTTTCTTCTATCCTTTTTATCGCAACCCCCTGAAAATTGTTTAAATCTTAAAATAAAAATTGTAATTTTGATATTCCAACATGTTTACTGTAATAAGAGCACTGGGAGAATATATTAACATCCGGAATAGCACTCTTAGTTGTATCTTATTCTTTAAACACAAAAAGAAAAGAAAACAAATTTCAAGTTCATAGATCCTGCAGTACAAAAAACAATAACAAATTGTTCTTTTCAGTGACAAATAACTCAGTATTTACTGAAAAATATAATTCATCAAATGATGCAGGTAAAAGTAAAACAGTAATTGGTAGAAAGACTCCTTAAGTAACTGATCATAACATTTCACTCTTTACTTTAAAAGTTATGTATTGTGCACAAGTTCTGGTATTTTAAAGACTACAATAAGAAAGATGCAAGAAATAACAGATTGATGCAGAAGAAACATTTCGTAATTAGTTTTTAGCTTTTTTTCAGAAGGTTACTCAAGTTAATGCAAGTAGTTAATACCCACCTCTGCCAATGACCAATCATCCATTTTGGCAAAGCAATATTTCCCTAATAGTACATCATAATACTGAAAAATAAAACTTTATGACCAAATTCAAATGACACTGTAAGCTGGATACAAAGTCTGCTCATAACATTCTTTGAAAGCAAAGGCAAACAAAGGCAAACCCTCCCTCCTTGTGAGGCCATCAAAGGTTTTCTTAATTCTTCATTAATTCCGCTAGTTCTGCCAGTTCTAAAATGTTCTGCTGCTTCTTACTGAGCTTTTAGCAGCGGTTCTGCACTCCTCTCTCTGCACCAGCTGGGTCACCTCTCCCTCTCCCTCCTGTGGCCGGAGTTACAGGCTCGCTGTCTGTAGCGCAGCGGGAGCTAGTCATTTATAGCTCTTGAACTAGTTGTTAGTTTATTGCCCAAATAAGAGACTTCACTGTCTAAAAGAAGCCCACTAAACCGCAGCCTGCGACTCACGAAATGTACAAGAGCCAGAAGTCGCTTATAATGAGCAGACTGAGTTACAACTTATTTGATGCCAGTGGTATTTCATTGGGCTGCGTAAAGCTGTTCATCTTACCGCCAGAACAAGAACAGAGCTGCAAAACGGCCTCCAAAGTTTCCAGTGTGTTTTTTTTGGCCAGAGACATTAGGGGGGAATTACAGACCCCTCAATCGTCTCATAACCCCTTAACTGAGTAGAGGATATATTAAAGGAAAAATGTAACTTAGTGAGTTGAGCACGTAAAACATCAAGTATCAGTGTCACATTTAAAACAGTTTGATGCAAAGGCTTCTTGCCACTGAGCAGTTTATAGTTTGACACAGTGTAAAAATTTAGATCTGAGCGCACCTGTCTGTGCGGAGTCCGCGCAGAGTCTCCACATACTCAGTGCTGACTCTGCACGGACACAAGTATGTGAGGGCCTTTAATATGTCTAGCTCTCCCTTATCTTTCATGGCTGCCCTCAGTGTGTAATGTGTTTTATGTTATCATTGTGACGTTCATCTGAAATCAAGACAAACGGCTCCCATCCAGGCCATTCGGAGTCTCTTTGGTCGTTCAGACATCCAAGCTCCCTGGCTTTGCTTCCACGTTGGAAAACTGAAAAATCTCAATCCATCGTTCTTTTTCCTGAAGCGATCATGTGAACGAGTATTGCAGTTTATGACACAGCATGTTTGCCCTATATTTTTAACTTAAAAAAAAAACAATTGAATAGAAAACAAAGGCTGCTGTGCAAATAAAAGCAGAAATGACCCGATTTCCCACAATGCAGTTCAGTTGTTACGTCACCCTTTCAAGCCCCATTCAAGTATATCAATAAAGTCATACACTGAGGCCATGAATAATTGATATATGTATATTTCCAGTCTTATTCAAATGAGCAAATAGAACAATATATTATATTACATAATTTCATATTGAGTAATGTATTATTTTGGGGAATTTGTGTCATTGTTAGTCTTCTACGGCAGGGATGCTGTATACATACTAAATCGTGTTTTAATCAGGAAAACGAAATAAAAAAGGTAAAGTACGAGCTGATAGGAGGGAGAAGAATCAAAGAGCAGAGTAAGGGAGAAGATGGAAGGAGAGAGGAGACAGAATGCTGTATATATCATGTCTTTAAATCAATTTAATTAAGTTAATTAATGTTCTACTAGTTATAGAATAGCATGGGTGGGGGCCCATCTAAGATAATCCCGTCCCTGGCCCTGGTAAGGTTTTCAGCGGGCCTGATTGAGATTTGTTTAATATATTATACTATGTGATAACCTTCGGTCCCTGATGAGCTTGGACCTGGACGCTTTTCAGTTTGCATACCGTCCAGGGATGGGGGTGAAAGACACTGTCATCAACATGCTTCAAGGGGCTTTTTCACACACGAAAAAAAACAAAAAATGCAACTGTGAGGGTCATGTTTTTTTTCTTATTCAGTTCTGTCAACACATCCAGCTTTCATCGCTGATGAGAATGATGAAGGATGTGGGGGTTGGTAGTTCTGTCGCAGCAATGACCTCCAACTACCTCATGGTGAGGTTTCAGAACTGTGTGTCAGACGTGGTAATCTACAGCACAGGGGCTCCTCTGGGATGTATCATCTTGTCTTTCCTCTTTACCCTCCACACCTTGGACTTTAGACACAATAATCTAAAATCCAGGGTGTGGTTGAGCACCCATCGTACTCCACGACACCTTGGAGTCAACGACACCGTGGGCGATCTGAGCAGCTCCCTCAGCAGGAGGCTGAAGGTGCCACAGTGCAGGAACAGAAGTTTCAGAAGATCTTTCCCCCAATCAGAAATAAGACTACAATAAAAACCAATAAATGTACAATACTGCCAAAACATTTGTTTCACATTATTTATTATTTATTTATTATTTACACAAAATCTCTTCTTTCTGTATTATGCAGTGTCCATATTTGCTTTAGCAAGTTTTAAGCTGTTTTGCTCATAGGACCAGAGGAGGAGCAGTCATACCCAGTATATTGACTAGAAGCATGTGACTTCTGCTCTTTTGACCTTATTATTGTGAAAAACTGATCTTGGATCATGGGGAAGAAACAATGCACTTAATATGTTCCTAATTTGTTATCAAACTATCTTGTCACAGAGCTCTTGCGTGTTCCATGACAAGCCAGGCTATTTTTTCTAAACACCCATCCTATAATAAGGCTTTGTGGGCTCTATTGGACAGAGCGGTCTCATACTCTGTATATGACTGTTCTCACTTAGTGCAAGTCACAGGTGTCAAAGTCTAGTCCTCAAGGGCCGGTGTCCTGCAACCTTTAGATGTGTCCCTGGTCCGACACGCCTGAGTCAAATAATCAGGTAATTAGCAGGACTCTGAAGAACCTGATTGCATATTGAGGAGCTAATTGTGCCATGTGACTCAGGCGTGTGGGACCTGGGACACATCTAAAAGTTGCAGGACACCGGCCCTCGAGGACTGGAGCTTGACACCCCTGCTGCAAGTTCATTAAACACTTGTTCTAATGTTTGATAATCGTCTTCTTCTAGGTGATATCTTCCCACAACAATAGTAATGTTTCCATCCATCCATCCATCTATTTTCTGACACGCTTATCCCTGTTGGGGTCGCAAGAATAGTAATGTTTCTTTTTTATTATTATTTTTGCTTTCACATTTTGAATTATTTGCTCTGATTAATAAATTCCTTCAAATTATTATTCTAGTTGTGCACCCTTTACTCCGTCTGTTGATGTGACAATTATGTTCCTCCTTGAAAGATGAAAAAATTCTTAACTTATTTTAGTCTTATTATAAATTTTAAGTCTCATCACAGACCACCATTTTGAATTATACAACAATGTGATCAGACTCCTTGTAGTCTCTTCTCAAACTTTAGATTTAGATCGAGTGTAAAATATCCCAACTCTCGTTCTTACAGCATGAGCCCAACATTTGGGTCAAAGAAATATTCTGGCAGTCTGTTGTGCATGTTGCCTGAAACAAATGAATCCACGTTCTGATTAGCATCACAATGCTACTCAGTCATACTCTCCTCACCCAAATTACTCGCCAGTCAGCCATAATGATTATGTATTTCTCTTCTGCTTAAAACAAATACACCTGTTGTTGTTTTTTTTTTTCCACAATGCAATACACAGCAATCTGAAATCCATCATTTCTACATGAATGCCCAAGTGTTGAGCATGACATGTAGCATCTCACCAGGGGGTTCCGTCTTGTTACAGAACCAGCTCCCACAGAGTTTTCATAGTTCAAGCTCCAACATTGAAAAGAGAGCATTTTTAAAAGCAGCTACTTCAAAACAGTGACTCAATTGTTCAATTCAAGATTGACCAACTTTCTTGAGAAAGGTAGACTTGCTCCAAAAATGTGTTTTTTTTTTTTTTTTACTTTCAGAGCAAATTAACTGCAACTGGATTTGAAAGTCAGTCAACATCAAACAGATATATTAGATCATCACCAGATCTACCTTTTGTCTCCGTAGCAGGTGTGAACATTCTGCTGATGTCAGAGCAGGATCAGACAATTAACATTTTTTTTTTCCTCATCTCATGTTTGAAAACCAAGATGTGCTTTTATTAGTGTTTTCACTCAACGGATGCGAACATCACAGTGCAAACACTTGCCGCTTTTTCGAATGCCAAACAGCTTTTGTTGGAAGGTGGCCGTGAACGATCTTCAACTCTGTAGCTCAACCCACAAATGCATTTCCTATCATGTTCTGGCCCAGCTGACTGAGAAGACCCTCTCACACTTCTCCGGCACTGTACGATCAAAATGATCTGCTCCCATAGCAGGAATCAGTATCATCCATTCATCTCTTCTCCTGCCTTTATGTCCAGTGTTCCTTGCCTGCCTTGCTAAGTTCTTGATCAGTTTATGTTATCTAGATTTCCTTGTCTCGCCTTGCCCTCGGTTGGACACCTCGGCGGCTTCTGTTTTTCTGGACCATGACCTGGACTGTTCATGACCACGAACCTAGCCAAGCTCCATCGGCTCTGCCTGCAACCTCCCTGTCAATACCTGCTGTGAGCATCCGGTCTCTGTTGCCAGTTGTTTTATTAATAAATCTTTTAGAGTGCAACACCATGTCTGGGTCAAATATCTGGTTCTGTCCTCTGTCTGGGCAAAATATTTTCTTTACAAATGTGCCACCATTTGGGCGTAGCTGCATAAGTAGAGCACACAAACCATGTTTTGAGGCCTCAGTACTAAATGCGGATGTCTTGGGCTGCATGTTTTTTCTCTTCTCTTTCTCAAACCTATATACTGTCAGCTTGCTATCAATCAGAGGCCACAAGTGGCAGATATAAAAAAATGCCAAAAACATTGGTAAAACAAAGGAATAATTAAACAAACACAAATTTGTTTCTTCTACTACTAGAGTCTGTTGGTGTATATATTTGTTCCTTCTCTCAAGAAGTCAGATATTCCCATTACAAAATATCACCTTTTCATTCACTGTTATACAGAAAAGAATTTTAATCTGGGCAGCTAACAGTAAGAAAATAAATAAGCCGTGTGCAGTTCCTATAATACAGCAACTGATTGCACGTTGCTTTTTAGAACAGAGGTCAGATGAAATGATTTGTTGTTTGTCCAGATGTGTGTAGAGGTCAGGGAAATAACCTGGCCTTCAGGCCATAGACAAAGCCAGCGCCGTTAGTCCCAAATCCTGCCCACACATTCAGTTTATTGCAACGAAATTACCTTGGGTATAGATAACAGAGGGGAAAGCTACATCATTTATCTTGTCTACACACTGCCTGGAAACTTTTGTCACATTGTTTGGTTTATGCGGTTTAATTCAGACTGCAAATGTCACAAAATTCCTGAGTTTCTGTGTAATCTACAACTTGACTGCATGGTCATATTTCACTAATTAGAAATACTTAAAAGCAAAGTATGAGGTGTTTACTGCGATTCCTGATTAGTGTGTGAATTCAAAGAATTGTGGGAGGGCTATGTATCAAAACGCTGTTTTTTTACAGGGTAGTATTTACACTGTTGATCATACCTGTGTTTTCTTCATAGCTATGTGATTTTGCAACAGTAGCCATATGTTTTTAATTTCTACCTGGCAATACAGTAAAACAATAAAAATGCAGGTGGAAGGTATAACATTTATTTTTTAAGTCTGAAACCCACTGAAATGCCAGCAAAAGTATTCTGGAATGTTTTGTCCATGTCACATTACATCCACATGCTTCAGTGTATTTTAGTGGGAATTTAAGTGATCAACCAATGCAAAGTAGATTTTTAAAATGTGTACATATAAAAATGAGAAAAGTTTGATGTATTTTGGGGAGTCAATTATTTTGCCTTTTGCCACAAATGTGGCTCCAAGTCTTTTAGAGCATGTCTCCACTGTGTACTTTTATAGCGCTTTAACCAGTCCAACGACCCCTAAACGCTTTACACTACAATCAGTCATTCACACATTCACATCCTGACAGTGGTGAGCTATGTTAGTAGCCACAGCTGTCCTGGTCAGACTGACAGAAGCGAGGCTGCCATACATCGGCACCACCAGGCCCTCTGACCACCGCCAGCGGGCAATCCGGGTGAAGTGTCATGTCCAAGGACACAACGACTGTGACGGTCATAACAGGTGATGTCCTTCTCGGTGGTAAAGCCCAATTCTACTCTCAGGTCTTTGCTGTCTTAAAGGGGACATATGCTTTTCAATGCTTCCTTTCACATCATTCAGTTGTGGTCTATATAAAGTGGAAAAGCAATATTTTGGTCTGCGTTTCGGAATATGATGGGGGAGGGGAATAATGAGCAACTGAACATTTTGACTTAGCCACTTGTGGCTTCAAAATCCTTCAGTCTGGACTACAAAATTGCTCTGAGAAATAAAAATGGTGGGTTCATGAAATTGGAGAGCTGGAAGTCCATGACCTTGTTTAGCAGCTCCACAGCAAACACTGATGTAATTGTTCTAAAAAAAACAAATGTAGCTGAAAACAGAGAAAACTGAACGGCTTAAAAATTATGACCAAAAATAAAAAATAAAAAGAACATGAGGATGTCTGTGCAACACCTGGATAGACTGCATTCAAGTTTTCTGCACTCCTTGAGATTCCAAATACAAAACAAATGTATTTGAGGGATAAAATATATGGGTCACTTTAAACAAGTTTTCTCCCAGGATATTATGTTATCATAATTTTTTCTAACTTTTCTGTACCTAATAGAGAAAAGTCTCCCCACATCATGATGCTGCCACCACCATGTTTAAAGATCGAGATGGTGTGTTCGGGGTATTTTGCATTTTTTTTTTCTTTTTTTTTTGGGTGTGGGGTTGTTTTTAACACGAGCTAATTTGCCTGCAGGTCAGAAAGTACAGTTTTGATCTCATTTGAGCAGAACAACTTTTGCACAGGTTTAGTATGAGCACTTCTGGCAAACCACAAAACTTCCTATGGCTCTCTTTTATGAAGGATTATTTTCTACTCAAATAAAATAATCCTTCATAAGGATTATTTGTAGAGTCCATAATTTACTTTTTTTCTACCTGAGCTGGAAATCACTGCAGCTCCACCCGAGTTACTATTGGCCCTATTTTGGCTTTTGTGGTTAATGCTCTCCTTGCCTAATGAGTCGGCTGAATTGTCAGCCATATTTTGGCAGGTTTGCCACTGTGCCATGCTCATTACATTTGTTGTGATGGATTTAAACAATTCTTAGTCAGATTCTAAAGGTGGTTTGACAATAAAAACCTGCTTTAAAGTTCCCCACGGCCCAATCGCGGACCTGTGTGCAGTGTTCTTTGGTCTTTATATTACTGTTCACTTAAGTTCTCCAACACTTCTCTTAAGCCTTTACAGAACAGCTTTATTTTTACTGAGGTTATATCTCACGTATGTGGGCTATGCGTATCCAAGCAGTTGGTTGCACTGGGATTTTTTTGGGGGAAATTGATAAGGGGTTGAAGGGGTTCACACTTTTACCCGTCATTGCCAGTGTTTTCAATAAAATCTAAAAGATTAACACCTTCCAAATCTTTTGTAATGGGCGGAAAACAAAGATGAAAAGACCAAAGGATAACAATGCCGTTAACCTCTTCTCTTTAACCTGGGTTAGGTTCCTAATTAGTTAAATTCCACTATGATCATTGCTAGTTCACTTCAAGATGGTGGTCGTTGAGCTTCCCTGCACATCAGTTCCCTGTGTGTAAATGCAGAGGCAGAACAGGAGTTTAATGTCGAAGTGCTGAGAAAGTGACAAGGCCAAAATGACACTATGTAGGCAAGGAGAATGCCGACATGGCACTTAAACCAACAACACTGTTGTCATTCAATACATTCATCAATGCCATCATGCTGTGCACAAGCATTCACTGCTGTCACACTGAGCTGACTGTTTGGTCTTCCTCTGTGTCCTCTATATTATCCCTCTGCTTTTTTCCATTTTTTGCATCTCAGAAAAAAAGAAGCAGCGAGGACAAAATCTTTTCTCTGTGAAAATGGCCCCATGAAGGTTCATGTCCAGGTCTTGCCTAATGCTAACCCTTGAAAAACTATAGAATAAACTATTAGTGTTTTTATTCTTTGGCTCTACATTAAAGGAAAAATAAACTCAATGAGTTCAAACGCAAACACATTTCTTTAAACTCACACCTGACCACCTCAAAATACGCTGCATGGAATGGGTATTCACTCATCATGAACATAAATGAATTGGGTATTTTAAAGATACATTCTAATCATATTTCCTGGGTGGAATGGTTTTACACAACTTTCCTAATATTATTTGCTTAAATGACCCCTAATGTAAATTCCACACTCTCTTTCGTCAACATCAAGCTTCTGGTATATTTCTGACAGGACCATTGACAGCTCATCAGAATTGGTAGAGCTCCTTTAAATTTATATTTGTTGGTTTTCTGGGACAGACGACTTTTAAGCATAAACTCTAAACTAGGAAGCGTACCGTTAGCCAGGTTTGTCCATTCCTAAACAGGTTTTGTTGTGTTTCTTTGAAAAATTGTCCTACAGAAACATCCAATTGTGTCCAAGTGCAGTATCAGCTACCTGACCATAACTTGAACACCCATTGTTCTACCAAAGGTCAAGTCCATCATAAATGGACATAAACTATGAGCTGCAGGAACGCCAGTCCCGCTGTCCAGAAAGTAGTGAGTTTGACATTAACATGAGCAATCCCATGAGCTTTACTACTGTCCCTGGTATGCAAACGACATACACAAGGGCAAGCAGAAGAGACGGGGCTTTGGACCAGGAAGAGACAAAGCCACCCTGGAGGGCCAAAGCATTCCTCATTTAGATTCAACACAACCATTCCTCCAAGGCACATGACATCCATGTAACAATTCCTGCAGTCTGTATAATGTCAAGAACCCAAACAGGCAAACCTTGAAAAGACAATTGCATGTTGCCTGCGCTCACGTTGCATTTTTTTGATCAGATCCCTGAAAGCTGAATTTTCAGTAAATTACCATAAAATGCTGCCTGTGCCCAAAAAGCATATACTTCACAGCTGCTTATCCTGTTTAGTAAAATCACCTGAACCCCCCCCCCCCCCCCCCCAACAGCCATAAACCTCACACGCATACCTCTATCGACGTGGCCGATATAGTACATCTTGTTGCTGCACCAGAATATTAACACGCTCATGGCACAGGAATCAATTTGGATGTCATTCCCACAACAGTCTCTGGATGTAGCTGTATGGGGTATTTTCTATTTCGTTTTACATTCACCACCTTGTTTTTCCCACAAGCCATCAGCCCAAATAGAATGGTGTCTGCTTCTCAAGGCGATGTCCATTGATCCACACTGGAAGTGAGACACTACAGCCTGAGCCTTCAGCACAATGCATTTTCTTAGTCATCACCCACTGAAGAGTGTGCCAGATAGAATGCATCAAGCTGTAACATATGGTTTAAACAACTCTAATATATTAGTGTACTGTTTGATAAAGTAATGTAAATAAATGTTTTAACTATATTAAGTTACAGCCATTTATGTCCACAGGCTAAAATAACATTAAGTGCGTTTGATGTACTGCATAACAAATAACAAAGATCACACCTCAGAATGCTTGGTAAATATAGAAAGAGGGCCTTACAGAGGATGTCATTACTGTTCGCTCAGAGGTGAAGTGAAGCCAGATATGTTGGTGCAAAACGAGATTTATTCAGAGATCAGGAGTGGGATTGTTACTGGATCCTTTAAGCCAGAGCCTCTCTGAATGCCATCAGAGAGGGATATGTACTGACCAGTATTCCCCCCCCCCCCCCCCCCAAGTCCAGGACTACAGATGTGCCAGGTAGGCATTTTGAGGTCTGAATAAAAATAGAGAGAAAATGGTTGACAGCACCAAAAAGTGAAATATTGCAAAGATCTGACTAAAGCCAGTGTCTGATTTGGTTGAGAGCTTTTATAGGAAACCAGTTTTTTTAATCTGAATGAGATGGTTAATGATAAAAGGGGTTGTAGCAGAAATCACTCTTTGGATTAGACAGGAGAACATCAGGTGGAAAACGAAACCTCAGCAAAGGAGTATTAAGAAAACCAGTTATAGCCAGAGGAGCAGCCCTAGCATAGAGTCTTGATGTGATTTAAAGGAGACCTAAATGAGCCCATTAGTTAAAAAAAAAAAAGAAAAATTAAAAGAATTTTTGGAAATAAGTGAAAATTGTTAATGGGTAATGTCTTTTGCTGACATGGCAACACTTTACATAATAGATAGAGCTAGAGAAGTCTAAGAGCCCAAAAATGTGACTTTAAAAGGATGTTGTAATGATTCTGGCCTGTCTGTCTGCATCTTCTCTCACCCTGGCTTCACTTTGATAACGGTCTGTGTCTGCTCCATCATCCATCTCAAAATGTGTCATATGGCAATCCACACTGGATGCATATATGATCCATTCATGCACCCAAACAGCCTCCCGCACTGAAAAAAGAAATTGGACATGTTTTCTTAAGCATCTTTAGTTACTTTAACACTATTGTTTCATGTCTTAAAGAGAATGTAATAATATTGTATAGATACTATGAATGAAGACAAAAAAAAACTTGCTGTTGGCTCAATCTAATCACATGGTGTTGATTCAACATCATCGTTTCATGTACTTAGAAAAGAATATTGTGTAGGTACTACGATGAGAGAAATTAATTTTCCTGAAATAATCTGTTACCCTCGCTGCACAGAACTCGCTGTTGGTTCACATGAGTTGCATCTTCTAGTCACTAAACTTAACATCACACTATAGAAACCTAAAGAAGTCAAAGAAACAAACTGTTTCAGTAGAAATAAATGTTACACCTTTCAGTAATCTACAGGTTGCAGGATGGAAGCCAGTGAGGTTTCCTACTACTTAAAACCCCATGTCTCAGTTTTAAAGGATTAAATAGTTTTGGAGGGAAGTGATTACGTTGTGTTGAAGCGAAGTGTGCAAATCATCTTGAATTAACATAACAAAGGTTTGTTTGGCAACCAATGTCCATTATTGAATTAAATTGATCCATCACATTTATTTCAGTGCATCTTATTTTGAGATGTTCTGAATCTGCTTAACTTTTCCCATGTCTGACTTCCTGTCTAGCTCATCTGTTTTTTGAAAATGTACTCCCTTTGTTCTGTCATTCATCAAAAATAAACTTGATCTGTATTTCTGATGTGTCGATGATGGAGGACTGTCCGTCCTGCAGTTTGTCTTTTAGGAACAACTAAGATCCTAAGAAGAACCCTCAAGCTCCCCAGCCTCTGGTAGAGGAGCTGAGCTCGAGACATGGAGAGCCACCCACCCTGCTCAGGAGTATGAGGGGTGGGTGAGAGAGCAAATTTTACTACTACTGCTACTACATATAAAAAGCATTGACATAAACTGTTATAGTAAGTTGCACAATCTTTATTTAATATCAGTTATTCTGAACAGAAAGACTTTTACATGTTGTGATAAGAACCCCTCTTGAACAAGCTATAGCCACATGAAATAGCTAAAAAAAAAAATAAAAAAAAAATAGCCAAGAGGGTTATCTGCTGTGGGTAAGATAATGTCTACTTTTAACCTTTTAACACAAACTCACTTTAAAAACCCTGAACTGTCCCTTTAGATGACATTGATAAACAAATCGAAAAGGCTCACAGTATCATGTTATGGTTGCAAGGACTGAAATGCCGAGCAGAACTGAAAATCAGTCAAAGAGTTTTAATGATTAAAAAGAAGAACACTTACGAAGACCTAGTGCAGGAGTCATGGGAACTGGACTGGGCATGGAGTAATGGAACAAGTCAGCAAGGAAACGGAAACTTCTGAAACTATATTTACTCAGCAAAGTGGGCAGAGAAGGCAAGGGAAGCAGGTGATGGCAATTAGAAACAGCTGAAACCAACAAGGAGGGAGCTCAGAGGGAAAGCTAAGCAGACTAGGAAGAAATCAAACAGAGTGTAATACAAAATGAGAATAGAAGAACAGGGAATCTAATCTCCAATGAATAGATAAAAATGGCAGCAAAAAGAAAACATAGAGAAGAAATGGATTAAGAAACTAAAAACACCCGACAATAATGAGCACATGGATATGGACTATATGGTAAAACCCAAATGGTACAAATAATATATGGCACGATCTTTAGTAACATAAAGAAATTATGAAAATTTAAACCATAACCTAACCGTGGAGTTCCACTGAACATGGAAGTGTCGTGGTGCGGCTGTGCCATGCCGTCACCATTGATTGCAGCTTATCCCAGTAACTCTGCTCAGTCAAAGCGGTTCCACCAGATGCGCCGCGGTGCATTTCTGAAGCATCCCACACTCACCGGCACTCTCTGCTTCTCTAAAATACGCGGCCGTTCTATGTTTGCTGCTCGTCGCACTGACTCCACGTCAATCTTGAGCAGAGCGGATCTGCGGCGCGTCGCTCCACTTCCACATTCAGTGGAACCCCCGGAGTAACACCTCAGAATCATGACACGGACTCTAACAATCACAACGAAATGTTTGGAGAAATCAAAAAAAGATTAGCGAGCCCATCCTGATGTACAGAAGATGAATAGCACGTTTGAGCATACATAAAAAACAAGTGAAGTAGATGATTTTTTTTTTTTTTTTTTTGTGGTAGCTGTTTCGCTACAGAGTTGTCTCACTGAATTTTGACTGGATCTGCTATGTATGGAAATATTCAGTGGGATATTTCTCAAAATCTCAGAATCTTTAACTTATCTTCCCAATAGACAACACAGTGATTCAGGTTTTAGGTGTCTATGGGGGTTAGTGGGTAGGTTGAGCGATAGTATGGCACCTGGACTAGAGAAGGTGCAAATGCTTTGGGCCCACTTTAGTTTCACTTAGGTGATAAGCGTTGACAGACCTGTATAACTAGACCACTAATGGTCAATTTGTGTATCTCACTCCATAACACATATTATATCATTCTCTAAATATATTTATGCCAAAACTGAAACATTTTCCTACTAACAAGTGCCTATTAATCATAATTACTGTTTTGGCCCAAACAAGTAAACAGTTAAACAAGCGTCTACGGTATCTAGCTACTGCTCTGTTGTACAACAGACTGAATCTAACAGCCTCCTCGTCTATTTAAAACTGTTGTTATAAGAGTCTGTGAAAAGTTGTAGGGCACAACAATTTTTTTTTTTTTTTTCTGTGTGAGCTAACACCAAGGTTAACTCCCCACTGTATTCTCCATCTGCTGGCAAACAGCAGTTACACTGTGTGCGCGAGCCAATAATACCTGCAAGTGACGCACAATCGTCATGATGCAAGGTGACAAATTCAGGAGAGGCACTAAAAATGTGGGGAGCAATTACATTTTCCCCCCGCAGCATATGTTCATCAAGAAACAATTAGAGTACTCCATCTCTGCTCTTACTCAGGTTTGTTGACTTGATTGCAGTTGTAAAACAGCTCCAGCAAGAGTATGTGACATTTAAAAACCGACAATAAGCTACCATAAAAACGCAGTTTAATCCAGTTCTGCTGTTGTTTTTGACTGTCTAATAAAACACTTATGGTCTCATTAATTGTGGCAACACAAGTAGGTACTACGCACACGCACGCACACACACACACACACACACACACACACACACACACACACAGACACACACACACACACACACACACACAAGGATGTCAAGGATGTTATGAAACCAGTCCTACAGCTGTTACCCATACGCTTTGGTAAAATCAACGTATTTATATCACACATTGTTTGGTCCTTGTCATGGTAATTTTTATATCTTAGTCTGTTCTAAATTGTTATTAAAACCAGGAGGAAATGTATCTTTCCAAAAACAAAGCTCCCTCTCATGATCACATGAGGCATAAGGCAACTGATCAGAGATCATTGAGTGTGTCTATGTGTATTTTACTTCTCTACTTCCTGTTTTACTTGCTCTAGAGGAGTGGCGGCACTCCTCTAGAGCCTTTTTTCCTTTATTCCCTTGCTTAACCCAATCCCCCCGTGATGCAGTTACATTGAGCTGTATGTGAGAACATTGTATGCATTTCAGGAAGATTTGGAAACACTGAGTGGCCACATTTCACTATTAATCTTCTACTGTCATTTCAAACCAAGCTAATGTTCTTATGGGTTCCAGAGGAGTTTCTAGTTTGAACAACATTATCTACAGAAGCGCTGCATGACCTGCGACTTCCACCAGAGATGTTCATGCAGACGAGCTGAGAATAAACCTGGTCCCACTAGCTACCCTACCTTGCTTGCCCTGCTGTACAGTATTATCCAGACTTGGATATTTTAACAACTGTTCTCAGGACTGTGCATATCTTCAGTGTGCAATATTAGAATATTGCAAAGGCTGTTCATAAATAAACGGCAAAACGACTTCAAACAGTTGGATGGAGACTCACGGGCCTTGACGATCACATCTGGCTGGGATGATAGTGATGACAGTTTTCAGAATGCTAACAGTTAAAGAACAAGTTGGAAGCAATATCACAATACCATAACATTTTCTGACTAAATAAGTAATCACATAAAAAAAAATATTTTTCTAAAAGATATGCAAAGAGTACAATGATACAATTCAGTTGTAAGTGTCTAATGTAAAATTCTTTTGTCAAGTTGAAATGTTGTATTTTACCAGTAGCTGATAAAAATATTATTTAGGGTTAACTATCGAATATATTTTATAATAAAAGAAGCTCGCCCTATACAATGACCCTGGAGACTAATTAGGCTATGGCCTATACCATCGCCATCATTCTAGTGAACACCACAGGAAAAAGTAAGAAAAATATATATACTAAGCAGTCAGAACAGATAAAAGTTAATCATGTTGAGTAAAGCAGTTTGAGCTCAGGCTGCTTACATAGAACACATACTGATGAATCACTAAAGGGGATGCAAACACAGCACATTTACTTGGCAAACATAGACGGAAACTGGTAAGTTAGAAAAACTCAAAGTGGAATAAAAGCAGATTCCTAAAGATCTGATGACAGTCACTGTCACCGTTTGTTTCAGCCTCTGTGTTCACAGCAGTATCCATCATGGTTTTTTGAGTCAAACTCTGGGTCAGACATAAAAAACTGAATCTCTTCAAGGTCAAATGTAACTTGAATGCTTCAGAATCAATGTGAAAATATTTCAAAAGCTTGCGCTTGTCTGCCACCGTGTTTGCTAGTGTTTGGTTTCAACAGTTTATTAAATTCTGAAGTGGAAATCAATCCAACTGTGTTTTCAGTATCAAGGCATGTTTTTTTTGTGAAAAGGAAAAGCCATAATTGATAGTATCTTCCAATGTGAAGCATCTAACCACAAACTACCTTTCCCAAAAAAACAGCACCACTGTATTGTAGAGGAATATCTCCTTGACTATGCACGCATTTCATTTCACAAAACACCGCCAGTCTGTTTCCCTCAAGTGGTCAGAGGAAAACTATTTAAAGGCGCTCCATGTATGAAAAACTTGGTAAATGAATGTCTGGACTGTTTCATTGATTAAATTCTCCCAGGACTCGGAGGCTAAGTGTGTGCACTCAGCCAAATAATCTCTTTTTAATTTCAGCACCTCCAGAATTGCTTTCAAAACACAAATAATGACAGAAGCAGAAAAGCACTGTAAACCTGTCTGTGGGCTGATACGAAACGCCTTGATTGTTTCATCATTTTTTTTTCAAAGCCTGATATAGTTTTGTCCCGCAGCAGGAGCAAAATAAGACATCTTCATAGAGATTTGTTTTCCTGCATACTGGTGTTTCCTAAGTTAGATTTCAAAGACCATTGTACATATTTTAACAGCATATTTTCACCGTGTGGACTGGGTGTGGGACAGTTAATACCTAATAGAGTATGTTCATCACAGTATTAATGGGTCCTGTTTTATGAGTTTGTATCATGTAAGAAAGGTGTTCCACTTTACTAAAAAAAAACGATTTGCTCAATAATCAAATCATGAATTATTTAAACTCTTCGCAACAAGAATTAAAAGAAAGAAGACAGTGCTCTCTGAACCACTCCCCCTAACTACATTACACAAATACCACCTGCCTATATTAAATAAAATCTATTTAAACACTCCTGATTGCACAAATTATTTGTGTAGCCAGGTTGAAAGAGTTAGGAGTCAAAGGCGGCATAATTAAACCAGACGATTTTGAAACCTAATACAAGATGTAATTAAGGAAATTAATAAGGTGTCAGCCCCCTTTCACTGGGTGATCTGCCTGATGATTAATCACAGCATAGGCTAATTTGATTTATGACAAGGAAAGGGATGACTTTTTAAGTCAGTTAGGAGGGCTCAAGTCGACAGCATATGACATTAATAAAACATGAATAGTGGGGGCTCAGAGAGGAACAAAAATCTACTTGTAATCCTCATGAAAGATCAGATTAAAGGAGACTTTGGATAGATAGCCTTGTGACAAAGCCTCCAACATCAAACTAAGTAAAATGATTGTGTTATTGTTATCTCTAAATAGTTGAAAGCAACATGCTCATAAAGGGTGCAGGTTTGGGCCAGAGTGTTTCTTGTATTGTAGTCAAGCTGTAATCCACCCACATTGACGAAGTATTTTGTTGCAGGCAAATGGGAGTAGGACTTTAACTACTGCAATGGGAAGCGAGTACTGTATAATCCCATGGGGAAGACTTTCCTTACTCATGGATATCAGCACACAGCGGCTTCACTGAGGTCATCTTTATGTAAGAGAAGACAACTTTACACTGCAAGCAGACTAAAGTATAAAGAAACACTGAAAAAGGTGGCTCACTACCGCCAAGAGTAGATCACACAATCTGGCAAAGAAAGCAAATCACGCTGGTCTTATAGCAGCGCCGTGCAAAATTGTTCACCTCCCTTGGCATTTATCATATTTTGTTGTCTCCCAACCTGGAATTAAAATGAATTATTTGATAGTTTGCACCATTTAATTTACAGTATAGGTACAACTTTACATGTGTATAGTTTCTTTATTGTAAAGCAATAAACAAATAGGACAAAATTACAGAAATGTTTTGCTTGCCTAACTACCCCTTCTTAAAGTCAGTATTTTTACAGTTATTTATTTATTTTAATTTCTCTTCACGAATTTAGACTATTTTGTGTGATTCTATTATATAAAATAAGATTAAAAACATTTCAATTGCAGGTTAGAATGTAAAAAGAAAAAAATTGCTAAAAAAGACAAGTGGAGGGAATACTTTTCCAAGGCACTGTATTTACAGCTGTTGTTAAAGAGGCCATGACAACAAATTAATTTTTTCTGAGGTTTTGGGGGTAAAATATGATCTATTGTGCACTGATGAGGCTGTGTTAATGCCAGCCAGCAGCCTCCCTGTATCGGCTGAAATAGGAGGCAGTCACCGCTGAAGCCGCAGAGTGCAACTTTCCCATATTCAACCTCAAACTAACTTCACAGCAGTTACTAAAAAGGGGGGAGCTGAAATGTCCGAAGGTGCTCTAAAAGGAAGTTTTATCTCACTTGCGAAAAACAAGAGAATCACAGAAGAGTTTTATGAGGAACTTACTAAAGATTTCTCTGTGGAGGAATTTAAGTTGGAGTTTTCCAACGGATAAAAAAATAAAAAAGGTTCTGTACCACAAGGGAAGGTAGCGAACACACTGCTGTCATGACCTGCAAGTTTATTTCATTTCTAAATGCTGTCAAATGTAAGGGACGTAACTGTGTCACTGGTATACTGTCCAGTGTACCAGGCAACCCGCTCCCAGCTTCATGAGTGCAGCTGCTGTAAACACCCCCACCGCGCCATGGTCTATGTGGCTGTACGTTGGGCATACTGTGTTCAACCGCGCTGCCAGTTTAAAGCTTTTGTTCAGCATAGCTGCAGCATTGGATGACCAAAAACTTTAAACTGTCCATTAACCTGCAAAACAAACATTTGAACCAGCCATAAAACCATAATGGATTTGCAACGGAGTATTGCGCCGAGAAGGGAGGTGTAGATGGAGGGGGAAGAGGTGTGTGTGTGTGTGTGTTTGTGGGGGGGGGGGGTCTAAGTAAGCCATACTGATAATCTGTCACACCTGAAGTACCCCTATGTGGGACTACAACGGTATTTTTATTCTACACTGAAAACTACACAATTGCGTCTGTGCCGCCAATACTGTGAATATCCCCTTTTCCAAATAGAAAAGCGCTTTTTCTTCATTTCACAAGGCTAGAGGGTACATAGAGATGCATGTTTGGCCATTCCTCTTTGCACACTCTCTGTAGCTCGCATAGAGTCCTGGCTCCTCGCTGATGCTCAGTCCTCTACAACTCACCCTAGCCACCGCCGTAGAGCTAAACAGTGCATGTTTTTATGCTTGTGATGTTACTGCAGGAAATGCAGTATTTCAGCCGCGACTTCCGTTGCAATCAGTTGACTTTTAGATAGTGTTGGATTTAAAAAAAACAAAAAACTCTGCAGGTTTGTTGTTGTGACAGCACAAACTACACCTCTGCGTTGAGGATTTTATGAAAGTTTTGTTGTTCAGTTTCACAAGAGCCCCCTCTCCATTCAGCCCATCGCACATACTAAAGTGCATATGACACACCAAAGAGAAGGCTATGATCACAAATGAGCATGCATGTTTTGAACAATAGAGCAATAACAATAAGCATCAATCGATTTAGGTCACATGTCATACTGAACACAACATGAGTCCTCTGCTGACTTCCTAGACCAACATGCATCTCACTGCAAGTATTCAAACTCCATCTCCCTTTACAAGACTAGAATAGCACCTTTGTGTTTCTCGGGAGCTGTGTTGTCCACAAGATGTCTCAATTTGCTGCAGATCGTTTTCAACCTTTCTCATCATCCTTTTTATTTATTTTATGTTTAAGCTTTTACTTATACTGATTAGACTTGTTAAGACGAATCATTTCAAGAATCAGTTCTTACATAAAATTACAATATAGCACAACTGGTAAAACAGCACAAATAGAAAGATCAGCTTTGGTCCAGACCTTTAAGAAGTTTTAGTCATTCTAAATGTTTTAACTGTTTCTTTGACTGTAAATGTTTGGATATTTAGAGAAGTAGTTTGTTTCTTTGGGAATTACCTGACTTATGCAGATTAACTTAAATGGCATGTTCTCATGTCTTTCCCACTTGAGGACAGCTAAGAGAAAGAAGCCTCTGTGTCACTTTGTATTCCCTCCTCCCACCCGGATAAAAAAAAAAAAAAACTATTAATTACAGATTAAAAGTTCATACAAGATGTCTCAGTTACGTCAGCTTTTTAGCAGTTTGACTGGAGTACAAAAAAGTGTAAATCACAATAATTTATGTATGAGAGCCTCCCTCCCTGTTGAACTTTCCCAAATCTTCTACCTGAACCTTTGTATGCTGCTACAATAAAAGATAATTTGTTTTGCGATTAATTGAACATATTAATTCAGGATGCATAATGGAAAGCAGATATGATGGGTTTGGTTCTTCATACTTTTATAACGTGAAAATGTTAATGCTTCCTCTGGGGATCACGTCACAATATTCTTTGGGCTCTTTTAAAATGCAATACGTGGAAACATAACATTATACAAGAAAATATTTATATGGACTTGCGCATTGAAATCGAACAAAAAGAGGTCTAAACTTTGTGCAGTTCTGCAAAACATTACTTTATGAACACAACAATAAATCTCTGCAGGTGTCTGCATATTTTAGTGCCAAAGCTGACAAGGAACAATTTATCACATGTATGAGCCTCATGGCCTCTCAAAACAGAATATCTTGGTTAATTTGGTTCCTTCAGCAAGTTCAAACAGTAAAAATAAGTGTACAACCTGCCCCCTTTCCCAGCCAATTCGTAAACTGGGATTTCTGAACAAATTAGGAGTGATTTACCGGTGAAAGCATAGCAAATATACTGACTATGTCCAGTTTAAACATGGGATTCAAAATTTCATTAAAACTCAGTTCATCCAGTGGTCAGGTTTGAGATTAAATTTTTGTCAAGCTTTTTTAACTGCCCACTCAGAGTGTGGGCAGCTCAGAAATGCAGGAAATAAAATCTGAATCCATTGAAAAAACGATGGCTAAAGTCATTAAAAAGAGGCAGACAATGCTAGCCGTCTGGACTGTACATGATAATAAAAGGAGTATAAACCAGTACACACATTTCCTAAGAAATGAACAAAGCTGTGGGTGGAGGGGGTCAAGCTGAATCATAGTGTACAGTATGTGAGGAGGTGTAAATAGCAGTCGGGAGATCTGGCCGAGTTGTGCCAGTCGCGCCCCGCCAGGTGTAATAGAGGTGTCAATTTTCCGCTCACAAACCACAGATGTGTCACGGGGGTCTTTCATGAGAGGACTATTTACCTTAGTTTGAGGGCGATCTGCAGCATCAGTCAAGCAAAGTCCCAGCTCCAACATTTACCCCGAGCAAACTGCGAGGTATGTCTTCCAAATGAAAGTCAATACACCCATTGACGAACTGGAAGACACACAGTCATGACTCAGTCTACAGCCCCCAACAACTTCCTGCAGTGATGCAAAAGATGAGCTGGCAGACAGTAAAAGGTCACAATATGTAATTTTAGAGCAGAGGAAAACTCAGACGCTTCAAATAAGGCTCCGCGTTTTGAATTATGGCCCCTCATGATTTTAGCGGTGCATCGAGATGAAAGGTCAAATAAGAAAGATCTCATAAAACATTCGATCTAATGGCATTCTGAAAATGTGTGGTAAAACTAGGTCTGTATAGCTGTTGCTAATAAGCCATTTTCATGCAACTGTAACAATATTGCTGCTGCTCTTTGATGAGAAAAATGCAAGCACTGTAAAAACTCGTTAAAGTGTTTTAATTGCAAGGTAGGAAAAATCTTGTGAAGCAACTTGTAATGATAATTACTGATTAGCGGAGCCCTGCTTATTAAAGCTGAAGCTCACTAAGTGTAAATCTCAGATATAAAACAGCAATACATTTTCTGAATCTTGTCTCAGTACTTATATATGAGAGCAGCTATTTACCTACTCAACACAAACACAAAATGTCATATTATTTTCGCAAAATGTCATAAGGAGTGAGATAATGTTTTAGGAATATTTTCATTACTTTCTTCTTATTCGGATGTTTATATGCACCAATTTTGCTATAGCTTTAAACCTATTGGGGCATAAACATAACCCAGATGATGACAAGTCACAGCTTTGTAAAGTCCTGATGGCAAATTCACATGATTTTAGTTAACGGAGCAATAAGCAAAGTTTCACCAGTAGAGGTGCTGTTGAGCACTGTCTGTAGACCAAAACAGGATGTGTGGCAAGCCACGCCTCTCTCTACATCCAAAGTCTAAGCACCAGAGCAGTTATCCGGTTCAATTTTACATCTCTGTTCAAAAAAGTATGCCCTGGTGACGGTGGCCAGCTCACAAGCCTGCCGGGATTCTAACTGTGTTAGATTGACTACCGGCTACCAGCCTCAGAACAGAAACGCCTGGCCCCTTGCTGGTCAAACTCCAACAATTAACCCACATGCCACAATTGTAGCATTACATCAAATCAACATAGCAACACAAGTCTAACGAGACCATAACACTAACAAAAATTTGCATTTGACTTCATGCTGTTATTCACCTGTCTGGAGGAGGAAAGCTAGCTCTGAGTCAAACTGGAGCTGCTTCTGCTCTGAAAATGCTCTCCACCTTGAAAATGAGAGGCCAATGTTAATTCTGTGTTTGGTGTCTTTCCTCATCCCACAACTTCTTTGTTTGTTTTTTAGATTGTTTATGGTAATAATGGGTCCAGGGGCTCGTTCTTCGTACGTCGCTAACTCAATTAGCTGGATCTGATTGTTGACAATTTGGCATGATCTTGGATCGTTTGGTTCTTCGACACTCAGCGTGGACTTGTTGTCATAGCAACATGTGCACAAGTTTAAACCTGCTCGGGAGCAGGCTTATTTCATGTAAACAGGATTAGATTGCGTTTTTTTAAGCGGAGGAGATAGGAAAGTCTGTCATAGCAATGTCGTCCATTTTTATGACAGCAACTTGTTGCGGAAGGTGCAAGAATAATTCATAGAGCTTTTCGAATTAATCGCGTATTGCGAGATAGACAAGATCCTTTAGCTCAGCGCGACAGTGTAATTGTAGAGAGATATCGTTTTTCCCGTGAGGCTGTTATTTACATAATTAATTTGTTGGAACCACACTAAGTGTTCAACACAGAGGAGTGACTTTTTTATGTTCATCCAAAGAGTTATTTTTTTGAGTGCATTTAACAGTGGTTTTTAAAAAGATGAAAAAGTGGCTTTTTAAAATACAGTATAATAATTAAAGGCTACCATTTTGTAGAATATTCTTGTTTTTCCCTTTTACTTGTCCCCATGTTCTAGTGGGTCCCGTGGAGGCTCTGGCATAAAAGAACAAAGTAAATATGAAATTATCAAAATGCAAAAATTCATACTGTAGAAAGTGATAGAAACATCTACCATGTACATTACTTACGCATTTAATTGTCTACTACTTTTTGCCAGCTCTCTATCCTGGCTTTAGCAGACTTTGAGATGTTCCCTGTCGTTTTAATTAATGACTCAAATTCGGCATAACCTTCCATTAAAAGCTCTTGTTCTGCTTGAGAGAAAAACTGTGGGTGTTCTTTGGCCATGCTGAACAGCCAATAGCAGCGCTGCTGATCAATGTTTCTACTATCGATACATTTAGTGAACTGCATGAACGCGCAGTTATCTCAGATAACTCAATCCAGCGATACTAATCATAAACAACAGGTGCGTTCGAAGAATCCAATTAGCCGGATCCTGATTAGCACAATGATATTATCTTGAATGTCTCATTTGATCTCGGATGTTTTAAGCAACTTACGAAGAACGAGCCCCTGATTGTCAGCAGGTGAACACACCTACCATTTAAAGGAGAGGGAGGGGCTAAACCCTGAGTGGCAGCTGTTTGCATGCATGTGCTGCCAGCCCAGCTTTGTAAACAAGACACTGGGAACAACACAGAGAGACAGAGTGTAACGTCATACCATATTCCATCTAAAAAGATACCTATAGTTCTTCACAAAACTATTTCTTAGCACTTTCTATCTGAAATAATTACATTATCTAAATGCACATTCCTGTAAATGAATCCTTAATCATCATTGTTCAATAAGCACCGTACTACCTCATTATCTTCATCTTGACTTTCCTAAACGCTAAGAAAAATTAACCCTTGCTCATTCCATGTTTGTTTTTCAGGGTTTTTTTGTGGTGGTTGTTTGTTTTTGTTTTGTTGCCTTCATTATGTGTAATGTGAACTGTAATGTGAGTAATGTGAGTAGCCAAAGAAAATTGAAGATATAAGGAAGAGAATTTTGGAGATCCACAAGTTTGGTTCACCCTTGAATACAACTTCTAGATGCCTGGAAAGTTAATCTGTTCAAGCAAATATGCACATGCATGAACAGCATGTAGTAAAAATGTCATACCTGTTTCTTTGTCCCAGAGATGTGTCTTTTGAAGGAAAAGAAAAACCCCAGACCAAAGCAAAACTTGCTAAGATGGTGGTGGAGTTTTTTTTAACAAAAAGGGCTGAAAAGGCCATTCAGCAGGGAAGCTATTACTCCAAAAACAGGACAAACAGATGGATTACAGTACTTTACAAATCCTAATCTAAAAATAAAATTGAATTTGTGCAATGCCTTGCAGTAAAGTGACAGCTTTGTGAGTACGTAAAGTTAGGGGAATGCATGTCTATTAATGCCAATGTTAAGTTGTATATGTAATTCATTCCAATAATAACTATATATATAATGTACACTACCAATCAAAGGTTTGGACTCACCTTCTCATTCAACTGTTTGTCTTTATTTTTATTATTACCTCTGGGAACTCCTTCAAGACAGCTGGAAAAACATTTGAGGTAACTAACCTCAAGATTTTTTTTATTTATTTCACATTAATGCGTTTGATACATTCTTCTATATACTTTCGAGTCACAGTTTTAATGCCTTCACTATGTATCAGCAATGTAGAAAGTCATACAAATAAGGAAAAGCTATTGAATGACAGGTGAGTCCAAATGTTTGTGATATAAAAGTCACGTGTTAAATTTTTGTATGTTACAGTTTAACTTTGATTGGGTTGATAGGAAGACAGACAGTGCTCACCAATTGTGATATTGGTGAGCATTGCAACGGCTTGTTTTTCAGACACCAACAAAATATTTAGTTATTGCTAAGAAACAGCTGGATGTTTTATTTGTTTGTTTATGTGTTAGTTTTTTAGCACTTCGGCTGTTTCTAAAAGCAGTAGAGACCCAAATGGAAGTACAAAAACGGGCAAGTGAATTTTTCATAGTAGTCACCTTTAAGCATTTTTCGAGTTTGGTGAATTTTTTTTTTTTTAAAACCCCAAAAAAACAACTTTAGAAGCACTGGGTGAGTTACATATAGACCCCAAGCTCATTCAGTTGATAAAATAATTGAATTAAGAGTTTTGGAACCCGCATCCTGGGAAGTACTTCCACAAAACACGACTTCAATACACACAAACTTGAGTGTTGTTTTTCTTTTTTGCATAATTGCAATGCAAATTAATAAACTTAGGCTGTAAATTAGATTTGCATTAGAGAACAGATTGTTGGGATTTACCATATTTGCATAAATTAATCAGCCAGCAGCACAACAGTACTACAGAACTGCAGCAGCGAGTTTACAAACAGGTGCTATTGGAATTAATTTGTACTGTTATGAAACATGAATAAGATTTATTGAAACATTAAATGGTTGATTATAATATGAAGGGGGAGTATCAGATCAATCTGTTAAAGTAGGAAGTATGTTAGCCAGTCAAATCATTGTACTCAAATAGTGACAAAATATCCAATGTGCATGTTGCAGACTTTGCATCCAGTATGGCTGAGAGAGGGAAAACGTCTAAAGAGAAGAACCTGAAGAAAAAAATAAAAGGAGAAAAAATAAATGATGATTGTAAAAATAAAGAAAAAATAAGTGTTTTTTCAGATTTTTCTAAAGAGTTTAGACAAGATTTGCGCCAAAACAATATTCCACAATTGGGCTGAGCATACCTGAACTGCATAATTCTACCACAAAGTGATTTTTTTATTGCACAATTTGAATAGAATGTAATATAATGGAATTGCCTTTATTGTCATTGTACAAATGAAATTGGAGTGCAACTCCCTTTGGTGCAAAATTACAAAGAGCATAAACAGCGATACTTGCATAAAATAAAAACAAAATATACACAAATATATACACAGTAACAGCGTGAGTCAGTGCAGGTGCAAGTCAAGATTGTAGACATGGAATGAAGCAGTTAATTTCACTTGGTGTATTGGTTACTGCGCAGAAATGGCTCATTTATTGCACAGGAGCAATATGATCAGTGTATGTATGATTCAGGGGGACAGGTTCATTTGGCTTTGTGATTATTGGCTACAGTCATAGCTCTTGGAAAGAAGCAATCCCTCAGTCTATTTGTCCTAGTTTTATTTGACCTTTTACCGTCGGCACAAAAAGGTGGCATTTTAGACCTTTGTGTCTGGCATTATAACCACCTTGCTAACTAAACAGTGATTAGTTCATTCACAGTGGGAAAGAACTGGACAAACTTGGATTGGGATATTCGAGATCAGAGATGCCCAAGCCCACTCCTCAAGAATTTTGGATGGATTCTGATAGAAAGCTTCTACAAGTTGAAGGATTGTAGGTCTCAAGGAATGAACTTGGACACCCCTGTTCAAAATGTGTTTAGACGCTTTAAAACACAGTCTAGGATTCATATAATCTTGATTGTTCATCTGGTTTTTGTAAGGCCAATATGTCTGGTGAGTATTGTTACACTTAGTGATTATTACCCACTTGACAACCAGTCTGATCAACCAGTGTTGATCAGACAGGCTGTCTAAAATGATGGACAAACGTGTTTCATTCATGTGGTATTATTCTCAAATTTAGATCTAAAGTGACATCCACTGATTAGCATCTAGTACTAGTACTGTCCTTCAGTATACTCACTGAGGGACTGTGGATCCATCCATCCAGTTTCTACAGCCCTTTAATAACATTCAGGGACACAGGGGGAACTGGAGCCTCTTACTGGTACAACCTGAACAGCTCATCAGTCCACCTCAGGGCCAATACAGAGACCCACAGCACAGAAACTGGCCACACATACACACTCAAACCTAAGGCCACATAACACATTTAACATTCCAACAGACTAGTTAGATCAATAGTCTTACATGACAAGAAACCCTAAATTGACCCTTTTACTCTTATTTTCAAATTATATTCTTAGACAAACAAATCTGTTGGAAAAAATAATCAATCTTTTTTGATTACACTTCGTTAATTACTACGTCTTGTACTTGCTGTTGCAAATGTTGCCCTTTTATCCTTCAGTGTTGAACATTTTTGTTTTTTATTTGTGCATCTTCCTCTGCATCCAATATTTTGATCATAGTCACACATATAGTTTCCTACGATGCCTCGAGCTCTCTCAAGAACTCCATATTTTACACAGCTTACATCATGCAGAGACACAAATCAGTCCAACCCGCTGGAGAGTTCGACAAGGACAATTGTTCGCTTGTTTGACATCTGTCTAGGCAGCTGAACATGCAGACAGTCTAATCTCTTGGGCCTGTTTCCTGCATTTATTGTCCAGTGGGCAACGTCGTTTCACACAGGCAGAAGTGTGCAAGACCAATAATGAGGATATAGTTTGTGACTTTCCCCGTGGACATTATATTTCCTAACAGAGTCTAATGAGCAGTTAAACTTCCAATGGTTATGGCCTACAGTCTGCCTGTTCACAACCTGCCACGCATCCAACAACCAATTAAAAACAAGCGTTATCGATTGGCTTCAAATTTAAAACGTATTTGCAGGGATTTTATGTGATAGTTAGACATAAAGTGGTGCATAATTGGAAAGGAAAACACACATACAAAGTGTGACTTTATATTAATTCCACCTCCCTAAATCAACACATTGAAGAAACACCTTTTGACCTTTCTTTTCAATTGCAGCAGCAATTCTTCTTTGCAAATCAAGAGAGCGGTGTTTTGCCAACAAAATTAGATGTGAAGCATCAGTTATCCGGAAATTTCAAGATTTGCTATAAGTTCTGACTTGGGTTTGGGTCTGGATGTCTAGGGTAAATTTCATTATGGTATGTGAACATCTGCTGCAGTCTCATGTCTTTTACAGCATGCTACAGGTTTTCTTCCAAGATTGCTTTAATTTTAGCAACATCCGCCTCCCATCAATTCTAAGCAGCTTCCCTGTCATTGCTGGAGAAAATAGGCCCAGGATGATGCTCCTGCCACCATGTTTTATCCTGGGGATGATCCATTATGTATTTCACAACACATGTATTTTGCATGTGGGTCAAAAAGATTCATGTTGTTCTTATCTGTCGAGAAAATAGTATTTTTTAAACAATATTTGTTTGTTGCCGCTCTACAAAAAAAGTTGGTATTTTGGAAATATTATTCATCTTGTCAACAGATTATCCCACCTGAGCTTTGGATCTATGCAACTTTTCCAGAGTTACCATATGCCCCTTGGCTTCTCCTCTGATTGATGCTTTCCTTTAGGAAGATGGTCATGTCATGGTAGGTTTGCTGTTGTGCCAACCACTATGTGCCTAAGAAAATTATTCTAAAATACCATCTTTAAAGAATTTCAAGAATAAAAGTTTTCAAATCATAACTTGACATGGAAAAACAGGTACATAGAAGGTCTCTAAGAAATAAATTCAAAATCAACTGGAACCAACTTCCTGAAAGGCTAAGATGTGAAGAAACTGCACACTCTTTTAAGCTAGAAGACTGTTTACTGCAGTTTACCCATAAAGGCCAAATATGTTCCCTTATCATTTCTGTCATGTCTCAGCGTTTTATTTGAGTAAACATGGAGTTTAGACGTAAATTCAAATTGGAAAACTCACCTGCATTCCCTGACTGTCTCTTCATGCACCTGTGATCCAGCCATTCTGCATCAAGTCCTCTTCTTACCTCAGCAAATCATCTTGCAAGGCTTTGCTTTTGAAGCTTTTCATCCATGGTTTTTCTGCTCTTCAGCTGAGCTTCGACGCATCTCCACCCCATCTCCTCCTTTGCGCTCCCTGGCTCCTCCTGGCTCTCTTCTCTCCTCCGGCCTCCACCACCGGTGTCCGGACCCCAGGGGGAAGACTTCACCAATCCTAATCCTTAAATTAACATCTAAGCTCATAGCCATTCGCAGCTTTCACGTCTTCTGCCAGAGTCTGAGCATCAAAGAACTCTTACGGATTCATGTCAATACATCTGTCTAATTGCCTCTTCTCTGTGTGAGTCTTTCCAGGTTGAATTGTTTCAATGCTTCTTTATGTGATTATGTCTCACAATTTTGTTTTTCTGATGTTTTAGGTTTTAAATATTTTTGTATATTTTTGCATATTTAGTATTTTTTATGTATATGGTTGGTTTTAAAAACAAAATTATGTATAAATGGTGCTCTTTAAAGTAGCACCGTGTAACTTTTAGCCATTGGGGTACAACCTGTAAAGTCTAGGTTTAGTGCTTCTTCAAGCTCGGAACATTGTTTATAGAATCAAGTCCTGCTTTACATTTATTTCAAACTTGCACATGATCGGACCTGTCTGTAGTGTTCCTTGGTCTTCATGATGCTGTTTGCTCTCCAATATTCGCTAAAACACCTCTGAAGCTTTCACAGAACAGTGGATTTATGCTGACATTATGTTACACATATATTATACATTTACTATTTACTAATTAGGAGAATTCTGACGATGATTGGTTGCACTGGGTATTTTAAACCCTGTGCACAAAACAATAACTCATTAAAAACAGGATTGTTTTTATGTTTCTATTAACACAGCTACATTGAAACATTTTATTTACAATCTCCGTGCTCAACACACTAGTAGAAACATTAGAAACAGTGTAATTTCCCTGCCATGCCACTAATTTTTACTGATTGCAGTCATATTGCCAATGTGCCAGGGCTTCCCAATACACAAAGGTTCTGTTTTTCCTGTGTCTCGTTTGACATCATGCTGTTGTTAGAGAAAACGTGGGCCACTGGGTGTACACAAACCATAAAAACACAGGATAACGTTTCTGTTTTAACCAAAAAACATTGTAAAGGGGCCTGAATGCATATGCATGCAGACACTTTGCAGATTTATATTTGTTAAAAGGAGCATGTAAAACATTGACTATTGTTCTTCCACTTCTCAATTATTTCCAACTGTGTTGGTTCTTCTTAGTCTTAGTGAAATACAAGGAAGTTTATCATTGAGTTGGGACAAAAAAGTATTAAGTTTCAAGAGGTGTGAAAACTTTTACAAGGTACTATGTATGCCACTTCAGTCTTGATATTTAAAGGTACCAGCAGCAATAATTGGGTCGTCTCAGTCTTCACGACAACAGCAACAACAAAAATCAGCTGTATGAAACATTCATGCTTTTCATCTGAAAGACCAAGGGGCTAAGATGACTTACCTGCAGACAGTGATGACTTTGTCTCCCACAGTCCTGAAAAACGTGCTTCGAATCTAATGGACACTGAAGTCCCTCCCCCAAGGCGTCTCGCTGATGAACGCTTCCTTCACTTTGGCAGGAACCTCATCAACAATTTTTATAAGGTGGAAGCGTGGACTCACTGATGTGCGGTGCCCTCTTCCCTCTCTACGGGTGTGTCTGTCATTGTTTCCTCAGGACACATATGTGAACAGATTGGACAGCATTGTTTTCCTCAACAAAACTTTAACATCGCCCATGCCTCTGGGCTTATTTATCACAGCCAGGCAATATCCGAACGCAGTATTCTCATTTCAATTGTTTTTCAGAAAAAAAATATATCAATCCTAGCCGTTTATGCAAAAGTAGTCAATTTGTTTTGACAGAATTTAGGCATGCCAGCAGTTAGTAGTGTGGACAGGTTCATTGACCGTGCTTTCTCATATCAGGCTCAGGAGAATATACGCTCTGATGTTGTAACAACAGGCACCAATGTTCTCCTCGTTCAGCTTTGTTCTGCCTCTGTCGTCTCTCATCACTGAATGGCTGATTGTATCAACTCAGTAATACGCTATTAGCCGATGATTGCGCTCTCAATGCTCCTTTTGTTACAGTAAGTGTATTAATTATTGCACGCGTAATTATCAGCCCATTGTTGCTCTGTAATTAGGCTGCCGCTAATGAATTTTAAGAACTTTGCCCCATCCAAAGTAATTGATTTCTGTGACTCTCGCTAACATCTTTAGCTGAAAACTTTTGCGGCATGCCGCTGCCACAGGATCTGAACATGCACTCGTTCTGCTTCCTCGTTCAGTTCGAGCTCGTCTCTCACATCCAGTGACCTGAAAATCTTGCCAGGTTGCAGCAGCCTGACAGGGAGCTTCGTTTAAGTCAGGATTGCAGTTTGTCATAATCCCCTAGGGCACTAATGAGTGGTAGTCATATTCATTGGAGACACATAAAAGAATCACTCTGGAGTTTCAGTTCAGCTGATATTATTAACAATTTTCTCCATGTAATGGCCATTGGTTGACTCTAATGCGCTGTGTGATTTTCCCTAGAGATTCTCATTAGGATTCTGTGACAAATGAAAGCGAGCTCTGATCCAGACTTTATAGACTTTATAGTGAGCTCCTCGCTCCGCTACTTTAACTGGCTGCCTGCATGTTTCTGTGATGGCCCCGGTTTGAAGGAGCCTCCCTAGAAGAGCATAGTTCTTCATAATGAGCATGGCTACCACCGGTTAGGGAAATGAAGCAGATGTTTAATTTTATTTTTCTCCTCTCCTCAGTAGATTGACTGACTTTGGGATATAACACCCAAATTAAAGCTTTGCACAGACATGTTTTTCTCTCTTTTGCACAATTCCAAGTGCAAATCAAAGTCATTTTTAAAGAGGACACCGCTGCACATTCACTATATCAACTGATCAGGCATAGCAATATGACCACATTTGTGTCGGGCCCCTCTTGGCCACCTAAACAGCATTGAGCCGTTTTGAGATGGACATCCACAAGGCCCCTGAGGGTGTGCTGTGACACCTGCCATTGCGTATTAGTAGCAGATCCATTAAGTCTTATGACTTGTGAAGTTGGGCCACCATCAACTGGACTTGTTTGTCCAGCTCTTCCCACAGCTGGTTTCTGGGTCAAAAGACAGTTTTAAGAAGTTCCAGTAAGCACACGCCTTGGCATTTATGCTCCTGGTTCTTTTCAGTCATTTGTTGGGTCCTATGCTGTCGTGCAGGTTCGTCTCCTGTTTTCACTTCTTTTATTTTCCTGCCACCATGTCAGCTGCGTACATTTTTATTTTATCAAACTCATATTGGTCGATAGACTGAAAACTTGTAAGCACTTTTAATAGATAGTGGCCGCTGAAGATCAGGCACACCCTACATGATGAGTCAGTGTCTACACATTAGAGTTTGGCTCCTGTCAAAATCAATCAAATCCTTACATTTGCACATAGTCCAGCTTGGACCCACCAACTTAAACAACAAAGTTCTCTTGCTAACTTTAAATTTCTAATCTACTTTTGATGCATTTTTTTTCAATTACCCTTTAGGGACAAATAAAGGGTTTTAAACAGCAAAATAAGTTAATATATCCCACCCACACACACACAGGTGCTGGGTTTTTGTTTATTCAGTCATAATGTCATACTTTATGTTTGTGTATACATTACAGACTCGATAACATTCATTTGACCGATGCTTTGCCATTGTTTGTCCATTTCTGCTAAAATGCTTTACTCTCTGTTCTGTGTATGCAGCGTTAGCACCATTAAAGGGCCATGACTGAGATGCCCATGTCATGTAACACCTAAAGACAGTCAAAGGTCAAGCAGAGAAGGAACAGAAGGGCCACAGATGGAGCCGCAGAGGATGGCCCTATTCTGCCCCTGTGCTGTCATATCACCCGACACCAAGCCCCAACTATGTCCAACCATCCCACACCCTGGAGGTCCAGGCCCACGGTGTTCAGATGCAATGACACACTGTGGTGTGCATGCACTCATGACTCCACACATGTATGTGGTACGCAGTGCCATTCACACACATGCTGAGATGATTAATAATTGGGGAGCAGCTTGTATTTAAATCAGATTCCAAGGAATTTAAATGGAAGTGTGCTGCGAGTGTCCACGGTGACCCCCCTCAGGCGGCGATGGCGAGCTAAGAGAGAGCAGGTGGTGGGATTCTAGATAGCACGACATCTCTCTCTTTCATAATGTCAAGCCTCTGGCTCTCTGCCACTGGTACATGCTTTGAACTTTTATACAGATTTCCTCCTGACATTTTTGTGTGACCTGGAAGGTTATCCTTATTTTAAATTTAACAACTTTAAGACATTTTGTCTCAACAGTAAAACGGCTTTTTTAAATACAATAAGGAAGCTTTGTTATGCTGAGCATATGCCTGATTGAAAAATATAAATGCTAAGAATCTCTATTAAAAAAAAAGATTTTTGTGGCAATGATCAACAAAAAGACATTTTTATATGTATGCATTCCTACAGAGTGAACAGGAGGGTTGATGCCTAGTGGTTGACATGTGGGGTATACAATGGAAAGATAAGAAATATGTTATTAAATTGTGAGAGGAAGCTGGAGTACCAGGAGAAAATGCAGGCATGGAAAGAACACTCAAGCCCCATTAATAAAGGCCCCAGGCGGGCTTTGAACCCATGCAACCACTGCCCCATCATTTAGCCTTCAATAAGGACAGTAAATATGTTTCCCTTCAAATAATTTAAAACATGTTCCAGGAAAATATCTTCTGACCTGAGATTCAGGCAATACGCAGCAGCATAACACATTACAATGTCCCCAGGCTGGCTATGCACAATGCAGTCTAACAAATGTATTTCTAGCAGCAATAGAGGTCACTGGGAGTGGTACAACCCTCCTGACAAAAATAAATCTGGATAACTAACAGCACTGATAAAGTTTTGAGCCACGGCTGACATATGAAATCTGGAACGTTGGTATCCTCGGAAATCATTTTTCTTGCTACACGTCAGGCAGAACAACATTTAGCATCATTGGAACTCAACAATCAGCTGAACCGAATGTCATTAAAGCGATAGTCGGACATCCTGAAGTGAGATTGTGTTTAAAGATATAGGCAGTCAGGCAGCTTATTTGTTATAAATCCAGGTTAGCTGGATCATCAGAAGCTAACAGCAAAATGAACAGCTTTGAGTGCGTTTTTCTCTCAGGAAATCATTTGGTGGTACACTGCCTCCCACCTCAACTCCCCACGTAAATAACCATTGGTTTCTTCGGGAAAAACCAGCCAATACAAACATAATGACAGTTTAAAGTTTCCCAAAGAAGGGTACACATGACCTGCAGTAATGTGTTTACGATTGGACTTGTTTTAAAAACAGTACAAATTTGTTTTTTGGCTCTGCCACCCTCTGACTAGCTCTTGGCCTCGGCATCCTAAACCAACTAATCTGGGTTTAGATTATCTACTGCAGCAAGGGCACAAATTGCTTATAATACAATCTCACTTCAAAAAGCCTAAATTATCCCCTTGATGCTATCTGATGGTGCCTGCCTCTCATGAGGCTCTTCGGTTTTGTATTACTTGACCTATTTTTCCTGAGGATGTATGTGACTGGAGGTTGTGTATTCAATTCCCCCTTTCTTCCCTGTCACACGTCAAAGTGGGCAAGGCACTTATCCCCAGATTTTGTGATTTTTTTTTATTATTATTTTGATTGTAAATGGATGAATGTGGCAGTTGTGTAAAAGCACTTTAACTAGAAAGTATGACCAGAAAATCACTATTTCAGTTAAGCCTGTTTGCTACAAACATTTTTACCTAATTATATTTTAGGTGTTTCCTAGACTGGAAAATAAAAGTTTTAGACACGAAACTAAAAATCTGTTTCAATTAGTATATTTTATTTTGAGGGAAGATTAACACTGACCCATTATCAGATTATTACCATTAACCCAAATAAAGGATGCTGCTTGGTCAGTATAAATCTCCAAGAACATGGGTGTCACATATGTGAGGTCCAGCACATAAAATAATATTCCGTTACTGATGGTTGACTAATCAAATGGAGCCAGTACCATTCTATCTTTTTAAAGTGTGGTGGACTACATGTGTTAAGAGGATTTATTAGCACATTAGCTGTAAATACACACCAGGGTTACTAAATCTAAGTCTGGTAATTCTGGAGTCCAAAATCTCTGCAGACTAGCAGAGCATCTTACATACGAGGGCAGAGCCACAAGTATGCCCAACAAGGCCCATTGAAAGAAACAGGGACACACAAATCTGTTTACTCTCAATGACTGTTTATAAAGTCAAAAAGAATCCAAACAGTCTGCATACCGTGCCTCAGAAAAGTGTGTATATCCCTTAAACATTTTAACACTTTGTCATGCTACTACCACTCATTTTAATGTTCTTATATTTGTGACAGGGCAGCACATAATTTTGAAAGAAGTAAAACTATATGAGGGTGGATGGTTGGGCAACTTCCCAGTGTTAACACTGGGAAGACTGGGCTATTCTATCATATGAATGACCCTTGGTCTAAACCAGTCCATGATAGCTCTGACTCAAAGTTTGGAGTTTTTTCTGGGTTTTCTTTGCTGAAAGCTGAATTTTCATACCAGTCTCATATCTTTTGTAGCCACCAACAGATTTTCGTCCTGGATTGCTCTGTATCCCCCCCCCCCCTTCATTTTCTCATCAACTCTAACATCTTCCCTCACTCTGCTAAAAAAAAGCATCGCTGCATCACGATGTTGCCATCATCAAGCTTGACCATAAGGATGAGGTGTTTGGGATATTAGCATCATGCCACACACAGTGTTTTTGCATGTAGGTCAATACCTAGGCCTCGTTGCTGCTTTTTTTTTTTAAATGCTTAGTTGTGTGATGCTTGTGGCTAGCTTTTTACCAAGGTGTAGAAGCCTCTCAGAGACCGCAGTAAAGGACACAGAGATGGACCTCTTGGATCAGAAATACTCAGGAATCCAAGAGCTTAAGAATAGATCAGAAAATAAGTTCTCCAGGGCAGAACCTTTGTTCACTAATGTTCTCTAGCAAATCTTTGAGTCCTTCACAGAACTGAATTAATAGTCAGACCAAATTACACATTAAGTACATTTAGACATGCCTCATTATTCATATTGGACAATACTTAACCAAAATCCTTTTTCACTTCACGATTGTGCACTACATTGTGTTGGTTTATTATACAAAATCCTAACAGAATACTATAAAGTTTGTGGTTGTGGTGTGACAAAATACTTTTGCAAGACACTGAAGTACTGGTGTCTCAGCATGGATTGGTTTTAATTATATTACTGGTCCTAATCTTCCAGAAAGACATTTCTTTTCAAAAACGAAGTGTAGCCATAAATAGTCCGTCAGTGTAACGACTGAACTCCTCAGCATGTTGCTGATAGATCACGGTGGCAGTGGCAGTACTGCTTCTGCTAGAAGTAGCTATGATTTACAGATCAAGCAGGTGACGCCATCAGAACCGGCGGGGGCTTTGACAGGGCTGCACTGAATCACACCTCAGACTAAATGGAAGTAGAAGGTCTTGATAATGTTCTGATGTAAAATGATCAGCAGTGCCTTGCCTTGATTAGCAGTGACAGGCTGACAACACGGGTGCTGCGGCAGCAAAAGCTGCGTTGAGATGTGTGAAGGGGAAGACAGTGAAGACATTCAGTAAGAGTGATAGGAAAGGGAGAGGCAGAGGTGGAAAAAGTGGGAGAAGTGACAGGGATGGGTCCTATAATGAGGATCTTAATCAATGAGAGGGAAGTGGGAATCAGGCTGACTGGGAGAGATGCCTTGTAGAAAATACAAACATCCATTACAACAGGAAACATAATCAATGTGCCCTTTTTAAAGGAACCAGCTGGCAAACAACGAGACATTCAGCAGGGCTTGATAATGCCACCAAATAATTTCCCCCCCTACACATCCTTCATTCTTTTTTTTTTTTCATGCCTTTCCCCTCTTTGCCCATCTCATACACCCTCACTGTGACAATATGTCATGCAATGGATATAATTGCAATAATGCAATTTGGTTTGGAGGCGGATTGAGAGCATAATTTGACTCAACCCCGACAAAGTGACAGGCTAATGATTTAGCATGGCCACTGGCTATTGTGAGAAGCGAGCACTTTCCCCGCTACTGAGCTAATTTCACTGATGATGGTCTTAGCGCGTTGCCTTTGTGTCGACACAAAGAGACCGCATGGCCATGAGGCGGACAGCTGGATGATGCAACCCACCCACCCATTGCTAAAACAAACACATGTTTCTTGTCTGGAAGAAGCCTCCCGCTTTTCTCAATAAAGTCAACGCGCTAAATGGAATAGATCTGAGGCGAGGCTCAACCAGCGGCACCACACATTCCAAAGAAGGGCTTATTCCTGTTTCCCCGGGCTGTGGAGCTCTTTAGGCGACAAAAGATCTGAAAGGAGAAGGATTGCATCAGCACCGTTAGCAGAGATAATTATGAAAGTCGTGTGTTGACGCAAGGTCAGGGAAACAACTGCTGTCTGTCGGGTGCAGGAGAAAAACGTTTTGGTTTAATATTCTCCATGTTTGTATATTTTTTGACATATCCTTACAACAGCAGATAATATAAAATGTAAGTGATATACATCTACAGTGCCTTCCAAACTTATCCATATCTCTTGAACTGTTCTGGATTTATTTATGGTACAACCACAAACTCCAATGTATTTTATTGGGATTTTATGTGCTATACCGAGAAAAATATTAAAAAATTGTAAAGTGGGAGGACTCTAAATATACCGCCACAGCCACAGTCATGTGAAAAAAGCATATGACAGCCTGTAATTTTTTAAAGCATATCTTGACACATGGATATTTACAGTAATATCACTTTTACCAAGTAATAGTCAAGTAACATTCTTGGTTGGGGTTCTAAATGATTAATTCTGATTTTTAATTTGAATTTCTATATTTATAATTAAAACCGTGACTGCACAAAAAGTGCAAACAAAAAGGAATATCAACAGAATGAGAAGTTATCTTTTTTCGCAGTAACTTAGGCAAAAACTGCTTTCGCCCATGCTTTTCGCTGTGAAACGTCACGTTTGATACTTGCCTAGTTTTACACGAGGACTTAAAGATATTTTCTCTGACTTTGAAAAAAAGTATAGCACAGGCAAAATTGCCAGGCTTGTTCTTCTGGCGAGACATGATGTGAATGTGAAGTGTGCAAAGTCAGAAGACGCTGCAAAACAGTGTGCGTCTGTCTGTGTGTGTGTGTGTGTGTGTGTGTGTGTGTGTGTGTGTGTGTGTGTGTGTGTGTGTGTGTGTGTGTGTGTGTGTGTGTGTGTAGGCAGAGTAAGAACATGGCTTGAATCCAAGCTTCAGAGTTTATTTTTATCGGCTTATTTCTATGAGCCCTGCAGCTGGTTAAGATGAAAGGGTTGCCCCAGCATGTAAGGCATGAATGTATGTTTTCTCTATGTGTGTGAATGAGAGTTACTGATGATTTTCATCCAGGTAAAATGGGTAACGTAATCCTGCATCAGTTGCTTTGCGAGATTTTGTGCCACAGGCGGAGGAAATGAAATGTTTTGTAATAACTCTGCTGCACTCTACCCTTTTACCATTCTTTTGTTCCACTTTTATCTTTCTATCTCCCTCTTTTATTTCACTTCCAATTTTCTTTTGTAATTTATCTTTTTTTTCTCTCCCAGTGTATTTCCTGCCTTCGGCAGTCGTCTGCTTTAGTTTCTTTATGGCTCTACTGTTGTCAGGCATTGGCACGAGGCTTGTCCATCATTTTCCAGAGGAGTATCATAAAGAGCAAAGGCGGAAATGGGAAACTATACCTTGGATGTACAGAATCCCCTCAGCTCGGCTATGTGGGGACTACAGGAGTGAGAGCAACATTTATAAAGGCTGGCAACAGGAAAGCATTCCACTTTCTCAACCCCCTTCGCTCAGAATCAATGCTCCAAAACTCCTCTAAAGCCAGATCCTCTTACATTCCATCAATTATTCAACCTGACTCTTTTGTACAACCATTCCTGTTTACAAGGACTGCATGGCCAATTGTAAATGTTTGCGTGCCCGCTGAGGCCTCCCATCACCCAGCGACCGCTAGCGTTGACTACACAGTGATTTACCTTGATTAGGCCATCGCCCACCACTCGCATCTGTGCTGACGGTACATCTGTCCACCTGGCTGGGAGAAAGCTGTGGAGGCAGCACACCCCCAGCGTAGAGAGGGGAATGAGAGACACCAGCCTCACTGCCTGTGGACCCTGTCATCTGGGCTGAGGTCTGGCTGAGGGCATAGCATCTGGCTGCCAGTCCCAGCAGATGTGCACATACATGCTTATGAGTCTCTGCAAATATCAGTGTGAATAGAAGTCAGCTCAGCATAAGAGAGACTGGTTGACATTTGCAAATTTACACATTTATGAATAAAAAAAAAGACAAGGTTTTACTTTTTTGTGTAGCTTCTATATTGCCAAAGTACTGGGTCACCTGTCTTCCATTCACTTCCATGGCTAGAGATGCATAAAATGAAGTACCTAGGCACGCAGACGGTTTCTACAAATATTTGTGAACGAACAGGTTGTTTTTAGGAGCTTTGTGTGTTCCATCCCGATACAGTTTTGGGATGCCACCCGCAGTGAAAATCTTAACAACAAAATATTCCACATTCAACTTCCTAATTGTTTCAAATTGGAAACAATTGGGAATAACCACAACTGAAAACCAGTGGCAGGCCTGTCACAATGCAGGGTCTGTGCCAATGGCTCCAGAACTCCAACTTGTTGTGATCTTCACATCAGCTCAAGAAAAATTGGGTAGAAGGTTTCATGGAATGTGTTTTCATCCGCTGTTTTCAACTCTTACAACTCTCTAAGTTAAATACATAATACTGGAAGCAGTTGTGTAAATTATGCCGCCACAGGACTGTAGTGTTGAGCAGTTTTCTGGGTTGAATCACATTTCTCTGTCTGGCAATCCAATGCCCCTTGTAACTGAAGGAGTCGCAAAGATCCAAAGCTCAGGTGAGAAGATTTGTTGAGAGTACAGTTTCTATTTGTGTACTCCACAAATTTGTTCTTGTTGAACAGTTGTAAGAGCACAGACAACGCTAAAAGAAAGCCTTAGGAAACATGGACTGAAGCTTGCAACAAGCTATGTAGGGGAAACGGTAAACATCTAGAAGACATTGCTCTGGTTGGATGAGGCTAAGATTAAACTTTCTGGTACACAGGGGACACTTTGTTTTTGGCAGAAAACGAATACAGCACCTGATCCTGAAAAGGCTGTCAGTACAGTAAAAACATGCTGGTGACCGTGTCGTGTTTCGGCAATGTGGCAGGATGGTGTAAAGTGAAGACAGCCGAGCACAGCACCTCGCCGCATCTCCAGGTCAGCAGAGGCTTTCCTCAGGTATCCCCAGCTGTGCCAAAAGCAGCCTTTGTCATCCACCGACCCGTACCAAGGAGCTTCCTGGAGCAGCTAAAGCAAGCGCCGTCGCTCCGCCACAATGTCAGGCCGTGCAGAGGCTTTTCCCAGAGCGCCTGGAGCTAAAACGAGTGCACGTTAAAGGAGACATATAATGCGTTTATGTTCTTCCGTTTGACATTTTAATCATTCAGTTGTGTTCTATATAAAGCGGAACGGCAAAACTTTTGTCTGAACCACTTATTTATTTAGCTCCACTGGTCCTCAGAACAGGCATGTCCTGAGGTCTGTCTGAGAGCAACTTGTTTTGGTGCGGTCTCTTTAAATCTAAAGGAGGCACTTCACACCAAGGCCCCCTCCAGGTTGCAGAGCGTTCCACACCTGCCTGTTTGGCCATATTTATAGCATGTTGGGGGGATGGTATAATAACAGGGCAATACTTGACAGGCCAAGAGTTATTTGATTAAATATTAAATAACCTAAATGCATTTAAATACACAATAGCTTCAGTGGTACAGTTCCAGTTCTTTAAGTTTGTCCCACCTTACATACCATACTGAAACTTTTAATGCTTTTGTTCAGTATGTGGTATATTTCTTGCTCTGCTAGGGCAGTGGTTGACATTAGAGTGACTCAGTAATAAAGTTTAAACTGAGCTTGGAAATGGAAAAGCTGGCAATAGGTATGAGGCAAGCATCAACCACATTTGACTTCAGAATTATCTAAAATTCTTAAAATGCCCATTTAGCTCACCGTCTGCTATTTTAACCTACACCAACAAGGTCTTTCTCGGAAGAAAGAATGTGTGGAGAGATTCCCAGTAAAGCAGATGTGACAGCAAGGTGAGTAAAGAAGTTTAGCTTTATTTTATAGCACAGAAATGTAGAAACAGCCATCTCCATACGTGAAGTTGTGAGACCCAGCAGCAGGCACAGAAAACACAAAAGAAATGGTTTCTATGTGTTTCATCCTCCCATTCCTAGAAGCATCAGTCTCCCTCTCTTTTCTACCTCACCTGCCAGGGAAATTTATGAGGATACCGATTCTCCACCCAGTGTTTCAGACAACAGACATTTCTCAGGAAAACAAACCATTAATATAGTTAGGATGTGGGGACTAGTGCATTAGGACAACTAATTATGAACAACGCATATAAATGTAGCCTCTGCAGTCATTGGTTTAAGCACTGCAGCACTTGCTTGTAGCCTATTTATCTGTCTGGGATAAATAGGGCCTGAAAGTTCGGCTCCAGTGTGTTGTTAGGGAGCTGGGCTTGTGAGTCAAATATTGTGACAGAAAGAATAATGGAATTTTCACAAGTTCGGATTGGACTTTAAAGGACATTGTTACCAGATATTTACCACCTCAGCATCTCACACTCACAGGTCGAACACAGCGCTTTGCCTGCTGCAGTCAGTGAGCACTGTTTGTCCCCTGTTACCACTGCAACTCATCATATTGTCATGTGGATATGTGTGTAATTTTCAGGCGTCACTTGGCTAAATTAAATGTGTCACTTTGGAAGCGTGCTTTTATATTATTCCACATTACACAACGGAGGTATTGAGTATTAGAATATATATTGGTGCGGTGCTGCGTACATTGTCAGTCAAACTAAAAGAGTGACATTGCATGTAAATGTAAATGATGTGCCAAGGTAGAAAACATTACGAACAGTCTTCAACACCATATCTGAACAAACAGGATTGCAAGAGACAAAAATATCACTGTAACAAATACAGCGGCATCAGGAAGTATACGTTTTGTGCATTTCTTATATCACAACCTTTTCTATGAAAATTACACACATTACCCGTGATGACAATGTTAAAAAATGTTCCCAGAAATTTTAGTGACATCGTGAAAGTGTGAACATATAAACATAATAGATTTATAACAATGCACATTCTTTGCTTAAAATTGAGATTAGATGTGTTTGGCTTCTATTGATCATCATTTATTTTCTTCTGCAACTACACCGGAGTCGCCTTACACAATTTTCAGCTGCTTGAATATGATTCAAATTTGAACATACCTAACTATATAAAAGGTCTCAAAATATATCAAAGCAAAGACCAAGCAATGAAATCAACAATATTGTCTGTAGACCTCCTTGATCCCATTATGCCAAGGCATAGATCTGGCAAAGCACACAAAAATAATCATAACTATGGTCCTTATTATTTTGGAAAGAGAAGTTTGGAACCACCTGTACCCTCCCTAAATTTGGTTACCGAATCAAACTAAGCAAGGCCTTCGTCAGAGAGGTGACCAAAAACCTAGTGGTCACAAGGGTAGAGCTCTAATTAGTTACCAGAAATAATTAGAGCTTCTAGGAGAACCCTAGAAGGTAAACCACTGCTAACTGTCTCCACCACGTACGCTTTCACGGTAAAGCGACCAGACTGAAGCCACTCCTAACTAAAAAGCACATGATAGCCTGGTTGAATTTGTTCAAAGAGCAACTGAAAGGTGCATAGGGCAAGTTTTGAAGTTAAATAAATGTATTTTCCTTCCAATACATGCCCTTACAATTGACCAACATGTAAAATTAGTTAACCTGTATTTACCGCTGTTGCCTCGATAGGCTGGATTACTCAGTTTATGAGAGAGAGAGAGAGAGAGAGAGAGAGACAGAGACGTTTCCTCTGTATGTGCACAACAAAAAAGTAAAGAAAGCATGACCTGGATGAATCTTCACCAGCACTGGTGTCATTTCAGGTTGTCGCCAGAGGGGGCAGACTTCTGAAAAGGTCCTGGAGTTCACTCTATGTTCCTTTAAAGATTGTGAGACATGGAGAAATAAGCCACTCAGATTCGTTGAAACAAAATAGAACTTTATGTCCGTACTCTAATCTTCTTACGTGTGGAGAATTAATTGGAACTGCTGATCACCTGGCTAACACCAAGCCTTATGTGAAGCATGGTGACGGCGGCACAATGCTGCAAGAATGTTGTTCTAAAGCAGGAACTGGGCAAGTAGTCTGCGTGGAAAGTAAAATTACAGGTAAATCAGTCAGATAGAGAGTCATTTGTCAAGAAAAGCTACTCCAGAAAAGCTCTAAAACTCAGACTAGGCGGAGGATTCGTCTTCAGAAAGGAAAATGACCTGAAGCACACGGCCAAGATAACAGAGAGGTGGCTTCAGGAGCCATCTCTAGCCTCTTTTACAAAACAGTCCTGTCATAACCCTGCAAAGACGAGCTGCCTCTTAGTACCTTCTGGCCATTCACAAATCACAAGGGGAAACGGCCGCACAGCTGTGAGCGTTTAGAACTTATGACACCGACAATGTGGGATGCGAAAAGGTTTAGTGTACAATGCATAAAATCTATCTCTGAACTCTCCTCTTACCATTCTTTTAAGAGCAATACTGCCGGATAAACTCAACGAGGCTATCCCGCTGTTGACGGAGCAAATGCATCAAAATGCAGTTACATTTTGCTCACCTTTGTACTCTTCCTGTCAGAAGAGATTTCCGAACTGGCTGGATGGCTGGTGGCACGAACTATACACCGCCACTTAGCTCACTCCCTGCAAAGCCAGCTCATCACTATGCAGATCAGCTAATGCTGGGCAGTGACTTCCTTGCTTGATGAGTAGGGGGCATAATAGAGTTGGGAAAACCTGAATATCCCCCACATCAGTCCCTTGATAGAACATACGGAAATGCAATAAAAGGCACCTTAATCCTGGCTTGAAGCGTGTCGTAAAAGGGACTTTAGAAAGGCCCAACCAGACCCTGGACATAAATCTAGTTGAACTTCTCTGGAAAGACCTAGAAACGGCTGTGTAGAGCTGCTGCCCATCCAGCCAGACCGAGTTTCAGAGAAGAACATGGGAAAATAAAGAGACAAGTTTGTAGACAGACGCCCAAAAACACTAAGACTAATTGCAGCCGAAGGTGCTCCAACAAAACATTAAACCATGGTTGTGTGTATACTTTTAGAACATTGAATTTGGAAGCGTGAGGCAGACACCCTGTCTACTTTTAAGACTAATCTTAAAACTTTCCTTTTTGACAAAGCTTATAACTAGAGTGGCTCATGTTACTCTGAGCTACCTTTATAGTTTTACTGCTATAGGCTTAGGCTACTGGACGCAGTGTTCTGGAGTATATCAGGATCTAATTTTCTCACTCAATAGAGTTCTACTGTTCTTCAATTATGCATTATGTGTTGTCATTTCTGCTTTAACTTTCTGTTCTCTCTCTTTTTTCTTCATAGTAGGTACACCTGGTCTGGCGTTCTGTTAACTGTGGCATCATCCAGAGAAGACGGCTCACCCGCTATTACCATCTAATGTAGAACAGATTACTAGATCAATGTGTGCTTCTGTGCTTTTTTGTTTCTCTTGTTGTGTCTCTGCTCTGTCTTCTCTAACCTCCAGTCGGTCGAGGCAGATGACCGTTCATACTGAGCCCGGTTCTGCCGGAGGTTTTTCCTTCCTGTTAATGGGGAGTTTTTCTTCCCACTGTCGCTCCATGCTTGCTCAGTATGAGGGATTGCAGCAAAGCCATGTACAATGCAGACGACTCTCCCTGTAGCTCTACGCTTCTCCAGGAGTGAATGCTGCTTGTCGGGACTTTGATGCAATCAACTGGTTTCCTTATATAGGACATTTTTGACCAATCTGTACAATCTGACCCAATCTGTATAATATGATTGAACTTGACTTTGTAAAGTGCCTTGAGATGACATGTTTCATGATTTGGCGCTATATATATAAAATTGAATTTAATTGAATTGAATTGAATACTGTGTGATGACCTTTGAGAAAAGAAACCCTTAAATCCACTGTACAATAACTCTGTGCCATGAATGTGGAAAATATGAAAGGGGTGTAAATACTTTCTGATGGCACCGTGTGTTTCTAAAGGACGCGAGAGTGATGAACGGAGGTTCATATGCCGATAATGTTGTTACCGAAGCTCACACTGCAGGGCCCCTTTTTATCAGCGATGCTCACATTGCCAGCGACGCGCGCATTGCCAACGCTGCCAGGCTACGGCCATGCTAATGTAACCCGTTAGTCTAACAAAGGCTCAGGTCAATGGAGCCTCCAGTGGCTAATTGCTTTACGGAGATAAGTGAATTTGACGACGCAGCAAGGAGCGGCTCAGCGAGAGGATGCAGCAACAGAGAAGATGCTAATGAATCCTTCGTTCACTCCACCGTCAATATCAGTCTGTTGCAGGCCCGCCACCGAATGAATATTAAAGACACTTCTGATTGTTTTTCTGTTTTTTTTGTTTGTTTCTTGCTTTCATTGAATTTTAATGGGCTGTGTAGCGATGTTTTTGACACGTATTTTTATGCTGGGTAATAGACAGGTGCAAATACAATTAATTCCCACGCCATCATTTTATAAGGCAAGCCAACTGTGGTTGCCAGTATAACTATATGGCCAAGTCGTTCCATTCTAAAGTGCTGCTTTGTAGGCAGAGCGAACTTGTGGTCCCGAGAGGGCAATAAAAACATGAATGTAAGAAGAACTGGTAGAAAATAAATTGGCTTAAAAGGCTTTTGGACACACATTTGTTTGGATTGATCATGACCTGGATGAATGAGAATCTTCACAAGCACGCTGTAAAAAAAAACAAAAAAAAAAACGACTTGGCTCAAGTTGATTTTCCCCAGCTGCTGTGAGTGACAGCAATATGTTGAGTAACTGGCATCAAGCTCTCTAATCATTTTTGCTTCATCAGCTAATCTCCACCTGACATTTATTAAATCAGTGTCAGCTGGATATGTTTTTTCTACCATGACCAACCTCTTCTTTTTTTCCCCCCCTTGAAGCTGACTCAAGTTGTCACACACCTCTCTAACCCTAATACACTCACTTACATCTGAAGATTACTTTTCCTACAGAACACTCCTAAGCTTGTATTTGCTGGATTTGGTTGCATGCTTAAACAAATCGGACTAGACAAAAGATGACGTATAAGCTGAGCGGGGTTCATTCCTTTCTCTCCTGATGATTTTTGCAGATTGAGCAACTCTCACACAATTGTATTATTCGAGACATTTGGGGGGGAAAATACTCTGCGCATTCCTGCTCTCTCAGACATTATTGCTCCATAATACGCTATAAACACTGTAACCCCTAACTCACCAAGGTAGCTCATTCTCGCTCTGTTTCCCACTCGCACTCTGACTGGCTGTTGTCTCATTAGGTTCGTCCATGCTGCTTTCTTGCCTCCATGACTCCTGCCTTCTAAATCCCACCAGCTGCTAACAAGTGGAGATAAAAGCATGCCGTCTCCAAGCCGTGTTTGAAGTTAATCCCCAGCAGAAACGCTGCAGACACACCTGTAACCTGTTTCAGATAAATAAAAGTTATTTTTACAGTGCCTTGTTATAGTATTCATGCCCCTTAAACTTTTATGCACTTTGTCATGCTACAGCCACAAACGTCAGTGAATTTGATTAAAATTCTGCGCAATGTAACAACACGAGGTAACATGCTGGTGAAGATTCTCAGTCACCCAGGTCATGGTCATTCCAAAAAAAGAAAAAAACAAAGCAACTGGACTTGTTTTCCGTAGTTGAAGACGTTTCGCTTCCTCTCCAGGAAGCTTTCTCAATTCAAAAAGTCTGGAGTAATGTGCAGTACCAAGCTTTATACTACTGCCTAACAAAGGCCTTGTAATGGCTTAGATAACATGCAAATTCAACCGAAATTCAACTACGGAAAACAAGTCCAGTTGCTTTGTTTTTTACTTTTTTGGAACACTAGGTAATGCATAATTCTGAAATTGAATGACAATGAAGCATAGTTTTCAACATTTTATGGTGTGAAGCCCTCGCTCGGATCCTAGTGGATAAAAATTAAATGCATTGCCATCAGAAGTCACCTAGTGGGTGAATAGAGTCTATCCGTGTGTAATTTATTGGTATTATTGAGGCTGTTGTTTGGGGATCTTTGAGGTCTTTTGGAGAACATTAGTTTCTGGAGACCAGGGAGGCCAACATTAAACAGCAATTTGCGGCAGAAAACTTAAAACCTCCCACTGGGCACACCTTCCACAGAGTTAGACATGGTGGTGGCAGCATTATGCTGTTGGGACTCTTTTAATCACCAGGAACGATGAACCTGGTCAGAGCTGATTGGAAAAGGAATGGAGCCAAGTCCAGGGCTGTCCTGTTAATCTCTGTGCAACTTTGGCCCGAAAGTCCTGGTGCTGAATACGTATGAAGACTTTCCAGATTTTCTGAAAACAGTGTGTAATTTTGTGAACTACAAGTTTGTGTTGTTTAATCACATGAAAGTCCAACAAAATACATTGTAGACCTTGGTTGTCATGTGACTGCATATAAAAGACTAACTTTAAGAGGAATGAATACTTTTATATAGTATTTTAAATAAAAACATTTCATCTATTTATAGTTCCTGTTACAAACTGATTCCTATTCATGTAGCAAACGTTTTACCTTCGATATTTTAGAAGCTAGTTGCCAATTGTGCTGAAAGCAGAGAATCAAGACATCAGTTTACCTTTGTTCTCAGAACTGAGTTTGTGATGAATTATTCGACACACGCAAAATGTCTGCAAAGGTCTGCAAGCTGCAAAGCTACAACAGACCTTCTCTCCACCCCTGAACACACAGATGTTGAGCCGCTTCAAAAGACAGTTTGACATCCAAGCTGGTCTCCATTTTGCTAAAGAACACTTAGAAAACATTTTGGGTGATCTGAAGGGAAGAATACAAGAGGATTTTTTGACATTCTTTGCCCCAGTTAAAGTTATTAAAAGTATCACCAAAAGGTAGAACTTTCTTGTACATTAAAGTGGCTCCTGTGGTCGGGCGGTATCATTTCACAAAGGTGACAAGGGGCAGTGATGTAAAATATAAAAAAGTGTGTGTTTCTTTAAAGTTTCTAATATATTTTAAGAGAAACCCCAAAGTGAAATGATAGGCTTGTAAAAACTCAGTTTGTGCTTTGCTGTTATTTTCATACAAGGCATTGGTGACAATATACAAATCATTGGAGTACGATATGTGCCATTTCATTAAAGGTGGACGTAATAATAGGAATGCAGATTTTTGTGCTTAAAATATAGTGACCTAAGAGAAGATGTGTATCCCTATCTGGCATATGTCTTTTTTTTAACACAGTTGCAACCAAGGATCGAGCTGCAGCTCACACCCCAACCACCGTGCAAAACAGTCCTCAAATATGGATTCTGCTGCAGAGATCAGTGTAGAACAGTGGAAGTGAGGCAATTGGCTCGTCTACGGGAAAAAAAGAAATGTTTGGACGTGAAATGTCCATGATGACTCAGGAATTAGGGTCATTAAAGGTTGTAGTTCTTGCAAACCTAAAACAGAAGCAGTCTAATAGAGGCTTTGCATCAACTTCACCTTCTGATGCTACTTCTTACACATCCAGGTTTTGCTCATTGAAATAGAAAAAAAACTTCAAAAAGGTATTGTATTTTAATAGTTGAATTCAAAAAGGGAAAGTCATAAAGATCCATTACACACAGTATTTCTGTGGTTTATTTCTGTAAAGTTTGATGACAATGCTTAAAAAGATACAGACAATGAAAACCCAAAACTCAGTGTAGAAGAAAATGTGAATATTTCATTAGACCAATAAAAGCAGTATCCTAACACAGAAGTTTTACTTTATAGTCATGTTTATGGTCCACAAAGTCCTGGGGAAGACTACGGACTTGGCTGTAGTCCAGCAGTAGTCAGTCATTCATACCCTCCACATGGAGAGTTAGCCACAAAAGATTGCTAAAGGAGATGACTGTTCACATAAAGGCTACATCCAAGCATATTGACAGAAAGTTTGGTGGAAGGAAAAAATGTGGTTGAAAAAGTTGCAACTGGGATAACTTTCACGTGGAGAGGATTGTGAGTAGATGATTTAGATCTAGAAGATAATGAAAGATACACTCAAATCAAGCAATGCAGATGAGCTTAGCTTTGTTCATAAAGCAACCTGAGCCACAGAACCTTGTCATGTTATGTTAATTCATATAAAAGGAGCCTAAACCAAGTACTGAGCACATGGATAGACACATTTTTCCATAGGGCAACATTTCTGCTTTAAATACACTTTTGATCGGTCTCATATGATATACACATTTTTTTTTTTTTTTTGTGAATCTGAATTTTGTGTTTTCACTAACTGATAAATGTCAAAATCAACAGGGATAAATGCTTAAAATTTATCACTTTTTGTGTAATGAATGTAAATAACGAAAGGGTCTCACATTTTGAAGTGAAACAGTGAACATAAACTTTTTTTGCTCATATTCTAACATGTTGAAATGCACATAATCTTGTTTCTAATGTAGGTGTGAAAGTTTATATATACATATATATATATATATATATATATATATATATATATATATATATATATATATAATGCATTGTATTTGCTTGTGCACCAATGCTGCTGCAGAATCTCATTGTTTTTTCCCTCTCAAAATAGCCTATTGTTGCTGAGACAGTGCTCAAAGAAAGAGGGCAGTGTGGTGTGACTGGCCTAACAGCAACACTGCACCATAAGCCTAAAAATATTCCGTGTCAGTGTTCCCAGGAGAAGACCAGCGCTATCCAGGCCTCTCAGTAATGAGAGAGTGGAGCCGCCTGCCACTGGTAGCCATGCCGTCCCCGAGCTCCCTCTGGCTCAGAGCTCAGCACTGGAGCTGGAGAGTCAGCGGCTCAGCTCCCAAACATTTATCATAGCTCACAAGGCAGCGTGTCTGAAAAGCAGAGGCTCTCAGCCACAGAGGAGCTGGACCTAGAAGGCTAACCCCGGGCATGCTGACCCGACACATTCACATATCAGAGAGGCAGACTTGATACCGTGTGAGAAAGATTTGGATACACGTCCAGGAGAGAAAATGTCCTTTCAAAAACCGTGACAGTAAAAAAAAAAAAAAAGAAAAGGCTGCATTCTAGTTCAAGCAAGAAAACTGTGGTGCAGTGTGTGGAACAAAACTTTTTCTATTTTTTTTTTTTAGCAGCGCTATCATCACTTTGTCAGTGTGTTAGAGGAGAGGAGGATCAGAGAGGGACTGACTGAGGAGACAGAAAAGTGTGACGGCTGCTTGCTGTGCGACAGTGCTGTACTGCAGTAAGGATCAAGTCCTGTAGAGGGGAAAAGAAGCAGGTTTGTCAAGCTGACATTATCTGCAGCAATTATTTCTGTAAACCACACGGGAGCATTGATCAGACACAGCTCTAGATTAACTCAATGGAAAAGGTTGGGCACAAAAAAGATAAATCTACCGATAAAGATGGCAACAAAACCCTACTAATTTTACTAGCTTGTATTTTTCACTCAAGCTCAAGAGCAATATAACGAGAAATATTTCCCTTTAAGGGTCTGTTGGCCTCCTTAAAAACACATAGCATAAAAAAAGGCCACCGACTGACCACAGCAGATCAAAAAGACGTGCAGGGCCTTGCAAAAGTATTCATGACCCTTGAGCTTCTTACTTTGATTACAATCACAGACATTATTATATTATACGGGGATTCTTCTGTGATAGACAAACACAAAGTAGGGCAGAATTGTTAAGCTGATGGAAAATGATACATGGATTTTACATTTTTCAGTAGATTAAAATCTGAAACAATGGCTTACAATACCCCTTAATAAAATCCAGTGCATCCGACTGACCTGCGTGTAGTTTAGTGTAAATATAAATCCAGCTTTCTGTGAAGGCTGCCTAGTTTTTTTCCGACAACATTAATGAACAAAGAGCATCATGAAGACCCAGGGATGCAGCAAACAGGTGAGGGAGAATATTGTGGAAAAGCTTAAATCTGGGTTAGACTAGAAAACGGTGTCCTAAGCTCTAAAAACACGTTCCATCCTCCAGAAATGGAAAGAATACGGCACATGTTCCGACCAACCAAGATATGGATGTCCAACTAAACTGACCGACTGGGCAATAAAGGCATTAGTCAGAGATCACAGCTCATGGTAACTCTGGAGGAGCTGCAGAGAGCCACAGATTAGGTGGGAGAATCTGTTGTCGGGACAACTCTTAGTTGTGCAATTCACAAATCTGGCCTTTATAAAAGTGACAAGAACAACACTGCGGTTAAAATTTAGCGTGATTCCAGATACGGGATATGACGAACGTGTGGAAATATGCTCTCAGACAAGAGAACATGCTTCTGTTTGAAAAGAAGCGGTCAGAAGAGACCAATTAGGCCTAAATAAAACACCAGGTTTAATGGAGAAATAACCCTGAACAGTTTATCGTCATGATGAAACACGGTCTTGGCACTATCATGCCGTGGAGCGGACTTTCTTCAACAGAGACACGAAAGCAGTGGAAGACTTGAAACTCTGATCACACCGAACAAAATAACCCTACACTGCAAAAAGGAAACTAAAAGTAGGTAAAATCCTCTTGAAATTAGTGTATTTTTCATTGATTTGAGCTGGTAAATCAGACTATTTGCCAATGGAATAAGATTTCTGCACTTGAAATAAGATGATGGAGATGAATTGTTCTCATTTTAGGTGCAGGATGTCTAATTATCTTATTTTAGGGGTAGAAATTCTCATTCCATTGGCAAATAATGTTATTTAACTGCTGAAATCAAGGAAAAATATACATATTTTAAGAAAATTTTGCTTGCTTTTAGTTCCCTTTTTTTGCAGTGTAAACATACAGGCAGATCACTCTAGATCAATGCATACCCGTGTGTTAGAATGCCCCACAGCCCAGAGCGAAATCTAAATGCGAATCTGTGGCTGAATAATGTTCTTAAACACTTTCCATGAAAAGAAGTATGGACAAAAAAATCTGTCTTTATTCGAAACCTTCAGAGTTGCTGGAGACTTGCACCTTCAAAAGCAGCAAAAGATGGTTATAAAAAGTATTTATTAGAGATAGCATATACAACCGTCCAACACGCGCTTTAGATTTTCATGAGTAAAATATCTTTAAACGAACGTCATCGTTTTCTTCCAATAAACAACTCTGCACTATTCTGTGTCGGATCATTGCAGTCAATCAAACTAAAACACATAGCTTTGTGGTTTGAATGCGACAACATGTGATCATGTTCAAGAAGCATTAATACTTTTGCAAGACACTACAGCTAGGAAAATCGGTTTTATTCAGTTGTAAGAACAATGTAGACAAATCATTCTCTTTGTTTAAACATTTATGGGCCTCCTTAAAAACGGTTGTTGTAATAATAATAAAAAAAAAAAAAATGCCACAGGCTTGACGTAGCAGATCAAGGAGTCAAAACTCTGAGGGATGAGCTCATAAATGTGTCTGGGCCAAATAAAAAAAAAAAAAAAAAAGGAATAGATAAGACACAGTTTGCCAGTTCATACTTTCCCAAGCTGTAAGGAAGTTAAAGCCACGTGAGTGTGGGCTGTTTTTAAACAAAGAACTACTCCGATTTAATGCTTAACGAGATGCATATTTATCTACAGTACTTTGAATGTCAGACAGTTTATAAAATGCTCCCCTTCAATTTCATTTGAGAGCCACAAAAGATGTGCCGTGTACCGAACAACAAAAACAAACCCCCAAACGGTTTCGCCGGGTGCAAATATCCTACATGAATTTTTAATACTGCGTTATGGTTCTACTGCAATCGCCCTAATTAGAGCTGCAAAACAATGAGAGCGGCGGTGACATGACCCACCGGAGCATTCGGATGCTAATTTGCTTTATGCCAGTTATGAGCTTTTATCTCTTTCATCGTTCCCGCCGTTTTCCAGCAGAGGTTCGGAGAGTTTGGCAACGCTGTCCGCACATCCTTGACTTCCCGTCGCACTCTTGCACCAAAATGCTTGGCTGGAATAGAGTTTTTAAATACTGAGATCAACGGCTGTGTGACAATCCACACTGTCCACTGCAGAGAAGAAGAATAACTTTGTTATCCATGTGTGACCCTGACTGCAGTGCTTCAGCGTCAGTAAGTGGTTCGGTAAATTTGCTGGATGTTTGGCTCCGCATGGTTTTCGATGAGAAGGTTTTATCCATTTGTTTTCGTGACAGATATCCCGACAGCAGTCCTCTCCTGGATATTCCCAATCGGGCCGTGAATATGTGTGAGTCATCCGCCGTCTCCGCGTGGAAGCGCTTCGGGTTTCCTTTTGTCTCGGTGGCTCGCCCGCTATCGTGTAACCTGAAACGAGAAGCGGAGCACGAGACAGCGAGAATAAGTCTCTCATAAACAAACATTACCTTGCAAAAATATTAAGACTCTTTGAATGTTTTCACTTTTTTTTCATTACAGCCACACACATCAGTTAGTTTCTGGGTATTTCTTTTTTTTTCTGAGGCAGATGGGTACACGACTTTCAAATAAATATCTCAAAAGTGTGGCATGCATTTCTATTCACCCCATCTGAGTCAAAACCTTGTCGTCTCATATTTTACACGTGAAGGTTGTTGTTTTTTATACATGGCAGCTTTAAATGTCTGGAGATTTGCCCGTCCTTTTTCTACAAAATAATGAAGCTCGGTCAGAGAGAGATCTTCTATGAAAATCAGATTTCTTGACAGTCTTGACAAAGATTCTCAACTGTACTGACAAGTGGACTTGGACTTGGTCATTCTAACACATAAATATGCTTGGCCCTAAACCATGTTGCTATTTGCATGTTTAGGCTTGTTGTCATACAGGAAGATTAATCTCCATCGCCGCTCTTAAGTGGTGCGGAGGCTCTAACAGGTCCTGCATTTAGCTCCTCCATCTTCCCTTCAAACTCTCACCAGCTTCCATGTCTCTGTTGAAGAAAATCATCCCCGTAGCATAACGCTGCTTCCGTCTTGGTTCCAGGTGTCATTTTCACCCACTCGCAGTAGTTGCATGTAGGCCAAAAAGTAGATTTATTTCTCTATCTATCCAGAGGCCTGCATGTAGGCCTTCCAACCAAAACCCTAGTTCCTTGTTCGTTGTGTCCCCTACATGGCCTTTGGCCGACTGCAAACGGGACTTCTTATGGATCTCCTTTAACAATTAATCAGCCTTTCCTCTTTCTCATAAAGGCACCGTTTGTTGAGTAACAGTCGTCCTGTGAACAAATCCTCCGACTTGGACCACTCTGCTCCCCCAGAGTTATAATGGGCCTCCTGCCTGCTTCTAATTTAAGCTGTCCTCGGCTGAACTGCCACTTTAGGTGGACGACCAAGTCAGGTCTGCAGATGAGTGACACTGATTCAATTTTCAGAAGATTGGCGGAGCTCTGTGAAGTGTTCAAAGTTAGAATTTGTTATTAAATCGAAGCCTGCTCTGAGCCCCTCCACAACTTTATCTCTGAACCTGTCTGTTGTGCTCTTTGGTCTTCATGATGCTATTTGTTCACTGAAAATTATATATGTAATGGGACGAAAGGTTTAAGGAGTATGTATACTTTTGTTAGGCACTGTATGGTGATATATCTTCACTCAGGTCAAACCATTTTCACTCCTGTTTGTCTTCTGATAGCAGAGAGCAACAGTGGCTCAGTAGCAAAAGCTACATTCTCCATGTTTTGGAGCTGTAATGGCTTGTTTACAGTCTAGCAGTGGGCTGAAGGCATATAATTGGAGATGTAAAGACCTTTCCATCTCCAAGCCTAATCCCGTGTGCATTTAAAATGAACTGACATGCTGACAAATTAGAAACCGGTTCTCGTGTTCCAATCCCGAGAATGCTATAAAAGTTGGACTGTAACATTAGATGTAGGAAACATTATATGTGAAATCCGACTTTGCTCTCTCTTGTTGAACCGTACAGTATTGCACTAGCAAGGCAGCCTATGCATCTTTCCGCTGCACACCGACGCTGTGTGGGAGAGAAAAGGAGACGGACAGATACAGATCATCACTGCAAATAAGATGCTGAGGTGGTGGAAAGAGGTCATGGGTAGAAAATGAGAAGCCGTGTAAAGACGAAAGCCACAGAGTGCAGTTGCCAGGGGAATCCATGTGTTGTTGCAGCTATTTTCCTTGACATCTGCCACTAAAGTCTCCAAGTAACGGCTCCCTGGTCCCAAAGCACCTTGTAAATTCACAATTAATGCAGTCAGCTGACCAGCTAGTCAGTCTACGAGGAACAAATCAGAGGGGGAAAAAAAAAATAAGGGATAAAATGAAAAGACAACATGCAACAGGACGAGGATAATTGCACCTATCACTCCCAGAGTTAGTGTTAGACTCAGGGTCATTAATTGCGCTGCCAATGACTGAGCTCAGAAGCGCCTCGGCTCCTCAGTCTACCCAGCTCACCAATTTAATTATGACTCTTAATTGTACAGCCTCTGTGGAAGGCTCCCGCCATAATGCATTCTAATGAATACGACAGATGTTGGGCTGCTGTGCCATCTCTGGAGCAATTACTCTCACGGCGCCTGCGCCGCTTTTTCCCTCCAACTGTTTCTCTTTTTATATTTCACCTGTAAATAAAAGCACCTGCTCAGTCCCATGCCTCTCACACACACACATAAACACCCACACACACACACACACACACACACACACACACACACACACACACACACACACACACACACACAGGCTCAAACAAGTACACACAGGCACACATCTACGGCTTCTTATTAACTTTTACACTTTAACTACTTACAAAGGGCCATGAAGGACACTCATTTAAATAAATGTATCTAATCTGAATTGTTTACTCTCTACCATACACTGGTTGTACGAGTTACACTCAAAGCTATAACATGATGCCCACTAAGGGGCCTGCTTGTTGAGGTACGGCGTATTCTCTTTGCAATTTTAATAGCGTTTTAAAGGCAAATTAATTATGCCTGTGACAAGCCAAGCATTTGTTTACATTATCCTTAATATCTTGCTTGCCTTATGAGAACTGTTTCACTCGCAGCCTTTTTAAGCATAAGAAAATTGACGTCGACACAAAGTGGAAAACCTTCCCTGGAGCTAATAGGAGCGCAAAACGCAAAAAAAAGAGAGGAATGTACCAAATTAAAGCTCAAAGTCCGTCTGATCTGCACTGAATCTTTGTTGATCCGTTTCCTGTTGCACACTGATAAAGTTGCATCCTTTGTTGTTGCCATGAATGAAAAGACACTGAAATTGCTTTTAATGAGGCAGGCAAACGTTTTTGTACCTGTATGGAGCCTGGAGCAATGCGGTACTGCTCTCCTCCTTACACCCCGCGACTGTATTGCGTTTGCATTACAACCATGCAAGTAGCGTGTCAGTGTGTTCATGTCCATCACACTTATACCGACCATGTATGAAATCATGACCTCTGACAGGTAAATAGCTAACACTGTTCATCATGGCGCCTGTTAGTGCGTGACATGGCACCAAGTGGACAACATTGTGTCCTCAGCGTTGATCTGTTAATCAAAAAAAAAAAAACTATAAGGGTTAAAGAGAGTTTGACAAGGACCAAATTGTGGTGGCTAGACAACTGACTCAGAGCTTCTCCAAAACTGCAGGTCGTATGGGACGTTTTCACTCTGCAGTTGTCAGCGTCTATCGAAAGATGTGTACATCAAGAGAAAAGGTTGGTCCGGTCCAACGGATACGCTGCTGTAGCACAAATGGCTGACACAGTTAATGCCGGTTCCGACAGAAAGGTGTCAGAAAACACAGCGCTTCATAGTTTGCTGTGTAACGGGCTGCTGACCAGCCAGGGTGCCATGAGGGTCATAATAGTTTACCTGCACCATGTGTAACTTCATCTATTGAATGAGAACTTTTAAGGTAACATTCAAAAAAAAGCCTGAATGACAGATAGTACACAAGCACGTTTACACTGATCACTGGACTGAATGGTTCCGATTTATGTAACTCATTTAGTGTAAACATTATTCAAAACTTTGTTTGATTCTGATTCTGATTGTAATGTCTTAATAAGAGGCAATACCTGCAAGAAAGTAAGGCGATGATTCTGAAAAAATATATATAATTGGAAATGCTGCTCATGCTTTAATGCTGCATGGTATATTATTGTTGGGAAGTTTCCATCTTGGTCCCTTTGAGTCAGATAACCTGTGCCAACTTACTTACTTACTTACTTACTCAATGAAACTCTGGATTAGTTGAGCATTCTTTGCGTTGGACAGTTGGGTGCAAACGTTTTGAGACTGACCGAAACATTGTTGTTCATCAACCTTTCTGTTTCTGAGTTGTCACTTGGTTTTGTCAGATGTTTCCGTAGTATCCTGCATTTCAATAATAAACATTTCACAAGGTGAAAAGGATTTTATGTTAAAATACATGCAATTTAAACTGTTGATTGGCTCTGAGGGAAATTAAGGTCCTGGTAGTTTGCTGCTCATGGAACAGAAATTTCACTTTTATGACAGTGGTCCCATAGGGCTCATGGTAGCTATCACCTTTTCTTTTTTCCACACGTTCCTAAAAGTCTGAAGGTGAAAATAAAGTTTGGTGTGTTGTTTGTGTATCCGGTCACAGTACCCTGGCCAAAAATAAGAGTTGCATTTTGAAACCAGATGTCCGAGCTTCTGCAAAACATGAATTGGAGCCAAAAATTCTCCAGGAAGAGACGGATTGTCTGTAATTACGTAGCGGTTTTCCTTCCACTGCCCTGACGTAGACGGCATTGAAACCGCAGCTCGATCTGCTCACTTGACACGTGCACCAGTCCAAGAAGACCCCAGCCACTAGACCCACAGCAGCGTCTTCTCTATTCTTTAGACCTGCTAAACTGAACATACTCCCCTGTTCATCAAAACGCTTAACACTAAGAGGTTGTGTTTGGGATGAGAAAATTAGTTTAGGGGTAAAAAAAATCTGAAGATATTGTATGTTTTTTGTCCTTTGATTTGCTTGCGCTGCTTATTTGCCTGAGAGCTAACAGACCACTGAGTCAGATTACCTTTGCTTTGGGTTTTGCTTTAAAGTTGTAACAAACTTTAATTCAGTGAGTGATTTAAACACTGCTGGTCCAGTAATTTGAGCTTCCTGCGTTTCCCCTTCCTCTCCTTTCGCTGAGGCGCATAAAATATGTCAACTCATACTTATAAATATGCTAAATTGTTTCTCCATTATCCTAGCTGCTGATGGTAAAGCTAAAGCTCTACCAATGCTACGACAGTAGCAACCATATGTTCAAACACAAGCTCAGGCGGACGTGGCCTTCTCTGTAGCTGGTCCTAAAATCTGGAATGATCTGTCACTGAACATAAGACAGGCATCCTCCCAGGTCCCCAACACAACGTTTCCCTTTGATAATTAGTAGGGTGTTGGTTTTGTCTCAAGTTCTATAAAAAGCTCAGAGTGACCTGTGCGGGATTGTCCCGCTTTTTACACTGTTGTCTCGCTGTCCCACAGACTGAAACAATGTCCCACATTTGACTGGGTCAGATACACAAAATTATTCCACATGCTCTTTTCTGAAACACATTAAAAGTTTAAAAACATTTTTTTTCTAATAAGCTTTAAAAAGTGTTGATCTTTAAAAGTTACTTAAGTTTTTTCTGATAAATTTAGAACAATTCTATTAAACGTTTTTTAAAGTTTAACATCCCATCCACCGATTTTCTATACCCGCTTTTTCATGCAGGTGTTTACGTCAAGCCGTATCTAATGGGGAAACAGCACGATGTAACTGAGGGTTGTAGAGTCTGGTTGTGGGTGGCACTGTGGCGGCAGTATTAGTTTGTGGGTGTGTGCATGCTGAGCACAGAGGGTGAGCAATTTTCTGTAAAACATTAATTTAACGCTGTCTGGAGTAATGTTGCAAAGCATATGAAATACAGCTGGCCAAGTTCGTGTCTGTTTTAATAAGCTTGTGAGATGGAGCAATAAAGACTACACGGTAAGTATTGATTTGACCCGTCTTCAATACACCCGTGTCTTATCCTGCTGTGGTTTTTGGTTGGAAGTTAAAATGTTACACAACGCAATAATCTCTGTGATGGCCAGTTAACACAACATTAAGAATCCATTGTCCAAAATGTTAATGATTGCTATTTCAGTAAACCATTTTTGAAACTTTATTTGGATAATGTAGTGTTTTGTTTTCCCTTCTGCTTTGCATTGTTAACTGGTTGGTTGTCTTTAGTTAGTTTTTAAAGCTAAATTGGTTTCATTCCAAACTCCTTAAAACAAACGCTGGATCTTAAACGTACTAATTCAGACTAATCCAACTGATCAAGGCATCGTTGTATTATTTACTGGTTTCATTTCTTTCTTGTTTGTCCCCTGTAGTTTATTAGTTTTCCAAATTCTTTTAATTTAACCTTAGTAGTTTAGTTGAATATTACTAGCCTAGTTACAGAGTTTATTGACTAAAGCAATTTAACTTGAAGTGGAAGTATTTTACTGATAAAGTAAAAGTTTATGTTTATTTTGTATGTGTGCGTCATTCTTGCTGTTTGAGAACACCTGTGTGTGAAATCACTCCTTCACACCTCCACAGGCAGGTATTCATAGAACAATAACTGGCAGACACTGAGAGCTGATAATCAGGTGGTGCCCCAACTTGGTAACTTTTAATAAAATACCTCATTTTTATTAACATTTGCCCTTGGCACTGTTCACGGCCAAACCAAATTGATAGTTGCGCAACAAATTCTTCTTACCTTGGTGGTTTTGACTTTGTTGCCGGTGCTGCATGACCAGCCTGTCAGGTCGGGCAGGACTTTGCACTCCTCTCCATCCATACAGGGCTGCATTTGACACCACCACTTCTGGGCGACAATGGAAGCTGGAGCACAAACATTTCAAGAGAAATGATATGGAAAGAAACAGAATAGATAACATGAAGCTGAATACTTAGATTCTGTGGAAGCAAAAATGAGCTAAAAATGGCTTAAATAGAATCAGGAGTAATGACATTCTATTTTAGTACAATTGTCAGGAATAAACAATCCTGAGTTTGTTGTCTTGTTTCTCCTGCAGGATCAGCTCCAAAGATAGCACTTGTGGCCAACAGCAGATATGTGCAAAGCTTATTATTTCTGTCAAGACAGGGGAAGTCCTTTTCTTTACTTTTCTTTTTTTTCTTTTTACCAAAGGTCAGCGGGAAATCATGTATGGAATCATTCATGCAAAAGAGTATTAATGTAAATGCAAAGATCAGCAAAAAATCTGACAAAATCTTTAACTGTTAAACATTACCAGAGTAAATTATCTCGTCAGTACTGCCTATTTCTATAGATGTGTGACTTTACATGAATGTGTCATTGCACTCAAAGGTAATACAAGCCTCCATTTATAACGCCTTTGATTCTGGTAAAATGAAGAGAAAAAAAAAAGAAAACACAGGGCACAAAAAGACAAAACAACAATTATTATTCCCATTGTGTAAAATAGAGAACAAAGAAACTAGATTATCATATGCTATCAGAGCTGACTGCTTTCTTCAAATTAAAAGAAAATAACACTAATAATGATTAGGATTTATTATATGTTGTCTGCAGCACAAAATAACTCTCTGGAACAACTCTTTTGCACGCAGGGTAGTGATGGGCTAAATTGGAAAAGGGATGGTGAGGGTTCAGTTAATGAGAACAAAATTTTATTAAAAATGAGTCATAGTTATTCATTTTGATTTGCATTTTGTAATGAAATGTAAAGTTTTGATAATTATTTGATAATGTAGTTGGAAGTGCCAAACAATGCCGTATTTTTTTTGGGTTCATTGACAGAATGCTGATGAGCTCCACCTGCTTGTGTCAAACTCGGTGAGCCCTGTTGTTCCTAACCAACAGTGTTGGAACAACAGTGTTGTAGAGAGCTACTTGACAAATCTGTAGATCCATCTTTGTCCTTCAGTCAGTCTTTAAATATTCTGTATGACTGAAGTAATTTGAAGCAGGAGAAAGCCACACCTTGTTGTTTCTTGGCTCCACCTTTAACAGAAATGTAGACCTGAGCATGTGCACATATTTACACAGTTCTGTTAAAGTTAAGTGATTTTTGCGAGACACTTTTAAATCATTTAAAAACGGTTTCAACATCCGCTATGGCCTGCATCCAGTGTAATTCTACTGGGAAGAACAAAAGGGAAAAACAAATGTGTCATGAAATGAAATACAACCTGGTTCTCCTTAAGTTTCGCTGAAGCTACACTTGGCTTAATTTCACCGTACGCGGATAACATCAAATGCAATGAATCTGGTCAGCCAGAAACACAGCTAAGCTGTCCTGCTACAATCATCCTCATGCTTCCATATAAAAGGACAGGGAAGCTGTTCAGAGCTGATAGGAAGGTGGATGCCGCTAATTACAGAGCAATTCTGGAAGAGGTTAGAGGCTGCAAAAGACAGGAGACTGGTTCGAAGGTTCGCCATCCAGCAGTAGAACAACCTGTTAAACATAGGCCAAAGCTACAGTGGTTGAAGAATTTATCAGAAGGGCCCGGCTACAGTCCAAACTTTTTTAAATTCAATTGAGGATCTGTGGCTATACCTGACATTTGATGCTTACAAATCTATCTTTGCTTGAGTTAATTTGAGAAAAATTTATGAAAACCAAAGCTAGGATAGACATGCAACAAAAGACTACAAAGTATTAACTAAAGAGGTCTGAATACAAATGCACCTACCACATTCTACCACAAAAATCTGAATAAAATGCATTGAAATCTGTGGTCGTAACATAAGAAACATTGTGTTGTTCGAAAGGTATGAGCACTTGTAAGACACCGAAACCTAGTTTCATCACCTGACCTTCTTTAGACACTATGTCTTATCCTTTGAGACCAGCCTGTATTTGGCAGTACTTTTACTAAATGGAGTCCTGTAACTTCTGTTACACAAATAGTGTCTTTGTGTGTGCTACACATGAGTCGTGTTACCAGAGCCCTGCTGTAGTTGGTGAATGAAATCTGAGAGCTCCACTCAACATGGTGAGCGGAGCTCCCAGTGCATGCAGGAAACTAAAATCTTGTTAGATCTATATTTAATCTGGAAGTAAAGCCCAAAGATTTTCACTGTCTTAGAAACTGACATTTAAATCTTCCAGATCATTAGACCCGCTCTGTAGACAGCAGACAGTTTGACAACTGAGAATAACTCAATTGCTTCTCACTGAGCTCACCATCCATCCCTTCTCCTGTCTCAAAAGCGGCGTAAGAGAAGGTTAAAGCAGCATACCTGTTTCTGCAACGGCTTAACATTAAGCTGCCGCTCTGATACTGTTTAGAAAGAAATGTTTGATACCCTGAGTCTATTGTTCGCAGCTAAGGAGGCAGAAAAGCTGCCATTGTTCGAAAAAATGGCTTCCTTGCATAGGAACATGGTGAAATCCTCTCAAGCATCATGTAAGAAGAAAAAAAAAAAACAGAGTGACTACAAGAAAGAGTTGGAGGGAGGGAGACCAGGCCAAAAATAATAGGTTTTCACCAGTATATTGTCTTTGTAGTGTGGAAAATAGCTGCAAAGGGGACTCCGGGAGGCAGAGAGGAAAGTTGAGACGGAAAAAGACCAGCTGAGGATTACTACCGGGGAGTTTAGCAGCAAAAGCAGCACAGAAGATGACAGAAACAATTTTAAGCAGAGGGGGAAAAATGTGAGACAAAAAAAAAAAAAAGCTAAGTTGATAAATTTCAAAAACCAAACAAAAAAACTCCCACAGCTTTCACGGAGCATAATACTGAGCCCACTACTAAGATGCATGGGCTTAGGAACTGTAGGAGCTTCTATGCATGTAGCGTCTGCTTGTTAATGTGGCTATTACGGCATCAGAAACGCTGCTACAATGTTGTGCTAACAGACACGGTTTGTGAGGGTGATTGTAGAGAGTTGGTGTTCGCTGTACCTTATCTCATTGTGCTACCAGCAGAACGAGACACGCGGACACACACAAACACCAGGAAAATACTGGGCTGGGGAAGCCACATGTGATAATCCAGATGTTGGACAGCGTCCAGAGGCAGGTAAAAACAGCTCAATTGTAACACGATTTACACAGGTGATGATGGCGCCACACAGTAGCATCAGTAGTATATGTTCTTAACAGTACAGAGCTGTCTCGCAATCAGCAGTGACTGCTTCTGTTTTCAGGACCTGAGGGTGGCGAAGAGATCAGTTAAGTTAATTTTCTGCAACTCATTGCTCACTGTGGCCAGGAGAATGAAGAATGGGAAAGAGTGGGCAGCTACATGACGCGTGATCTCACAGATATTACAGATGTAAGACACCATTCAGAGACATGCATCAACAGGTCAAAGTACCACAGATGTCATCAACTCTGGATCCATTTTTCCAATTGGTGGATAGAGAAAGGCGATGGTGATTTGGGTCACAAAAAAAGCTGAAAGGCTTTCAAGGCAATGTCTTTATTTGTGTTGTTAATACAGCAAGGGGGTTTTCACTGCATGACTATATTAAAGGAACAGCTAGTTCTGCAAATGTAATAACGTTTCAGCCACTTGCTGAAATGTTCTATGCAATTACTGAAAGTCTTTATATACTTTGTCACCTACAGAACAACAATTTCATTGTCAGTAATTCTTTGCTTGGTTATCACATTGTAAATTCTTATTTAATCAAGGTCAGATCTAGTCTCCCAAAAACAAGTGTGAAAGCGGACGTTCTTCTGATTACATCAACAAAGGTAAAATGTCAGGATCCCCAGGGGTGTGAATATTTATAGCCCCCTGGGGATCCTGCAGTCTGCCTGTTACACCCCGATTCTGCTCATCTGTTCTGTTCATGTTGTTTGGTCAGTCTGTTCTACAGTCCTGCTAGATCCTTATTTCATTATCGCCTTTTTTTCGCTTGGTTCTGTTCTGTTATTTATATTATTAGTGTATTCTGGTTATGATAGATTTAGTTAGCTTATGGCCTCTATTATTTCCATAGTTCTGATCCTTCTGTGTTTAATTAAGATTATTTGCTGGCCTGGCTCATTACCTCATTCTCCATTTAGATTATGTTCTCCTTCTACTCCTGCCAGTTCATTTCCTTTCCTTTCATGCAAATGATTGTTTCACTTTCTTCACCTGTGCCCAATTATCCACCCATTGTTTCTCTCTGTCTCTTCCCCTTAAGTTCTTCTCTCTCTCTCTGCCAGACACTTTGTCAGGTCCTCTGTCTTCCTTGGTCATGTTAACCTGCTCTGGTCGTATCTCTGCAGTGATCCTGATTCTCATGATTCTGTCACCTGCATTCATCATTAAATTATCATCAGCTTCATCGTGTGACTTGTCTGCTTACTAGTCCAACCACAACAAACCTGGCATAAAAGACCATTGAGATCCTTTAAGTACATTCCTTTTTATTTCCCCTCTTTATTCACATTTATCATATTACTTTTAGACAGGTGTTTACTTGTATTCTGTGCGACTGCAACAAAACATTAGAGATAAATGTGAGAAAACCTGAGGCAACTCAGTAATATAAGGTTACAATAAATCACATGGAAGTGCTTTGTGAGGAGGACCAGAAAAGACTGAACTGACAAGATTTCAATCTCAAAATATTATTAACCCATCATTTTAAGCTGAGACAGCGGCTTATGATAAACATATGTTCTTTGTAAAGCATTGTGAAGATCTTAAAGTTATTTGGGATGATTCTTAAGTTAGTAACCATGCATGCACCTGTAGAAAAGCCTATACAATCAGCATTATTCCAGTCAAAGCGGTAAAACTGCAGTAAAACAGTAAAAATTGTAAAACAGCAGTATTACTACAATACTAACTATGAAGCCCCTGCACAAAAAACAACAACAACAAATAATCAGAGGGAAAAATTCAACCAGAGTATTAACCAAATCTGTAGAAGTGGAAGTTCTGAAGGCCGTTGTTGCCATTTGCTTTAGCTTCACCTTCTACAATAGTATCCATTATGTTTTGGGATCAAACTGGGGTCCAGACACATAAAGTTGTTGGTGTTGCAATATAAATGTTTTAGAATCTGTTGTACACTTAGGATTGGAATATTGATAATCATTTTAATTAATAATTAACATTGATTAACTGAAAATCCCCATAGATGTAACTGTAATATCAGATAGTTGACCAAAAAAGGAAAATATAAGCACAGACCTCCAGACAGTAATCACCTTCCACAAAATAGCATAAACTGCATTTTATACCTGTTTGAACGTATTAACAAAACAATTGAACTGTGCAGTTTATATTAATGCGAAAATAAACTTTTAATCTACCCTAAACTACTCACTAAACTACTGAAATAATGAAATAACAAAAAACAGAATGCAAAATTGATCAGTTGGTTGCTGGTGAGCAGACAGAAATGATTTATGAAACTAAATATTTATGGACAAGTGGGCAAAGATAATGAACTTACAGTGAGCTGGGGGATAAGTCAGTAATGAGCAATGAATAAAATAGACACCAGTCGTACACGCACTATGCTTCATTGTTCATAAGATGGGATGTTTCAGCGCTGTTTATATGCATAAAATACCATGTAGTTTGAAGAACATTAGCCATAGTGGCTAAAAGACCAATGAAGAATTGTCGACTATAGTTTAACGTCTCATCTTCAAGTTGAACAGTGTGGCACGGCTTGAAACAGAGACAAAGATTTTGCAATAAAATGTGACTTTAAAACGCATTCTGAGGTTCAGGTTGGCTGTATTTATAGGTTTAATAATAGCTTGTGTGCGAGCGTCCATGTTTTTTCCTGCTGTCTGGCATGAGGGAAACTGGAACGCAAAACAGCGGGAATGATGTAACCTGCAACTTGCTGGTTTCGAGCAGCAATGTATAACCTTGGTCAGTGACGTCAAAGTCAATATAAATACTGGGAGGCATAGTGTGTCAGTCTTTACTGGTGAGATTTAAGAATAAAAGAATGACATCCGTCCAACAGAGTCCATGTTGAAATCTGTTCAGTCCACCATAACTTTTACTAATGCCAGCTGCGCAGATCACTTTTTATGCCTCTTGTGAAGTCATTGACCTAGATTAACACAAAGCAAAAAACAAATGTTTGACATAACTAACCAGCTGTGTTTCGTATTGTCATATACATTTAACAGAAACACACCGCCGGACAGCATCTTTAAAATATTCCCCACAGTTGGAGAAGGACATTTTTCACATGCGTCTCATGATGCACCAGCAAGCCTCAGCACAAAGACAGACTCCTTCCAAAACTAAACTCTCTAATCAACACTTGGTGTGTTTACTTAAAGTTTTGTTTCATCTGTATGAAAGCCAGTGCCTACAAACAACACAGAATGATCTTCTGAAAGTCTCTACCAGACTTATGCTTTGCCAAGCAAAGCAGTGTCTATTCCACTGCCAACTTCGCAGTCATCGTGTGCTGTTGTTTGATAATGAATCCAGCACATGGCCACATTTAAAACAAGAAAACGTAGTTTTCTTATTTTAACAAATAAATAATAAGTACCAAGTGCTGGCCTTGATAAAGACATTTTTTGCAAATGCTAAGCTGCTGTTGCTACAATAATAAGAAGCAGGACAAGGTGTTTGCCAATGTTTCTTACATCTGCACGCTAAGAACACATTTTCTGGATTCTCTTAAAAATATGTAAAACCTCCACTAAACAACCTCATCTCATCTCTATCCCCAAGTTAGAAAAAATAATGACTTTTCTTTTTTAAGAATGCTAAAGCATTTAAATGTTTTATTTTAGTGTTTGTTTTATTTATTTCCCCTCACTTTTTTCTTTACTTTAGCACTCTGAGATTTAAACATGCTCATATTTTTTTACGGTGTATTTATTTTTTGAAGTGTATTATAAGTTTTAAGAAAAGAATAAATGATTTTCACAAGGTTTAGCAAATAAGTGTTGGCCATTTTTGCATTTGGCCTCTAAGAGGTTTTCTCCCAGGACTGCCCTGTATTTAGCTCCATTCGTCTTCCTATAAACTCTGACTAGCTTCCCCTTCCCTTGCAAAATAAAGTATTTTTTACAGCTCAATGCTGCCACCACCATGCCACCATGCTGTCCAGGCTGTACCCTGTCTCTCACTCAATGATACCCCCAATGCATGACTAGGTACCAGGTCGATATGTTCTACTATGAAATGTTCAAACCTTTGAATATTGGTTCATACTGTAAACTTCCTCTCTGGCCTGTCTGCTGTGTTACCTGGTCTTCTCAAAGCTCTTTGTTTCTCAATGTTCTTTAGCAAATCTCTGAGGCCATTACTGAACAATTGCATTTGTACTGAGAGCAGATCCCACACAGATGGATTATATTCACAAAATGAATGTAATCTGAAACCAGTTGCTTACACTGGGTTGTATTTATTGCTATTATGGAAAAGAGGACAATTTCTTTCTTTACAATTTCTTCTTTATTTGAAATACTTTTGTGAGGGAGTGTCGCTCATTACTGGCTGAAATACCCTTTCAAAAGATGGAACAATATTCATAAAAAGTCTTATTGGCTCAGTTATAGTTCATGATTTCGATCCAATTTTAAATGTGCAATGTCTCACTTTATCTGATTAATCCCTCCTTGTACATTTGCACCATGGCAGTCAATAAGTCAAAGTGAAAATGAGTAAAACTCCCAAAATAAAACCCTGGAGAAAAGAGGATAACACACGGCGCACCTCTCAGCCTTTTGACTATAATTGCATCATTCTCATTAAGAGCCTGCATTGATATTCACGAAAGGTGCCTATGCAAATGAAAGAGATTTACAGCTCAGGCATACATTTCCTCGCACCCACTCTTAGCTCATTACAATAGTGGCTCTGTTTTAAGTTATCTCCAAAACTTTTTTTTTCCAGCACGAGCATCAGCTCGGGGTGAAAGCGTCTAGACGGCACCTTGCTCCGGGTGCAGGTGATTAGGCGAGACAAGGGACTGAGGCTATGTTATTCCCCAGGTTCCCGCCTATTCTCCAGGGTTTCCCCTAAATAAGGTCAACGACAGCTCGCTGCCACAAGGCCGCCTGCAGCTCTGCCTCTTCTCCGACTGACGACGACACGTCAATCTCGCACAAGCTTTAACATTGTAACTCATTGCTGGTTGCTCCCCTTTTTGAATGCAGTTTTTTTTTTTTTTCTAGAACAAGCTCCTGTTCTGAAAGAGCATTCGACCTTAAAAGGCGCGCATCACTCCGTGCTGTCTGGCCTTCACTGTCGTTGTAATGTGTGTGACATCAAGTGGACAAAGAGGAAACTGCAGCCGCAGCTTGGAAAAATGCAGAATGTTAAGTGAGCTACGGCTTCCTTCGGGTTTTAAATATAATGCCAATTAACACGTTGAGAGCGCCACCTTTCTTTCTCACGGGGGCTGATTGCGTTTGTTATCTCTTTTTTGGCAAAACACGTGCGATCAAAAACCACAGAGACCTGATGTATACCATATGTGTGCTAAACAATTACCAAAATGTGAAGCGAGTAAATACACAGGAGGAGAGAAACACAAAATGTGCCTACGTCTGTTCTATCTGCTCATGCAGCACCCTTTTCCAAGTTCACAACTAAATCCAGTTGAGAATCTGCAGCAAGACTTCAAAGGGGATTTTCATGGATGCTCTTCATCCATACAAAGCATTTCTTAAGCATATCTTACGAAACAAAATAAGCAAACATTGCCAGTCTCTAGATGCAGGAATGTGGTGGAGACCTAACCCAAAGGTCTTGAGGGAGTGCCACGAGTCACGCTCCTTCCGCTTTCTTGGCCTGTGACGCTGTCTAGGTAAAATTCTCCGGTAAGTAGGTTGAACTGTGTGGTAGCGCCGCCACAAAATGTGGCAAATTTTCTGACGCTGAAGCTTATTTTCTTTTTAAAACCAGCTGCAAAGTTACTCTAACAAATGTGTGGAAAATCTGTCATCAACTTTCAACACTTTCATCTAAAGTTAGTTTTTTTTTCCCCAAGTAAAATGATGAATAATAAGAACAAAATGCTTGAGATAACTTAAAATGCCTTGATGGGAAGCAGTGCACAGTCTCTACAGTCAAGCAGACGCCCTTTTTGGAGTGTTTTCCCCGTCAATGCTTAACAAAGGCACAGCCGTTCACTGCAGTAACACGGACCATAAACTACAACGAGCAATTCTCTTCTGAGTCCACATTCAGCTGCTTGGTTTTATTTGTGGGTAAATGCCGGGACGCCTGAGCGTCGAGCGTAAGGCGTGATAAATATTCACACGCCTTTACACTGAGGTCATTATTATTTAAAGGCAAATAGTTTATTTCGAATACAGACACACACACACACACACTGTGGCAGAGGACGAAGCCAGAGGTATGAACGCCCCAAGGCTTTGTTACTGTTCCACTCAGATGATCTTGTAGTACAGAACAAGCTGGTGACCGGCATCCATCTTTTTTGGCGCTGATTTAATAACACGCTGCATCGCTGTAGCCCATATTCACGCCGGCACGCACTCAGATATGCACACAACGGGAAAAGCCAGGTGAAAGGAGCATTGTGAAAACTGTCAGAAGAAGATTGGACAGCAGCACACCCTCACAGGAATTGAAGGGGGAAAAAATGACAAAAAGGGGAAAAGTGATAAACAACAGCTGGTTGATACGTGAAGGAAGGCTCAGCGAAATCTTGTGAAACACGTCTGTCACAGACGGAACAATATCCATTGCGTTTAGGTATTGCGGTGTGCCATGAAAGTTAGATATGAAGAGGACTCTTCATGTTTGAGTTACAAAATTAAAATCCTGCTCATGCAGCGTTTGCCAAACTCTACTTGTATAACCCTCCCTTTTGCCAACAGGAGTAGACAGTGGTGGTTTTAGACCAAATTTACCAAGGGTGGAGCCAGTGTTTTGGTTCATGGAAGCACAGGGGAAAATAATAAAACATGAAAAACTGTAAAACAGGGAAATGTTTCATTATTTAATATATATTGAGTGAGCCACAGGGCCAAAAAGTCATTTGCAGCTCTGGAACTGCAGACCCCAGATGTAGCAGATGAAAACTGTGATCCCAGCTCAATACAGCTGAAGCAACACCTTCATTTTCTAATCATTGTTAAAGTAAAACTGTAAAGAGAAAAAATAATGAAATTGGTCCAAGAGACCAATCAGTTAGGGTTCTGTGGCAGCGTGCATTATCATAAAAAAGGATTTAATATTATGTGTTCAGTACAGGGGCCAGGACCAGGGACCTGTAGGTCCCTATCTAGAACCGAACCATGGAAGTAGTCTTCTAAAATGCAGGAGCATACAGAGAGAGGGAGTTGTCCCTCGTGTTCTTTCCCTTCAGTTCACCCTACATGCATCCTACAGGGTCTAGGCCTGGGGACTGACAAGGGGGATTGTTATGTCCAGGAATCTGTTTGCGTTTATTCAGCCATACGTTTGGCATCAGCATGTTGCTGAGAGACCCCCCTTGACGACCCATTTTCAGTTTACTGCTCGAGTCCACCAGATTTTTATCTAAAATTTACTGGTAAGACTTTGTGACGGCATCCTCTCTAACAAGGTTCCCAGGGCCTCTGCAACAGGGCCACACAGATCCTCTTCCATAATCATTACTTGAGGGCCTTAGATGTTTTTCCACACGTTCCCCCTTTTGGTTCACGCTAAGCCTATCTGGCGCGTGTGTTGCAAGCAAGCTTAACCCTAGGGCACTTCCACACCAGATCCGTTTGGTCCACTTTGAATAGTTTAACACTTGGGCAGGTGTGAAATCTCCCTGGCATCTGTGTAACCACAGCAGCATGTCCCCCCCCCCCCCCCCCCCCACACACTCTGCTGTCTTTTTTTCCATAGAGCTGCATTTGTCTCCTGTTTACAGAGCAGCACGCTGGACGCTTTGCTGCCTCGTCCGCTAATGGACAGTTTTTGTGCTAGCACTCCAAACAGGCAGCTGTTATAGATGCCTGACTTGTCCGGGCGGTCCGGTGGACTTTCAAAGGGGAAATCCTCAAAGTGAACCAAACCAAAGGAAAGTATGACATTTTCCCCGCCCAACTGAAACAAGGTCCATCCATACAGACTCAGCCTCATCTGAGAAAATTATAAGGTTACAGGCAAAGTTAAAGGTACACTACGCAGTGGTTTGTCAGTGATAGTAGGACAGAAAATACTTTTTCTGGCAAACAGCCAGTTGGGATGTAGATTTTGATGGTTGCCATCGAGACTTGGTGAGCTTTGGTGATTTAATTTACATTTGTTACCATCCAGCTTACTGTGTGTGGCAGCAAGACAAACACAGCTCTTTGTCCAGCTTTTCAAAGGCCCTTGTTTTAGATTATAATTATTTCTGCATTGCTGAAATGCTATGTTCTCTGGTTTTTCCTAACTTAAAGTGGCTGTGTTACATCATTTTAAACCCCAGGGAAACTAAAACTAATATTAGCATACTAGTATTATTACTCCGATAATGACAGCAATTATTTTTAGTAAATCAATTAATTATCATTGTGAAAATGGTTTCCCCACTGACTTAAAGTGGCATTTTTCAGTGAAAGATATAAGGATGAAAGAAACATTTATTTTAGGGACTTTTATACATGGTAAGGCAATGCAAGTTTATTCATATTGAACTTTTCAGTAACAAGACGATTCAAAGTATTTCCACAATTTCCTATCATTATTTATGAGTGCAGGACTTTGACTGCTACTGAGTGTTTTAATATCATATAAACAACCTCTACATTTTCCTAAGAGGTAAAAATTTGGAAGCATTTTATTGTTTGTTACTAATTGTATTTTTCTCGAACTTTCGACGTCAAGATTTATGCATTTTCACACAAATTGGATGTTGCATTGCCTTAAAAATGTGATAGTTCTTCAGCATCTCAGCGCTGCTTCCAGTCTGAGAATGAAAAAAGGACAGAAAAATCAGGTTTCAATAGTGTTGTTATGAAAAAAAAGCACCAGACAGCAGTCAGCCGTAGAAGGGTTTACTCATTTTTCAGACATCATCAATAATGTAGCTCCATTTACACTGTGGCTTTTTCCACAATGAGTGCCTACTGAGCCGGGATTGTGTTGTTCCATCAGTTGTTGAGCCTTTGAAATAAAATAAAAACAAGAGCCTAACAAGCGTGGAGGAGTGTTTGTGTGCTTTAGAATAAAAGGATGAGGCGAGATCTTGTTACCCCAGACTCAAAGGTCAAACGTGAATCACAGCATAAGTCCTGCTGAGCCCTGGATCTGGAAGTGAGAGGCGGTGAGTGCCAAGGATGAGATGCAAGCGAGAGAACAGGAGGAAGTGTGCTGATTCTGTGTAAGATTTGGGAATCAGTGGAAAAAAAAGTCATTAAAACCATCAAAACAAATTTATCACTGACTGAGGCTCAGCCAATTGGTAAACCTATTAGCCTGTCATCAGTGTCGTTTCTTCCTTTTAGCAAAGCCTTGGCTTTGAACAAACAAAAGCAAGGCTCCGGGGCAATGACTATTCTGAGAGGTTACCGGAGTTTCACGCAATTCCTTATTCCTCCTGACTTTCATTACCCAGCCAATCATCTTTTCCATGGTTGCCTGATTTTATCATTATCAAGCAACAGTTCCCATCTAGGAACTCATCAAAAAGGTTAAAAAAACAAATCTACTCCTTTATTGCCTGAAAACAGTGCTGAAATGAAGCAGCAGGTATGATTGTTGGGAAGTCATTTCAGAGGGGAAAGCTCCTCCTACTGGTCACATGAGGCAATAGCAACATCGTGACTGAGCAAGAGCTTACTATTCATTCAAGGAAACGAATTATATAGATTAACACAGACTGATGATGTTTTCAAGCCTTTTTTTCTGCTGCTATGTATTATGTGTATTTTTACACCTCCAGATAATAAAAGCACAGAATTTAAGATTAGAATATTGAATCAGATCAATAAAAAAGCAACGTCTTTCATGCAGAAATGGGGGCTTGATAAAAAGTATGTTTAATATCAGCTTTTGGGTTGGGTTTTTTTCTCAAAAGGTTCTTTTAATCTGACAAACAAGCCTCTTGAAAATGCATATTCTAATTTGTTGAATATGATTGCATATGTGTACAGTATTATTATTATTATTTGTAAAAGCAATATTTATGTTACTTTATGTACTTAGGTCAACACATTTTATAAAGGAAGATTTAGAAACAAATGCTTTATTTATCATGAAGAACAAAAACTTTCCAATTTTTTTGATTAAAATTGGTGGCTTTAATTAATTCTCATTTGCATAGGTCAAACAATGGTCATGATTCTACATTCTCATGGGAAATCACAAAACCAAACGACTAAAAATCTGATAGAGTCACTCTAGTGGGAGCTTTGAATTAGTTTCTATCCTCTCCAGCTGACCTTAACAGTTTGAATAACCCCTGCGCTTTGGCGGGTCACCGGCTCTACTCTAGACCGAGGCAACCATGTATCTTCCTCTGGCAGGGGGGCTAACACAGCGCGATTTGATCATGTTGGCTGTGTGTGTGTGTGTGTGTGTGTGTGTGTGTGTGTGTGTGTGTGTGTGTGTGTGTGTGTGTGTGTGTGTGTGTGTGTTTGTTGATTTCTGCAGAGTGTCTCCAGATGATAGGGGTCAGTGACACTGTTTGCTTCTTGCCAAGAAGGAGCTCATGGAGCGGACATGCAGGTTTAACAGCAGTCTACTGAAGCCACCAAGACCCTCTGTCTGTCTGTCTGTCTGTCTGTCTGTCTGTCTGTCTGTCTGTCTGTCAGTTCCACTGCCAACACTGTGTACCTTAACATGTAGAGACAAAGACAGGGTTATAGCTGTATGATTGCATGGACTTTGTTAACTTAATAGTGTTGATGATTTCAGTACTTTAGTCTAAACACAATCAAATTGTTACTCATAGAAGAGCAAGACAAAAGCAAATAGCCCCTTTTCCATTAAAACCCCCAGGATCTAAAACCCCTGGCTTTGGTTTCCTATGGTGAACCAAAGTCTGGGCCTTTTGGGGTTTTGTGTTTCCATTAGCTTGGGGCCATTTATGTAAAACAGCCCCAATGACATACGGGACGTTGTGAGGAAAAATTGTAGTACCACTCCGGTCCATTGAGTGGCGGCAAGAAGACAATGGTCAAACAGATAAATGCCGAGAAATTGTATCCATCTCCTGATCCTGCAACTCCTGCTGCCACTGATTCGGACTCCGCAGAATCAGGAGGACAACGTGAAACTGATGGCGTTACATCCTTAGCCTCTTTTACATGTCCCTCACCCCCAACGCCGTAAACATCCAGCCAAGATTTTCACATTTGATATCTGTTATATGCAGATATTCCCAACTAACTTAATTAATGTTTTATAATGACTTTTCAGCAATGACAAATCCAGATCCAGTCTGCGGGAAATCATAGACTGTCTGGCCGAGTAATTACACAGCAGCAGCAGTGGTAACAGTGCAGCCTCCCAGGCAGAGCCAGCCTGTCAGCGGGTTTCTGCTGCTCCCGACAAGTCCGAGCAGAATTAAAATTGGCTCATAATCCCGATGCACAGACTGCACAGATAAAGTTTGAAGGTACAATTTCTTCCCTAAACACACAAAAAAAATTTTTTTGTGTGTTCTGTCTGGCAATGTGGCAATAAGAATTGTTGTCTTAATGCCAAAAAGAGCCCAACAGATTTTACTTTCACAAGCGGAGCCTTAGTGCTTTCGCCATAGTGCTCCGCTTGATTTATATATGCAAGAAGCTTCATTATAAGCTATGCAGGGAATATTTCATGTTAAACAGACACTGAAGGTAGAAGAGGAAAAAAAAAGGAGAAAATGTGAAAGAGAAAGAGGACAGAAAAGGGAGAGAACAATACAACATCCTCAGTCTGCTTCTTCACCTGCAAAGAGAGATGCACCGGTATTTTCCGCCTTATACTCCAATACAGCAACGTGATTGGCCCGAACCGTTTTTGGTTTGGACAGATACAGATGAAACCAGAGCGGTACAAGCTGGATTATCGTGTGTTTGTGAATGCACAAATGATTGATCTTGCAAATCTATCAGAATATTAATAAACCACAAGTACCAAAAGTAAGACAATAAAAGGAAAGACAGCAATTTAGAATTGAACATTTACAATAAGCTCCTTAAAGACCCTGCTGTATTAGCAGAAGAGCTTAATTCATTCTTCTTAGGTTCAGTACAAGTAATCTGAGGAATTCCATGATCCAACATCAAATTATCACAGTTTTGTATTGAAGCAAATTTCTGAGAAAAACATTCTAAAAATCATTGATGCAATAAAAAAACTATTTTGGATTTGATGCAGGGTTTCTTAAATTTCACAAAATGTCGTTATTAAAACCAATTACCTATTTAATCAACCTATCTATGAAACACTCCATTGGGTCACAGACTTCAAAGATGGCCACTGTGACTCCAATTTTTAAGTGTGGTGATAAAAGTAATATGATTAATTATAGACCAATTAGTATGTTACCAGTATTTTCAAAGGTGCTTGAAAAATGGGTTGCATAACAGTTAATTAGGCATCTTGAAAGTGGCCTGACTCCTTTACACTTCATGCAATTTGGGTTTTGTGCCCACCATTCTACAGAAATTGCAATAACACTATTTATAGAGAAAGTAAAAAGTAGGTTGGATAGAACTAATTTTGTCTTCTTAGACTTCAGAAATGATATTGATATATTGTATATTGTAAATCATAGTGTACTTCTTTCAAAGCTACATTTTTTTTTTTTTTTTGACCAGGCCATTATATGGATGGCCTCATACTTGTCTAACTGAAAACAAGTTACTGTGGTAAATGGAGTAACATCATCCCTTGCAAACTGTCCACGAAGGCTGCCCCAAGGATCTGTCCTGGGACCCATTTTATTTTATTTCCTTAATAATCTTCCAGAGGTTTGTAGGGGTGTGGATGTACAGGTGTATGCTGATGATGATGTGATCTATACAAGTGCAAAATCCTCTGATGAAGCAGCACAAATCCTTACAACAGCACTGACTCATATTCAGATGTGGCTCACCAGGTCCTGTCTCCTCCTGAACACACAGAGAATGGTCTGTATGATGCTCTCTAAAAGAGCCACCGATATCAGGTGCTCTAGTGTATGTTTTGGAATTGCAACTAGTATAAGAAACTGAATATTGGGTGTGCTGTTAGACACTACACTCTCCATTTAAGGTCTTATAAAATGATAACAGAGAATTAAATACAACATTTCTAATTATAATCAAATAAGGGAATCATTGACGAACGAAGCTGCCATGATGTTTTTGCATGGTATGATCTTTTCCCAAGTAAGCTATTGTATAAACAGCTCGTCTCTGACAGGTATTACAATCCTGAAGCCAGCTTAGGGGCTATAAAAAAAAAACATTGAACATTTTGGATAAAAAACGTTTAGTTATCACTGTTTTAGTATTTTGTCAAAGTATAATTTAATGAGCTTTGAAAACTTTTTAAAATGTAAAAATGCCTGTCTTATCTTTAAAGTTTACATGGGCTGGCTCCACCACCGCTGAAAGACTACATTACATATAGGATGACAGCATCACGGACCACAAGAGCATCAAATAGAGGAGATTGTGAGAAAAACTGCATTTGGTTAAAATGTTCTTTCATACAAGGGAAGTGTGCAATGGAATAGTCTGCCCACTTTTGTAAGGGAGGCTTCAAGTTTTACAACATTCAAGAATTATCTTGAGAAATGGTTAAAGTCAATTCAAACTTGTGAGCATATTTTCTAAGAACTCAGGTCGACAATGTGCAATACATCTAGCACTTTAGGGTATGTGCAATACATTTCACACTTTAGGGTATGTGCAAAGTTTAAGAAATTGCTACAACTACTCTTCTGAGTATATTAATGTATAATTGTTCCTATATTTATTCTTGTCTGTCTTTGTCCTGACTCTATCCGCTGTTATGAGTGACCCTAATGTACTGCTTCTGTCTGGCCAGTTAATAATGGGTGTGTCTTATGTTTCTTTTATTTTAAATTTAATGTTAACGTCAACCTGCCCAGGGATTACAGATGGAAATTAGCCAATGGCTACAATCTGGCATATTTACATATGATATGTATGTTCATTAATATGTACTGTCCCTTTTTTAATATATAAAAAAATAAAAGTGGTTCCACTTTTTATTTAACATTGATGTTTTGCCTTACTGTAGGCCTAATTGATTTGTTTGTATGAACACTATACTTCAATAAACAATGAAAAGACATCTCTAGCAGTGTTTGTTTGACAACCCCTTTTAGTAAGGGATGAAAACTGTGGCAATCTACCCAAAATCAAAGTTGTGTAGTGAAAGCGTATGCATGTTTTAACATGGTTATGCTCTTCCATGTACTGTGCTTTACTTTAATCTTAGAAACAACACAATGTGTATATATAACTTCTGGTATGTCGTGTGTCGCCGCATGTCGTATAAATAATCATGGTGGGCTGCCATGACCAAAAGATGCAAGGGCAACCCAATCCTGTCCTGGTGGTGTGTACAATGACTCTGATGGTGAGGAAGATGCACAGAACAAAAGAATAGCAGAGTCCAAAGTGATGGGAGCTGAAAAAGGAGGAAAGTTGTGTGGCTTTCAAGGAGGACTTGAGACAAGGCTCTGGGGGGTCAGGAGTTGCTTCTTAATCACTAGACAACTCCAGCTAATGTATACAGGTATAAAAGTTATTGGTACGTCTCTTAGCAGGAAAGTTGATAAGGGAACTTGGTGATGAATGAGGAAGGAGAGGAGTGTTTTACAGCATTAAAAATTATGAAAAAGTACTACAGACACAGCGTTTGCTTTAAGGACATTGATGAAGAAGTACAGACAAGGTCAGAGGAAGCTGCATTGTGTTTTTATAGATGTAGAGAAAGCATATGACAGGGTGCTGAGAGAGGAGCTGTGGTATTGTATGAGGAAGTCAGGAATAGTATGTTAGAGTGGTGTAGGACGTGTATTAGAGCTGTAAGAAAGTGGTGGGGTATGCTGTAAGTGTGACCGAGGAGTTCAAAGTGGAAGTTGGATTGCATCAAGGACCAGCTTTGAGCTCCTTCTTATTGCTGTGGTGATGGACGGGTCGACAGATGAGGTTAGATAGGAATCTCCATGGACTATGATGTTTACAGATGACATTGTGATCTGTGGTGAGAGGAGAGAATGGGTTGAGGAAAATCTAGAGAGATGGAGGTTTGCCCTGAAAAGGAGAGGAATAAATGTTAACCATAGCGAGACAGAATACATGCGTGTCAATGAGAGGGACATGTGAAGCCATGAGGTTATAGAAAGCAGGGATAAAACAGGTGGAGGGCTTTAGTTATGAGAGTCAACAGTCCAGAGTAACTGTGAGTTTAGAAAATAGGTGAAGAAATGTGTCAAAGCAGGTTGGAATGGATGATAAAAGAGTATCAGTGAGAATGAAAGGCAAGGTGTCCAGTGATGTTGTATGATTTAGACCCCAGAGCACTGAGAGACAAGAGGCAGAGCTAGAGGTAGCAGAGAGGTAAATGTTGAGGTTCTCTTTGGGCATGACAAGGAGGGATAGGGTCAGGAATGACTACATTAGATGGACAGCTGATGTTAGATGTTTTGGAGATAAAGCTGAAGAAACTAGATTGAGATGTTTGGACATGTACAGAGGAGGGATATTGTGTACACCAGTAGAAGGATGCTATGGCTGGAACAGCCAGGCAGGAGGCCTAGAAGAAGACCAAAGGGGACATTTCTGGATTAATGAAAGAGGAGATGAATGTAGTTGTTGTGAGAGAAGAAGATGCAGAATAGGGTCAGCTGGAGATAGGTGACTACCTGTGAAAGGGAAAAACCGAAAGAAGAAGAACAAAGAAGAAAGATAGCAGTGTCTTCACAGGTCTGCCCAAAAAATCAATCAGAAAAGAGCACGTGATCCAGAATGCTGCTGCTCGCATTCTCACTAAAACCAGAAAGATAGAGCACATCACCCCAGTTCTAAAGTCCTTACACTGGCTCCCTGTAACTCAGACAACAGACTTTAAAATATTCCTGTTAGTTTGTAAATCACTGAATAGCTTTGCACCAAAATACATCAAATACCTGTTGTTGCTGTATCAACCCTCCAGACCACTCAGATCTTTTGATTCTGGTCTACTCTCCATACCCAGAACCAGAACCAAACAAGATGAAGCAGCATTTAGCTTATATGCTCCACAAATCAGGAATAAACTTCCAGAAAACTGCAAATCAGCCGAAACACAGAGTTCCTTTAAATCATAACTGAAAACCCACCTGTTTAGAGTTGCTTTTGACCCATAACAGGACCATTGACCAACATATTTGATGTGTACTGATGTTTTCACTTGATACAATTTAATTGTTGTTACTGGTCTCACAACCAGTGACTGTGTTTAAGATGATTTATGTTTTCAGTATGTAAGCACTTTGAACCGCCTTGCAGCTGAAATGTGCTATACAAATAAACTTGACTTGATGTAATGATTAATGCTGGTGAACTCGATATTCAGCCAGACACAGAGTTATATTCTTTTTAAAGGTTTATTGTGAGGGTGAGTAATGGCAAGTGATGCAGGCAAGCAGAACCAGACTAGGCAGATGAGTAATGGCTAAAGGTGTAGGCAGGGATGAACAGGAGACCAGAAGATACAGGTAGTGAGAGAACAGGCAGTGCCCGTTCTGGTGGTGAGGGAACCACCAGAACAGGCAGAGCAAGCAGCTGGAACATACAGGAAAACAGGCAGAGTTGTGCAGCATGCAGACAAAGGCAACGTTTATCTGAAGAGTCTAGCTGGCTGAGCACACAGGAACTGGTAGAGGTAGCGCACATCTCAAAAGACGAGATGAGATCAGAAGAGACGTTTAGGCAGTGATGAGTTGGCTGAAGCAGGTGACCAGAGTTGACAGTAATTACTGGCAGCAGGTGGAGTTAATCTGGGCTAATTGACTGATGGCTGAGCTGATTGGATAGTGGCTGGTGGCAGAGAGGTGACAGGCTGAAAAGTCCAGAAATGTCCAAAGCAAAACAAACAAAAACCTAAATCATGACACTTGACTTAATTTTCACTTCACTGCAGATGGGAATTAGTACTCTTACTGGACAACATGGAGTGAGCACAATTTTGGGGGGAAAAAATAGACCATAGAATACCATAAATAGCCCAGAGAAGCATAGGTGAGAAGCACAAACGCAAGCTTTACCGGACAAATACGTTTACGTCTTGGTTTTAGTTCTCCACAGAGTTGCAAATAGTCTAATACAACTATCTATAGAACAATTAATTCTGCATCCAGTTGTCACAGAAGTCAATGCTTGGGTCTAGAAGTCAGTCGAGTGGAGTGTGTTGCAAAACCTGTGGGATTTACTAATTGTTTTGTTCAATATTCAAGCTAACTACTCAGGCAACCTGGGTTCATATGAGAAGCAGACTAACCGAATCTGAACTCTGGAACCTCCAGCTTTCCTATTCGCTGTTCTGTGTGATCATTCCCACTTGTCACATGGAAGTTTTGTGTTTTCGCGCAGCAGACATTAGCTATGGTCAAGGGCCAGCGCAGTAATAATCTGTTCTATCAATAGGATAGATCAATCAATATCTATCAATAAATACATAGTTGTTTCTGTTTTTATTTGTATATTTTTGTTTTGATGTGAAATTCACGTTTTTCTTTGTAGGCTTGCTGAACAAAACTCAACCCCATTTTACCTTCAAATTAACTGTAATGCTAGAAGTTACATTGATTGATTTACCTTTAGGACTAAACTTGTTAGGTTTTAGCCACACATAGAACAGTATACACAAAATTAAGCTTTATGCATTTGTTATGAGTCTTTCATCAGCTAATCATCATTCAGCTATGTCGCTTAATATTTGGAGAGTTGCTGGTGCTTATCTCCCCTAGCCTATGAGTGAAAGCCAGGGAATATTCTGAAGAGGTCACCAGTCCATCACAGAAAAACATAACCATTCACATACCCACGGTTAATTCAGCATCTCCAATTAAATTTACCTGCATGTTTTTGGGCTATAAGAGGAAGCCAGAGAACCCAGAGACAACACACACATGCACGGGAAAGCAGAAAGCCCCGGTTGGGATTTGAGCCCAAGACCAGGTAGTAGCCCTAAACTTTTCATTCTACGTTCTTACTTTATTTTCAGTTTTGTAGTATCAAATTCCTGTCAGACAAGATTTGATTGTACTATACATCGATACATTGATTGCATTATACAACTGTCACACACTCTGATATCCTGAGTAAAAAATAAATCAAACAAAATAATAAAACTTCTTTTAAACTGCAGTTAAACCATGTAATACCCTGCTTCACAAACAGGCAGAAAATGTCAGAGCTGCCATTACCTGCCTGATCATTACCTTCCATTCCAGGTTGAAAATCCCCCTGGGACACAATTAACGTGTACCATATCTGCACAGGTTTAGAGAAACTGTAATATAAAAGCTAAAACATCCTTTGAAGGAACCCAGGAGTTATTAATGTCATTTCAATCAGCTTTTAATGTTCTCAAATGCTTTTAAAAGGTGCCATTGAGTGATGAGTACTAGTATAAGTGTAAGTATGATCTGCCTACAGCAGAACCTATTTATTGCTATTATTGCAAAGAAATATTGTTTTAGACAACATATTCAATGTATTTATGTCAGGCAAGAGTAATGGAGGACTGCAGCCTTGTCCAAAGGTGGTTAATACGAAATAACAAATTAAGGATGCAATGGAAATTTCAAGCATAACTCCAAAATATGAGGACAGGCCAGGCTTAAAGCTGTAGTTAGTATTCCTATTCAGAAACACTTTTTATTATACTGGGTAAAATCATCCTTCCATCCTGAAAGTAGTTAATACATTATGTATTCAAAAAAGGAGGTTAAAAAACATCAATCTCTTTGGGAGCTGCAGGCTTGTAAAAACTCTAACCAATTACTGCTCTTCACACCAAAGAGCAGGGATTTGTCACAGTTTTGTTCCTGCTCCCATTCCCCTCGGCCCCTCAAGTTCTGGGGGTATCACCTTATTTGTAGGTTGTCCCACATGCCAGTTGTTCTGACGCCCTCATATAACACCAGTGTGTGTGTGCTCGTTTCTTATTAGTTTCCACTTGCTGGCTGTGCATGCACACTTAAAGTGTTTATGTATCCGGTTAGCTTAGATGTTAGCTTAGTTGTTAGCTTAGCGGTTAGCTTTGTGGTTAACTTCAGTGTTAGCCATTCATTGTAGCTCCGCAGCTCTCGCCATATACTTTGAACATGGCTGAGAGTTACTAGAAGCAAACCGCGTTCATGCTTATGAAAAGAAGAGGATGGCCCCAGTGGAAAGAAATAAGACCACAGTGGATTTGGTAAATTTCTTTCACGCAATTCCCCTGAAGAGTGAAAGAACAAGTTAAGACGGTCGTGTGAATGCGCAGTTATTAAAAAAGGGACTTGGAAAAACTTCCGGAAAAAAATCGCTGACACAAGATTTAAGGAAAAGAAAGAAGTATGATGCACGTAATAAAAGATGACAGTAACCAACAAGGTGCCACTTTAGCTTGTGAAACAGCAAGCATGTGACCCATGGCATGATGATTAGAACCTGGTGTACAGGGAGAGAGAAAAACACAAAAGAAATTAAAAAACTGACAACGAAACTAATGAAACATGGGTGAAAATCCTGAAACGAGAGCAGCAAAACAACAAAACTTTTCAGAAATCCAAACTCCATTAGAGCAATTGCAACATCAATCAAGCAAGATGATTAGACACATTTATATCTTTTGCGAGATTAATCAGTGCCTCAGTTATTGCAAAACAACTCCCCAGCAAGCATACAAAACTAGAATTTTGCATTCTGGCTAAGTTTCAAGATTTGACAAGTGGAGAAATAAAACATCATGTTAAGACCTTTAACCTGTCACACAGCCCTGTTTGAATATTCATTGAATATTGAATATTGACAGAAGACTCAAATAATATTGTGTATAAATGCTGTTGCAAAAAACATTTATAGAGTGTGTAAGTTAATAAGATGCTTTCTAAAGGTTGTAGATGTCCAGTTAAAGTAGAGCTATTAGATGACCAAATACTGAAACCCAATTTGAATATGTCTGTGCATGGATTTCAATCAAGCATGGTTTTCATTCAAGCATGACGGCAGTCCTGGGTGGGCCCCTCCTTTCTTATTTGTACTGTATTGCTAATAGTGTTCACTTGTCTGTCTAAGCACAAATATGAACTTGAGTGATCTCCCAGTAATATTCCATCCCAGTCCATATGTTGACCTAACCTTTAAATCTATAATAGCTTCTGCTCTTCTGGGAAAGCCTTCAACAACATTTAGGAGAATATCTCTGCTAATTCACCCAAAAGGTGTTCTGTTGGGTTGAGGTGCAGGCAAGTCCAGTTTCTCCACTTGCCTCTCACTTAGCCATATTTCTACGGATCTTGGTTTGCGTATTGGTGCACAGGAATTTTGGAATAGGAAGGGATCATCCCCAAAAGGTTCAAATAAAATTGCCCAGAGTATCTCAGTATGCTGCAGCACTAATGCTTCCTTTCCGTGGAAATAAGGGGCAGAGCCCAACTCCTGAGAAAAAAGCCCGGCACCATTACTTTTCTGCACCAAAGTTTGATTCATTGCAGTCAGGCAAAAGCTGTTCCCCTGACAACTGCCAATCCCAGACTGGTGCAGTGGATTACCAGACATAGAGTAATGATTTTTCATTTGAACGAGTTCAGTAGCAGAATGCTTTACAGCACGGCATCTGCCTTTTACGTTGTACTCGGTGACATAGGTCTTGACTCCAGATGCTTAGCCATGGAAACCCACGATGTCTCTACACACTCTCCTCTAGCTATTCAGAAGGCCACATGGAGTTTTGATTATTCACACTATTCACCTAAGCATCACTTACTCTGTTATTGTACGTATGTGTGATTTGCACTTGTAAAAAAAAAAAAAAATGAGGCCTAAATCCTAAAATACATTTCAAAGAATCTCTGCTCAACAACTGTCCAGTTCAGACTTGACGAATCAAGGCATTTTGCTTTTGAACTATACAAGATCAAATACTCTAGATATCTTGGAAAAGCTGCCTGTTAACATAGCCCTTTAGTTTAGCACCAAACCTTCGTGTTATAAACTCCAACAAAACACGGCCATATCTCTGACATTGGTCATCAATGACAATGAAGAATTGATTTTGTTGACGCCCTTTTTTTCCATGACGATAACAAGACGATGACAACATAAACATGGGTCATTGATGACTAAAACATGACGCGACGTGTGTGACTAGACAAAAATGTTAGAGGGTGGTCTGTCAGACGTTCAAAATGCCTAACCTTTCTGCCTAGTAAGTAGCACCAACGCTGCTTCATCCTATCCTTGCTTGGTCACACCCACCCTGAGTCCACTGACTCATTGATGGAACATGACGGCCGCAGAACGTTCTAGAAATGAGCTTGGTGTTTGAAAATGGCAAAAGGATCTATGGAAATAACTTAAATATGATCCATCCAAAAGAAAAACTGAATGCATTTTAGTTTTAGGCGGCAAATTTTAGGCGGTAAATGTGGGCACAAATTAAAAACTATAGAAACTGCTCACCATGCTGATATTCTCTCAAAGGTAAGTTACTATGAATCATGTTAAAATAGAATATACAATGTTACTCGACAATCAGGTTTGTGATAAATTTCATAGTAAGCTTAAAGTGATCCATATTACTCCTGGTGCAGATGGTCTGCTAACTCTATGCAAACGCCAGCTAATGTCAGCTCATATACCTGTTACTAATGTAGGTGTAGATAGATAGATAGATAGATAGATAGATAGATAGATAGATAGATAGATAGATAGATAGATAGATAGATAGATAGATAGATAGATAGATAGATAGATAGATAGATAGATAGATAGATAGATAGATAGATAGATAGATAGATAGATAGATAGATAGATAGTTGCATACAGAGATGGAAAATACACATTTTTGTTACTAAAACTAGACCAAAACATTGTGTGGAGTCGACTGAAACAATTGTATATAGAAATGACAAAATGTGACAAAAACTAAAAAACACCATAATAGAAACTAGAATGGGTATCAAAAACAACAATGTTGCTCACACTGTACCACACCCATCGACAGAACATGCAAAATAGCAATGGAGAAATCATCTTGTGGTGCAACTGACAAAGCCAGAGTCCTTTTTATTTGTTTGTTGGAGCTTTTGCGTGATGGAAAATAGTGCTACTCCATTACAGAACGGTATCTAGTGCAGGGAGCCATATCTTTCACCTCAAAAGCTGCCACTGGTTTCAATTACAACAAATGGTTGAGTGGATAAAGTTCAAGGCTTTGGAAGTGATGCTTGAGGAAGATAACACAGTGATTCAACCATTCATATGAACATCAGCACACACATTTACCTTCCACACAGGAGGGTCTGGCTCTGGTCGTCCCGGCAACCTGCCCCGGGAAGCAGGAGCACTTGACGGTTTGAGAGCGCTCTTCAATCTTATTCTTGTTGCAGCAGCGATGAATGGCCACCACCTCACACGTGCCCTGTTTCACCTGATACGACACTGTAAAATACAGAAACAACAAGGTAGAAATATATATAAGCTTTAGAAAAGTCTGCTGGTGGATTGTTGCAACAAATAACCAAGTTTACGTTCTAATCATTACTGGTTATAAATATGAGATGCTGAGCAGCTGCTTTTCTGAGAATTAAATGAATCTGTTGAAGTTTTTTTATGGCTATTTAAACTCCTTGGTCTATTCCAGGCTAAGTCTTTGATTCATAAATAAACAGGTTTTAGCGATGCTTTTATTCTCAGCAGCGTGGCCTCATTAACTTCACCACAAAGGCACCTCTGGTTTTCTTGCTGCGTGCAAAAAGAAAACATAGCAGCATTAGATAATGGGGAGGGGGGAGTATTTTCATTTGAGTCCTTCTAAGTCAAAGTGAACAAACGGATGGAAGCAAAAGGAGCCACACATCACGGGGGGAACGCTGCAACTAAGAAGCCCGCTAACAATAAAAGAACCCTCCCTGGAAACCACAAATGTTTTATTTGTGTTTATCTGTGTATGTTTTCCTCAAATATTAGGGTGTTAGTATGGAATTTGAGTATTTATTCTGAGGACCACTACCTTTTTAAAAGACATAATAAACACATTGTCTTACCTCTTGTGATAGTTCCAATGCTTCCCCAAGGACTTTGATCTAGTTGCAGTTGTGCTCATAAGTTTACATACTGTGGCAGATTATATTATCGTCTAAGATTTTTTTGTGAAAGTATGAATGTTATAAAGGGTTGGGTGGAGACATTTACTTTCAAATACTATTCTGATAATAATAATAATATTTTTTTTTTTCGTAGTAACAGCAGATAGAAATGTACATACCCAGGGGTTCATTTCACTAAGGTAGAAGGGCATGCTCTCAGCCTTCTTTATAGGACGATGAGGTTAAGCACAAATTAACTGGTGCTGATGTTGATAAAAAAAAAACTTTGCTTATTTACTTAACTTCAGTTAAGTTATGTTTATTTATTCTATTTATAGGGCGCTAATTAACTTTTGTTTTAAAATTGAAGTTCTCAATGTAGATAAATTACTGTAAGGGTAAAATCTATATAAAAAATCCCTCTGTTCTCCCTCTAAAATGTCTCTCAGAATATATAAATTATATCACTTAGTGTTCTTTGACATTATCTAGTGACACGCATGCTCTCTGGTGGTGGTAGGGTCCAACAGTCAAGGAGGCCTACCTGCAAATCCTTCAACTTCACTCCAAAGCAATGGATAGCAGTTAGACTAACTCTAAAACCTGTCTTGCAAAAATAATACAACGTAAAGTTCAAGCCTTGTGTGATAAATTCTAAAACGATTCATTCTCCTAAAGTGTTATTTAGATTTAAGGGGATCTTTTAATTTGACCGACTTCTTATTCGTTTCTAACTGGAAATAATATTCACATTTTGGAGAGGCCAAGTCATCGTCCCGACTTGAATCTGACAGAGAAACAAAGGAGGAAGCTAAAGATCTGGGTTATGGCATGACGGCCAAGCAGTGGCAAAAACTTGGAGCTCATCGCCTAAGATAAACTGCCAAAAACCAGCGGAGACGTGCGACACATGCAACAAGCTAATCAACAAACAGAAGAAGGCTTTCATGCTTTAATGCCGATGAAGAGTTTTCGATTGAATATGAGAAGTCCATCAGGAAGTAAACCTTGAAACGGAACTGCATCACCAATGTGACTTGAAAATCCTTTTTAAAAAACGGGAAATGTAAATAGGCTTATGTTTAATATTAATGTTTGGAGCTAGATAGTCTAGGTGTTGAGGTTGTTTCATTCAGCGTATTTAACAGTTGACTTCCCCAGGGGGAAGAGGCTTCAATGCCCGCTATTTGCGTTCACTGTTGGGTAAAATGTTCAGTGAATCTAATCTTAGCTTATGGCTCCGGAATGCTTTGCAGCTGCCTTATCTTCCCTCGCAAAGCTTGTTTTGTAACTCCTAAGAGTTTCAGGCGCCTTTCTGCGAACACAGCAAACCCTTCCGGTGACATTACTAGCTACCTATAAGCCTCTTTACACCTCTGGAAAAAACCTTGCTTATACTGTGCCATGAGCTCAGATTTCATTTATCTACGTGACTTTACACAGACGGTGAAACTTTCCGCGTTCAGCTGAATGAGCTGTGCCGCCACACACACACAAAAAGTGCTTCGGAACACGCAAAAACACAAGCATCTCGCTAGTGCACGCGCACAAATGTACACACACACACACACACACACACAAACTGTTGAGGGTTCTATTTCTGCAGGCCATGGCCCCTCTCATCCTTTCTGATTTAAAGTTTGTTTGTTCTTCTCTCCAGAGAGCCCCATCAATGATCCCTGGCTCTCTGAGGGCACCCCCCCTCCACTATCATCCCTCCACTTTCATTTCCCTCACTCCTCTGTCTCGGGCTCTCCTGAGGCTGGAGCAGCTGCCAGATTGCCCCCCACACACACACACACTCGCGCACACATGAAGGCTCCATCCAGTGATACAAATCAAGAAGCAAAAAAAAAAAAAAAAAAAAAGTGTACACAACTTGAGAGCACAACAACTATGAGTACAACTATAATTGCATCAGTAATAGGCACAATTAAAGCTCACAGAGTAACAATGTGAAAATAAATGAAAGCCTAAATCAAGCCCAATCAGCTTCCCTTGTTTATTCCGTCATTATAATTGCTCCAAACTCAAATTTAATTTCTCTGCTGTCAGAGAACTTTAGCTGGCAAAAACTCTCTGCTACTCCCCGTCTGAAAACACACACACACACACACACACACAGCCTGTTAGTAAAAAACAAAGAAGAGCAGAGGCAGAGTCAACCAGGTGGAGGAAGAAGGTGTCACAGCCAGCAGCGAGAACAAAGAGCAGCTCATCTTTAGCTCCAGTAATGAGGTCAGAAGGTGCTCGGGTCTCCTCTAATGATTTCCTGAATCCGACCAGGGATGGAGCGCTTTATATTTGAAGGGACAGCTCAGAATTTTAAAAGTTAGGTTCTGTTTAAAAGGTTATAAGCAGTTAATGCAGAGGGATAAATAAGTATTGAACGCGTCGATGCATTTCTAATGGCGCTGTTAGCGTGAAATCTGCACTAGATGTCAGTAATAACCCAAGTGATCAACATAAAAAAGAAATTAAAACAAAACAAGCCTTTAAATTATTTTAACGTGTAATAAAGTGGAATACCACAGTGAATAAATGATGAACATGTGAAGCCTTGATCCTGGATAAAAAGGTATTGAAAGCCAAGGAACCGTCTGAAATCATCAGTATTTAAAAAGTAACCCCGCCCTCGATTAGTGCAAATATATCAACTGGTTTAGTGTTTAGTAACTGCTTTTACTCAATTCACTTCAAAGCCTTAATTGTCATTGTACATGTGTAAGTCATGTAACCAAGCCCGGCTTGTTGTGTCACATATGAGGCAGAAAACTAAAGGCGACAGGGTCTTCTTAGCAGTACTAAGAACTCTCACCCCTTTAGTTCAATGTCTGTGAAAGATTTTTAAAATGCAAAAACTCATCTTTTTACAATAGTTTTGATTTACTACCTGCATATTCAGATGTTTACTGTTTTTAGTTTCCTTCTGTCCAACACTTTGTGATCTTGACTGGTGCTATATAAATAAAGTTTTACTGACTTACTCAGCTCTTACTGACTGTTTCTCATTTCCAAACAATAGCACAAAAAATAATAAAATGAGTAAAAGGAAAGAACTCTCTCAAGACCATCACAACACATGAGCAGTGTGTTTCCCGGGGGAAAGAACATGATTTCACCCCAAACCAGCTACGACAACTTTATTTGCAAGATTTCTGTCAAATAGGATGAAAGGGTTAGTAGGAGAGTTGTCCAAAAACCAACGACCACTCACAGAGAGCTTTTGAAAGACCTAAAATTATCAGGTAGAGTTTGTCAATGAAAACAATCAGCAATCTCCTAATCCCTAGTAGTCTTTCTGTACACTCACTGCACAAGATTCCACTGCTGAAAAAAAAAAAACACATGTCACGTCTCATTTGAAGCTTATTGCCAAAATTTGGACATGTCAAAAAATACACTGAGAGTATGGAAGTTAGTGATTTTTCATACTTGAAATGTACCTGAGAAGTCGTGGACCTGCAATGCATCCTCCAAAATGCATGCTGAGAATGAATGCAGAATAAAAATCCTGCAATTATCGGTATTTGCATGACCTACTAAGATGCTTTTAAGTTTGGAGTTATTTTCAGATAGAAAATCTGAAAATAATCACTTTGGTCTTGGTCATTCTCAGACTTAACAGCCTTATCCTGCAGGATCGACTATAATCTGACTTAATACTATACGGACACGCCAAAGCAGTTACCCACTGGGGTTCAGATATTTACTGCTCATAATCTTTAAACAGAACCACATTTTCTGTAAAAGCAAGATGTTCCTCTCAAGCGTGACAGTGTTTTATGATGTGCGAACAGCAGATGGATAAAACCATGGCATACTTTTATTTATGCATAATTGAAAATCTGCCAACAGTTTGCACCCTAATTAAAATCCCCAACAAATAATCTATTAATGCTGGTAAAGTAAATAAAGGCAGGTGTACGATATGAAAACAACCCACATGCTTCTTTTAAGAAAAAAGGGTTTCTGTTACTTAGGGGACAAGAGCAAGAAGAGAGGGAGAGAGTTAGTGTGTCCATTGGGTTTGCTTAAGAGGTACAGATGCACATTAATGAAAATAACTAAAAAATGAAAACAGTCCAAGATGAACTTCAGGCAAATACTCTAACAAGGCTGTGTTTAATAGCCAGCTTACAAAGGACAAAAAATACCGCTTCATTTCTGTATCTGGCTCATGAAATTAACCTCTAAATTATATCCAAGTATTAACTGTCAGGTTTGGGCTCATGACACAGAGACACCGGGTTTTTAATGTAGTAGTAATGTCATTTTTGACGACAGGATGTTCTTTGCTTTTACAAACATGGATGACCTTTTTTTTTCTAAAAGTACAGGCCTACATGCAGGATTGAAAACAGATCTATACATATGTGAGAAAAGCCCAGTAGGGCAAAATAAATCAGCTGTTCTTAGATAAACTCGTGTAGACCGACGCTGCCTGTTTTCTGTTCAGTAAGTTCTCCGTAGGTTCCTCATTAAAGAATCCTCATTACGATCTTTGATGGCTGGTATTTTGTCAGCTTACAACGTAAAGGTATTGCAGCAAATAATCAAAAGGTCAAATGCAATACATCAGTTTTAGATATATGTTATAATATTAAGCAAATTGGTCAATGTATCCAACAATTGACGTGCTTACTGTTGCATTTTGCCATTGTTATGATTTATACCACGAAGCATCCAAGATGTTCAATTAATAAGCAAAACCTATTTGACAAAGGAAATAATAACTTCTACAGCGAAAAACATTTTTATTTTATTTTTTAACACTGTGACCTATGGAGTATTGTAAACTCATTGCCTGGGGTGGCTTATAGTTTATTTAATAAGTAAAACTTGATATTTTCACTGCTAAGCTAATAAGACAGAGAATCTTCACATTGAGATAATTTTCCGTAATGACAAGGTTTCTTGAGCTAGAAATGTTCCTGTAATTTTATAGGATGTGACTCCAGATATCTGTGGTTGTCCTACTGTTGGAGATTTTAACTTAGCCTCACCCCCAGCAAGCCTTGCAGCTACTGGTTAAAAAGATCTCTGGCCATTTCTGGAACACTTTATCATAGGCCCTACAAATAACTTTCTCGATCCAACGATTCCAGGTTTTCCTAAACAATTTTGTTTTTTCACCCTTTGTCATATGACCAGCTCTGCATGCTATGTCCAACATAAGAGAGCAGTTTAAACTTTTGTTTTTCCCTTTTCAAGCAAAGCGCTAAGTTAATAAAGTTTTACACTTACACAATTTAACTAACTGGCCAGCAGTTTATTGCCTGCACTGTCCGCACAACTGAAATCACACATGGTAGAGTTAGCCTAAAACTTCGTTAAACTGCTCAGGATAAAGACTGCAGGAGCAACACACGACTTCACTGAAACTGTACGTGTCAACACAAGCCAATAGGTCCTGAAGCATTTGTCAAGCATTTCCCCTTTTATAAACGTGTACTAAGTTGGGCTTTTTTCACATTTGAACATTTCAAACCTTCAGGCAAGTTTTGAAATTCTGCACAAAAAAATCTGACTTAATAAAAAAAACTGAGTTTTAAAAATATGATCTCATTTACACATGTGGGAAAAAAAGTCTTTTAAACCAACCCGGTCCTATGTAAAAAAAAAAAAAAAAATATATATATATATATATATATATATATATACCCACCTGTACCTGGACGACTTGCCAGAGTTGATAAAAGCAGGAATTTTGTTCCCTATAACAAAATCCTAAAGTAGCCATCGTCCTGTCTGGCCATCATTTTTCGAGGACACACTTAAGCACATTTAGGTCATATGGCAGCACAACAGAAGGTCTACCTCCAAATAGTTAAAAAAAATAAAAAAAAGTACAGGCTTTGCCGTGGCCTAGTCAAAGTCTAGACATGAATGAGCTTGAGTGACCGTAAATGGACTGTTTATGATAAGTGAACAATTCTGCAAAGAAGAGTGGGCAAAAATAACTCCACAGTGACTTACACAATTCATTGTTAGGTTTGGGGGGACAATTATTTTTTAACAAAGGGTCAAACATTTTTGGGAAAACTTTGCCTTTTTCTCATTAAATTAAATCACATTTAAAACCAGCTTTTTTTAATTTACTCAGATTGTCTGACATTAAATTTCTTTGCTTATCTGCATGCTATGCATTCTGCCCTGTCTTTCCTGTCATCTGTCTTTTTTGTTTGTTTGTTTCTTTGGAGGGGGGGCTGCTGTTTGCCACCCTCTGCTCTGCTCTACTCTACTCAGCTAATTAGAGTGAGCGGCTACACCTGACTCTCCTAATCGCCTTCATTCCTCTCATCTGTGATCCTGCCCATATACGCCTGCCTCTCACAGCCAATCGCTCCCAGATTGAGCAGCCTACTGTCAGCATTGCCTGTCTCCCGCGCCGCTCTGGACATTAACCTGCCAGCACCAAGATATTGCTTTATTTTTAAATAAACCTTTTAAGCGCGACACAGACTCAGGCTTAAATATCGGCTTCTCTGTGGTCGGTGCATTACAATGGCGCAAAACCAGAAAAAATCGGAGGCAGCGCTGTTCATGTCAAATTGGACGTATATCAGCAAAAGGTCTTTTCCTGACTCAGACGTGCATTGGGGATAAAACATCCTGACTGAGAGGATCCTATTTTATGTTAAATGTCACCATGCTAGCAAATTAGCATTGATGCATAACTGCATCGGCGTGTTCGATTGTGCAGACATAGAAACAAACCCAGCTTGTGTTTATTGTGACTTTGCTTTAACAGGAGTAAGTCTAGCTGGTTTTGTATAAAATGTGTGTGTGTGTGTGTGTGTGTGTGTGTATGCATTAAAGATAAATCATCAGTGAGAGTGAAAAGTCTTGCACCTAGTTAAAACCAATGTTGGGGCGGGGTGGAGACCAAGAAGTGTGAATTGTAATACTAGAAATAGTGCTGAGTCTTAACGATGAACCCCCACAGCTCTACCTTCCATACCAACGCCCTGCTTACTCTCACCCCTCGTCTACTAAAGATTTATGGGTTAAGCATTCGGCTCCCAGCTATATACACAAACTAACAGTGTGTCGAATGTCTCAGTGTTGCCTTTAAAGCATTCTGTTATGGCCATATCAGTGTAATAGAGCCCTACACGCTGAGATGAAAAGACTTCTCAAGCATGGCTAAATGCTTCTATTCCTGCAGCGGGCTGCGGGGAGGGAGGTGGGGGGGGGGTGTAACAATAGCCGGGCATTCAGAGCGCCTTGAACTGATGGGTTAGTCAGGCGACTGATGTATTCTGACAGACACAGACAAGCAGGAGAATTGTACAATTTATCAAAAAGGCTATGTCTTTCCCCCTGTCAATTCCTGACAGGCATGTCTGTGGCTGAGAAAAGGGCAGGTATCAAGCAGCTCTGTCTGAGGTCATGGAATCAGAATCTAGGAGGTGATGCGGTTTACATCTCTGCAGGCGCACACAGAGTAGCTCCGGTAGAGGGAGATTTCAAAAAAAAAAAAAACCTGTTGTGCCAATCAGCATGAAAACATGTCAAACTCGCTGCAAGTTGTGCCCACCGTTGCTACAAATCAGCTGTCCTCAACATGTCATCCTTTTTCTGTTTTCACCAGCCATCTTTAACCCCTAATACCTCTCCCCTGCTTGCTCCATTTACCCCTCGCCTGATCCGACACAGTCCATCAATCCTCCCGACACTATCAGTGTTTTACAGGCCCGCATTAGGCCTCCCCCTGATTCCTGTTAATTATCGTTACAGGCTGCAGGTAGCACCCACCGCTGCTGCACAAGATACATCTTAGTTAAATTAGGCTCACTTGACCTTGTTAGCGTTGCATTTTTTTTTACCCTCACAAAAAGCCAGAAGGGGAGGGTACCAAACGTCCCTCACAAATATGACGTTAAATGATCATTCTAAAAGCACAGTCTTGCTAATTTTTTAAAGGAGTTTGGTTTGTCAAGCAGTGAAAAGAGCTGCCGTGGACGTATTGGGAGCCCTGGTAAAGATATGGAAAGCCCATTCTACTGAATGCCTCTTTTATTACATGGTCTCACACTGAAATGATCAGAAAAATGTAGCCTTTAATATAACCTTTGATGTGGGAACCTTTTATTCAGTGGAACTAGAAATCCCACATCAAGACGTTTTGTATTTTTCTTTTACAAAATCCAGCAGTGCCACAGTTGCTGTCGCTCCTGATGTTAATCATTTGTATAGCCCCTTTTTTGTAAATGGGGCAGAATTTTTGACCATTGTTTGACCATTTCTCTTTACGCAAATGCTCTTGTCCTCTCTAACGCGCTCTTCCCTTTAGCTCAGGCCCACAGTTTTTCCTAGAATCACCCAAAGATGTCACCATGGAAGAAGGTTCATTTTGTGTCAGGTGAGCCATTTCTGTGCTGATCTGGCAAAAAAAAAAAAAAAAAAAAGAAAAAGTTTGTCGATCATTACCTTTTACTTTTCTAGAAGATAATTAATTAAACCAAAAGTAACAGAATTTGTCCTGTCGTGAGCCCCAGCAGGTCTTCTGAGGCGTTAAGAGCTTTCCTCCGGTTAATGCTCCAGGTGACTCTGATGTGAAGGATGAACATGTGAAAAAGCACCTCATGTCCCGCGTTAAGCACAGTAGGAGCCCTGTGAAGCTGTGGGCTTGTTTTTTTTAATGCAAAGCCAGCACACAGTCCAGCTAAAGTCCCCGGAGAGATTGGAGAACTCCGCCAGTTTGTGTTGGAAACTGGCTGACAGCAAGGGGACCCCAAAAATCAGTTCACATTAACATCTGAAGGTTGCCATGGAAATCTCCTACCAGCAATATGTCACTCTTGACACCATCCTCCCCACTGTGTGCGGTGTCATGAAAAACGTGGGTCATTGTTCAGCTATGGTGGTCATTGTCCAAGTGACAGCGGGCCGCTGTCCTATTTATAAACCCGGGGAATCAGAAAGTCATTTAGAGCTAACTAGAAGTTTCCATAACTCGGATCAAGTCAAACATTAAAAGTATGGATTTACAAAAAGGTTTCAGTCACATTCACTGTATAGGACGTTGCATTTTCATTTGCTGGAGATTATGCTGCTGCAATAAAAGATCGGTTCATTAGAAGAGATTTTATCTTCAATGGGGTTGGCAAAAACACTGTGGAGGTTGGTATGTATGCACTGCATGTTTAAAATTCTTACTTTCTTCTCTGTTCTAAGATGGTTGTTGCTTTAGGGTTCATCAATCAATCAGTCTTTATTTGTAGAGCGGTTTTTGCACACAGTGAAGGCAAAGTGCTTTGCAGGAGAAAAAAAAAACTGCGTTTCCAGTCATCTGTTTTGTTCTATTTCAGTGAGCATTGGCCTTTAAAAACAGTAAAGGGAATAAATGTAATCCACTTTTTATGCTAAATGTTTCACCTTACAGGTTGTATCTCGTCCTATTCAATATTGGCATGACAAAAAGGACTATGAACAGATGCAAAGACAAATATAAAAAGTAAAAAAATAAACAGTTTCCAGGCACTTTGTCCATCACCTGCCTTGTTCTTCAATGCTTGTGTTAATAAGGAGCAGTAACACTTCAAAGTCAAAGTATCTTTATTAGTCTCCCTTAGAAGAAATTTATCTTGGATGCAAGGAACTCACTTTAGGATGAGGAAATGTTAAACGAGGAGCTAAAGATCCATCGATTATTTATTGGTTGATGTTTTTGTAAAACTTTAGATTTGCAATGAGAACAAAAACGAGATGATGAAATTAAAAATGTGCCGCTCATGCATCTTTTCAGGGTATTTTTTGACCTACAGAGCCACCGTGTGGCAGATGGAGGTGCAGCACCCGCATTGATCACCCGTGTTCCAGCGATCAGCCAACAAACACAGCAGCAAAACTGGTCAAATCCCCTTGCAAACGTATCTGGCAGCAATAACATTCACCCAATTATTTTTTCAACCTCAAACCACATTATGTGCGCGTTATTGATATTCACAGCTGACAGGTCTTAAGCCTCCACCAATTAGAGTAAACCATCAAATAAAAAAAAAAAGCAGCAGTCCGTTTGTGTGCGAGATATCTTGTTTCTCAGCGAGTGTGAAATGAGAAGGGGGCAGGGGATGATGCTGACCTTCACAATCCACAGAGTCTGTAATTAGTCGTGTCCCTGCCGTAAGCAGGCAGCCTCCTTTCTTCACTTAAAAGGAAACGAATACAATCGCGCGTCGAAAACACTGGATGCTGGTAGCATTTCTGCGACGCGTAAAGGTCACCCTGCGTAACACGAGCAGCGAGAGGGGAGAAACTGAGACACAATTAAGCAAACTGTCGTAATTAAGAGCGAGGGGGGGGGGCTTGGGAGGTTTCAGCAAACATGTTGCCGTGACTCAGCAGAAATGTCCCCGTGGTCGTCCACACAGAAATAATAAGGAAACAGATTTAGCCTTTAAGGCCTGCGTGTGGTGGACTGCCACGTCTCTGTGGGTCTGAAGCTGAGCCGAAAGCTTTCCATTTCCAGATGACGGATTGGGCAAGATGTTAAATGCTTGGGGTGTTGTTTTTAAAACCCTGCTTTAAACTTCACACCTTTCTCCCTGATCTGTCTGCGGTGTTTCTTTGGTCTGCGCGATGTTGTTTCCCATGACAAACCCCGGGGCCCTTCACAGATCGGCCGTACTTTTATGAGATTAAATCACGTGCAGGTGGACTTCTGAAGGGCAATTTAACTGCACTGATTTAGTGTATCAGAGGACGGTGGTGGGGGGGTGGACCTCCCGCCTTTTACATTTTCATTTGTAACTGTTGAAAACCACGAGTCCATCTCCTTTCACTTCGCAATGACACACTGTGCCTCGATCACATCAAATCCCGATAGAATAACCTGAGGTTTGTGGTTCTGTTGGGACTCGGCTTGAAAAAGGTTCACCGAATACTCTTGAAGGGCTCTATACATGCAGACTAACGGTTAAAGGCTCTGATGACTGGATGAGAAACACTGGGAGTTCAGGGCCTCTGCTACTTGTGAGAGACACTCAATCTTATGTTAACACCGCGAAGTAGTGAGACTCCTTGAGAACAGCGTTGGCTCTAAAATGCTGCACATCCACACTGTGAAGAGACGAGCTCTCACCCATACAGTTTGTGTTGACAGTGTCTGACAGCTTAAGTGCTATGTGTATCTGCGTTGGCCGTATCACTCAAACAGTTTCTTTTTCCTTTTTTTTTTCTTTTTTTTTTTTTGCAACGAAGCTAAATACGAGTCCTTGTCTAGGTTACATTCTGTCAGAGTGGGGAAAAGAGGAAAACATCTCCACTTGGACCCCTCGCCCCTCATGATGCAGCGCAGCCCACTCCGCGTCAGGCTCAGGGAGCATGTGTTGTACCTCTGAAATGACAGTGTAATTAACCTCTCGCTGCGGCGGAGGGGGGGGATTCAGAGCAAGACCCCGTGTACCTGTTGGTCCCCGATGATTACGGTTGCCGGCGGACGCTGGGTCAACCCAGGGCATCACCAAGGCAACGAGGAAGGCCACCTGCCAAGGCCAAGCTGACCTTCCCCTCAGCTTCATCCTACAGAGAAGAGGGGGGGGGGGGGGGGGGGCAAAGAGGGAGAAGAGAGAGGAGGGCAAATTCAGGAAGAGGCTGAAAAACAACCAACAATTGCAGCTTTCTGAACAAACAGTGTAAGAGGTGAGCTGGTAAAGGTCAAAGGAAGAAAAATACAAATTTAAAAACAGCCCTGACCCGAGGAAACCCTTTTTTCCAGCTCCCACAACCACAGTTGTTGTCTGAGTATCTACAGCTTAACCGGCAGCAGCAGCAGCAGCATCTCTGTGCGCTTTTATGTAAATTCACGTTGGGGGTAACATTTTTCAATCTACACCATATTGTTTAAAAAAAATGAGTGAGGGGGGAGAAAAAGTGCTGTCATTATGAGTCATTGGAAAACCGGAAATGTATTTTAGCCCAGTCAGTCGGACGATGTGGTAATGATAAATGATCAATAGTTCAAGAATAATGAATGAAAGATTTCCCTCTTTTCAGGTAGTAATCCCTAAATTTTAGGGCTATGTGTTGCTCTCCGAAAAAAAAAAAAAATCCACACTCCCTGAACTTTTACTTAATTCATTACATTAAAACTACAAACATCGATGCATTTTATTGGAACTGATAGATCTACACAAAGTAGTGCATTATTTGGAGAAAATTTGCATTTTGAGCTATTGTGCAAAGAAGAATGGAGAAAAATGGAAACAAAAGTCAAAAGCTGCAGCTGTGATTACATTAAAAGGCAAATTTTACATTTAATGCAAGGGGGCTGAACACACAGACATGCCACACTGTTCAAGCTCTAATCTGTGGAAGAACCTCGCACTGCTTTGTGTTGGCCTATCGCATAAAATCCCAACAAATTGCGCCGGGCGTTAAAAGGTTAAATCCTGTATTATTCCGTAACGGTGGGTCTACAGGTGTGGGTTAGACCAACCAGTCAAAGGAGATAAACATGAATAAGCTCACCCTAAGTTTATTTTCAGCAACATGTTTGCAGAGGAATCATTATCGGAGAAAAAGCTGATCAACGTGAACGTGTGTCAGAGCTTCCCACGACGTCTTCTCACCTGTCTGTCGTCTGTCTTCCGCTGGCCAGGCTCCTCACGGGTTAAAGGTCATGGCGGCTCTTCCTCGCCTTGAACAGAAGAACCCTCTGGAGAAAGGAAAGCACAAAGACGCCCTGTCAGAGAGAGACCAGTCGGTCCTGGGGCTCCGCCGTGGCCTTCGGTGGCCTTGCACAGGGGTCTGCTCACGCATAGGCAAGCACCCTCGCGCGCGTGTTCGCACACACACCACATATACACACACACACACACACACACACACACATGCAGAGGCACGCAGAGGGTTGAAGATGTGAAGGCCTAGATTCTGTCAGATCCATTGTTTACAATGGGTTCACCTACCCCCAGGCTAAGTGTGATCCCCGCTCTAAACATCACACGCAGGCCCCCCTCGACCCCTCGCAAACAGTCCCGCTGTCTGTCACACACGCAGAGAGAGAGAGAGAGAGAGAGAGAGAGAGAGAGAGAGAGAGAGAGAGAGAGATGGACACATAAAACAACATGCATAATAAACTAAAAATCGAACTGATTCCAAAATATGTGTACATAAAAGGGAAACAGCAGAGGGGCCTATTAGCTGAAACATTTAACAGCTGATCAAATATGCCATAGAACCAAGTTTTGACACACACACACACACACACACACACACACACACACACACACACACACACACTAAATTTGCTCAGTGTTTGCAAGGTAAATTCAAAGCCTGTCACAGGACAGCAGGAGAGACTCTTCCTAATTACAGCTGAGTGACAGCCTCTGATGCAAGTGTGCTTTCACACACAAACACACACACACACACACACACACACACACACACACACACACACACACACAAGGTAAATTACCATCCTGCTATAATAGAGTGTCAACACACCTCTCTCTTTGCAAAGAGAAAAAAAAAACTCTGCAGCCTTCACAGAAAGACAACAGAGTCACATTAATAACAAAATGTTCTCCGCTCCTCAAACCTTCATTATTCATCAAATTTCATTGATATGCAATGACAGTCCGCCAATATGCTGAGGAACTTCTGCGAAAGGCTCAAGCAAGCTCTGGCCACGACTCATTTCTCCTCGAACATTGATGTAGCGCCACTGCCCCCTGGTGGGGGAAGATGTAACAGCAAGCACCAGAGATCTGCAAGGTGGCGTACAAGAACCCGTTTTGAACAGGAGAAACTAACGTGGCAATTAAATAATACTCCTCGGAAGCTCCATTGCAGCAAGGTCAACAAATAGGAGACAGATGCCTCACATAAATACTGTTGGGACCAGAATATATCATGTTGGGATAGGGGCAGGAGGGGGCTGGCACATCACCAAGGTATAGGTAAAAGATTGGACTAACTATGATTCCCACATTCCTACAGAACTCAGAATATCCACAAATTCACATCTTTTGAGGTTCCTCTTCGAAGTGTAAACTGGTGTATTTGCGTGTAATAATGTGATTCCAGTACAGTATGTGTAAGTATGCAAGGTGCATGTGCTCTGAGAAGTGATTAAGCATGCTGCGTGGCTGCACAGAGGCCTATTTCTTATTCCCTTTTCAAAAGCGGAGCCAGGGCATGCATTTTTATCAGCTTTGTTCTGTGATACACGCATTAGAGGAGCATAGCCGTGCGTGCAGGCGTGTGTGTGTGCGTGCGTGTGTGTACGTGTGTGTGTGTAGATGCTGCTCATTCAGACCGCGGGGAGAAAATGTCCCATTACAGAGAGCAATATTGTAACCTTTACAGAGTCTTAAGCCAAAAAGGGAAACATAGAAAACAATGTGTGCTCTTATTCTGGGAGACATACACACGGTGTTGTACAAAACTCAGAGCAGGCCCAAGAAATAAGTGAGCTAAGCTGTCCGTTTTGGCTTCCAGCCCTACCGGGACCGGTCAGCTGTTGAGCTTTAAAAAGAAAACCTCGTCATGCTTGGTATTTAAAATGGAAGATGTGAATCAGTGACGTCAGACTGCGGAGACCCCAACTGCACAAGTAAGAACAAACTACTCGAGGGGTTTAATTGTGTTCTCTGACTACAAATGAAATACTTCCGAACAAGTAATTTATATCTTGAAAAATTAATATGTGAGAGCAGGTTTCCTCATTAAAAAAAAAAAAAAAAACTAGAGATAATTAAAATTATTTGCTCACATCCCTCCTCACCCGCAATGTAGTAACTCTACAGTACTCCACACTAATTTAATTTTCAGCATAATGGAGTAATTAATCCTTTATAATAAAGTTGCTCACAGTTTTGTGTGGCGAAATATTAAAGCAATAATAGTATCTCTGCCACCCACCTGTTTGACTGAAACACAATTTCCTTCTTGTTTTTTTTGGGGGGGGGGTCGGGAAGGGTGGGTGGGGGGGGGGGGGTCTCCACCGTCTGCTTCTTCACTGTCATCTTGGCAGACATAGGAGAACCAGGGAGGACACAGCGTGGGAGAAACAGAGCTCATGGAGCAGCAACACAAGGAGGATACAGCTAGAACACAGCCAGGGTAGCGAGAGGCATGCAGGGTGCCGGCTCGCACGACAGCCTCAACCAATCTGTGTTTTTGAACATTCCTGAGCTGTTCGCATTATGCGTCATGGAGAAATTAGTATTAGGATGGTTGTTTTCAGAGGTCCCGCCGTATGTCAACCCTGACAATTGCATTGGCTTTCCCCAAAATAATCTGTTTTACTCTTTAAAAGACCTTTTAGATCGTTTCCAGCCTGTAATCAGCCAGGAAAGGTGATGCTGGTTGAGCTGTGGTGTCTGGTTTTAGTTGAAAGGCCCCTGAGTCTATGACCCCACAAATCCTTGGACCATCCCTGACCAAAATGTAAGTTTGGATGGTTTGATGTTAAAAGGAGAGTGTTTTGGTTTGTTGTTGTTTTTTTGGGGGGGGAGCTCAGATGACCTGACTTATTCTGGCAGCAGAGAAGAACCTCCCATAACCCAGCAAACAGAGCGCAAATATGCTCAAGATTATCTGAGCACATCGAGTCTCACCCCATCTAAAATTATCCCTCCTGCAACATCACCCTCTCCGTCTCTTCTCACCGCGCGTCTCAGAGGGCTGAGAGGCTGAGCTGTGTCATTTCTCCGAGTAATCACGCAGGACTGACACGTCGGCTCATTGGCATGCACCCAGGCAGATCTACCTCCTCCACAAATATACATCCGTGTGCCCCGCATCCGAACCACATCTTCCGCCAGGGCCCCCCCCCCCCCCCCCCCCTTACCCCACCCCCACCCCTTCCCACCCATCACCACCAACATCACAAAACAGACACCCGCACACATGAATTTGCTAAATTACTCCACCGGATACAGACTCTGACCTCATCTGCCGCATCAAGAAACAGGTTTGCTAAACACTTTCTGTGTGATGCAGCTGTCACTGGCTCCGCGCCGTGTGTCAGTCACACAGATTATATCATCTGTCGGGACAGGGCAGGACAGGAAGCTGCTGTTCAGCTGCACTGTTAGCTACAGGAAGCGTGTCATTATTGGATAACCTTAGTGGCACCGGGCTTTAGTAAACATTTTTATTTGGATTTAAAGCCTATTCTCACACAGCTCTGTAAATTAGATGCCGCCCCGTACAGACAGTCTCAAACACAAAATAGAGCTGGGATTTTGAAAAAAAAATTATTTGGAATTTGCTATTTTTCCGTCGCTTATTTTCAACCCACTGGTAACACCGACACATACAATCCAGCTCAGTAAAGAGTGTGAGGTAAGTCTCCAATTATTTTGATTTTTGTTTTTTAATCAGGCCCATGTTATCGATCAGTTGATTGGTTTGTTTCTTTTTTTTTATGTCAATTAATTTCGTAGACCTGGCCAGGGTGCACCTTGCCCATCTCGCCCAATGAGAGCAGCTCCCCTGCAACCCTGCATGTAGAATTGGGGATGGATGGATGGATGGATGGATGGATGGATGGATGGATGGATGGATGGATGGATATTTCTTAGTCTTTCTTAGTCTTCCATATGACAACAAAGTCACATATTTGGGCAAAACTACAATGTTAAAATCGTGGATGCTCAATAATGCATGTTTTAAAGTATTAAATCAAGTCATCTTTGGTGTATCAGACTATATGGTTGTTTAAAAGAGCCCTCAGGAGGATCAAGAGGTTTTTGTGTTTGTCTTAATTGGATCTAAACCATAAAGTACACCATGTTAACGTACTAAAAAATATATAAAAACTCCTGAAAAAGTGTCATAGCCTTTGATTTCGGTGTTCTGCTTGAAGATTATCAAAGAAAAAAATTAGGAGAAGGAGATAAAGATAAAGAAACAGAGAAGAGCAAAGGAAAAACAATTTGAAAAAGGAGGGGAACGTGTTTAATCCTAACCTTGCAGCATATCAAGCGTAAATCCTCCTTATCACTATCTGAGCTCAGCAAGAGCACATACAGTTTGATTTCTACTGGGAACGCTCCTCATTGAGTAACCATTTCACCTCAACGGCGTTCTGAGAATCAAAATAGAATTTAAATCTGTTTCAGTGAAATAAAGCAGAAGACCCCAACTCAGATAAAGAACTCTGGTTCTATTACGGCGCATACGTGTGGAAAAAGAAGGGATGTGAATAAGTCTGAGGACCACACAAGCATTCGCTGTGCCCAGACACAACCCAAGCAGACAAAAAAAAAAAAAAAAAAAAAAAATCCTATCAGTGTAAAACAAAGTGTGTCTCCCTAAGGCGGAAAGATATTGAAAATGAAACGGGCAAAAGCACAAAGCTCAGTGGGATCTCAAGTGAAGCGTTGCAGATTTCCACCGATATGCACAGTATTAACATTCAGCCGGGGTGTGTAATGTGCGGCTTCTTGCCCGCTCCCAAGCGCACAGCCATTACAGCATGTTGCTCCTTGCTGTTTCGTTTGGGTCGCTGGGCGCAGAGAGCGGGTCCGTGCAAATATAGACATGCACTAAATTGCACAGACCCAATTTACAAACTCGGATGCCACGGTATTCATGAGGCATGGCTCTTTGCATTTATCGGCCCCTTTTTAACGGTCCGGTTGCTGTTTTCTCTTGCTCAAGTCCTCCTCGGTGTTTACACTTTCCATTCCTGCAGATTCTCCACGCCACTTTATCGATGCAACGATAAATTGCAGCTTTCTCTGTAACAGCTACTTCTGATCATATTTGAATATTTTTTTTCCATCTTGTGAAAAACACGGAAAACACTGTATTTCACAAACACATAATTCCTTTGATTGCAGCGACAAAGGTGTGAAAGCTCAGAGGCAAAAACCACAATGCCGGCGCCCGCTCTCTGCAGCTGCGTCCGTTCTGATAAAACCACAAGCTAATAAGTGAAAGCTATAGCGGTTTGCTGAAATGGCCTGACAGGGGAAAAAGGCTGGGAAGGAGAGTTGTGAGTGAATGTTTGAATTCAGGACCATTACCTGGTTGTGGTATTGACTGTAGAGTTCAGAGAATGGCCTTGCCACTAAGGTACCATTACAGCTCAATTGATCTGGCTGCACTTAAGTCTAAATCCCTCCTTGTTGCACAAGCCATCGTTTCAGGATCCGGTGACCAAGAAATACGTGTGTTTTTGGGATTTAGAAAAACATGTAACGTAATTGTTCAAAGTTTCTTTTTGCCTCCACATCCAGCTCTCTCCTTACTTTCATAAAAAAGACCCCTATCCTTTGTCTTTTGTCAGCATTGCATCTCTTGTCTTTCTCTCGCTTTTTTGTTGAAAGACCAAAATGTTTCAATTGGTGTTTTACATTTCAAAGCATTCCTAGGAGCCCAGACTTACTTTTGCAGCTGTTAATCTTGAAGAGTCCCACGCTAAATATACTCATTTCAACAAGCAGCCAAACGCCGAATGTGACGTATTCTGCATGAATAGTGCCCTGGGCAAAACCCTTGTTTGGCACCCCCACACGTAAACACAGATACACTCATTTTTTTAGACAATGCCCATTCTTAAAGAATAAAGTAAAAATACATTTATTACAAAACTCACCAGAAATATTAAGAATTACAAAAAACAAATATCTGACAAACACAAAAACCTGTTGATCCTCCTGAGGGCTCTTTTAAACAACCCTATAGTCTGATACACCAAAGATGACTTAATTTAATACTTTAAAACATGCATTATTGACCATCCACGGTTTTAACATTGTAGTTACCTAAATATTTTGCCCAAATATGTGACTTTGTTGTCATATGGAAGACTAAGAAATATCCATCCGTCCATCCATCCATCCGTGTGTGTGTGTGTGTGTGCCTAATACAAGGTTGACCAGCAAACCTAATGCGCTTTTCGTGCTTATGTCATTCTAATGTGATAAAGTTGACAAGAAAGCTTAATAAAACACTTTTTGTCTGTTTTGTCAAATCGATTAAGATCTTTGTAAATCTCAAATTGTGTTTTAAAGGCTTTAAAGGTGTTTTAGCTCAGAATTATTTGATTAAAGCTGACCAGCACTAATACTGAAGATTTTGAAATAGAGATGGTCAAAATTATTTAAAACACACTGAAATAGCATTTGAACGGAGCCCCTAAATTAGAAGGTGCCAATCAGTCACCAACATCACCGTCATCAGCATCCAAGATGTGCAAGGCACCACAAGGGGCGCCCAATCCCATTGACTGAAAGTGCAAATGTGATGAAAAAACATTGATTTTATTTTTTTTTTTTTTTGTGCCCCACCACCAACCACCCCATAGATCTTGCAGCCCTGGGAAGAGAGCCCCATACGTCATATCAAACCCTACCACTGCAGCCAAAGACCCAACCTGTTTTATGGTTGGACTGATTTGTATTTCCAACATTATCACATTACAAAGAAGCCCACTGGGTTGAATTACTTGGTTCCTTAGTTAGAGTTAAAAGGTGGAGAGGAAATTTCTTGTTTTATGAGAACCAAACAAGTGCAGAAATTTATTAACCTAATCAACATCAGCTAGAATATGCATGTGCGGAGAGGGGCCACTTCCTGGATTCTGTCATTTAAAACGCTCATCCAGCTCGGGTCGACATTTAGCAGCAAGCCCTCCTCAGCGCCGCTGACAGTCACCGGCACGGTCCAAGCCCGTAAATCTGCTGCATTCTAATAAAGCATTAAAAGGCCATTAAAAGTCAGTGTCCCCGAGCGCCGGAAGATGGATGGAAAGGTGAAATGGAAACGAGACACTTTAAGATGACAGCGCACACCTGCTCACAATTCACCAGCTTTCCCTGTCCTTTCTCTTCAAAACAATCTGCAATATTCATTCTTTATTCTCCTGTTGTCCCTCTTTTTTTCCATCTTTGCCAACTGAAACTCACTTTTTTCTATTTAAAAAGCACATTATTATGATCTAGAATGGTGTGATGCCATTTTTATGGAGTGTTCTGCAATGTAAGTAAACTCGCGGTCTTAGACAGAGTGATTCACTGGGATCTCTGCACACTTTTACTCACACCATCATTCTTTCTCACAGTCTGGTTGTGTTTGTCTCCGGCTCTAAAGCAACAATACCATGTAGATTCGGATGTGGGGAAAAGCAGACATGTTCACAGAGGCAAGAGCAGCGTTTTAGGTAATTGTTTTCCTTTTCAATATTTTCCCTCGATGAATCTGTTCCTTTGACCGGTTCCCATAATGTCGGCGTTTTGTTTACCCTCCAAAACCGGATAAGGATAAAAATTAGAACGAGTACAGAAAAATTAACTAGCACAAGGAAGATTGCATAACCTGGCCTGTTAATAAAAAAAAAATTCCACACAACCAGCAAGTGTTTCCCTCTAGAAATGGCTGAAATATCGGAATCAACCAATTTTCCCTTCATTAGCTCAGATCAATGATCATCTGGTCAAACAAGGAAAATCGGACATTTTCCTGTTGATTAAATCCATCAAAACTCATATTTTTATGTGTAGAAATGACTCAACCGCTCACATGACACACATTATAGATATGATTAAATATCAGACCATGGTTATGGACACACGTTTTGATCTTAATCTTGCCATTCCTTCCTTTTCTGTTCCAAAACTACCGCCTCTATCAAGAAACGTTCATAATTTGTGAAATAGTGAATCAGCATCTTTGTGTATGAGCTCTTACTGAGCTCTTCAGCCATGAAGCCAGAACAGCGGACCAGTTGCTTGACTGTGAGTCACCTGAGGACGTCGGTCACCGTGTACATCGTGACATCATTACTCTGCGGCCGAGACCAAACAGCGAGTGCTAGTTTGGTCTTTGATCGTATCCAAATGCAGGTAAACCAGCTGCTTCGCCCAACCGGCCCCTCCCACATGCTTCAAGTATTTGCCTTTATGTTCATTTGTAGACATGCATTGATCAAGCTTTTTCCTTGCTGACACCAATTTCTGGCACTGATCCAGTTTTTTTTTTTTTTTTTTTTTTTTTTTACAGACTCTACCACAAAGGAGAGATGAAATGTGCTTCAGCTGCTATGACCGTAGTACTCATTTCAGATCCAGGAACGACAAAATGATCCTTATGCACGCATCAAAAACCATGTCCACAACTTTTATTTGCCTTTTCTGAAATTGTCACAGAGTACCTGCTCTCGCTTGTTCCCGTTTATAGACTAAAAATCCTGGGAATTCTTTAAAATAACGCATTTATTAACTTGCCAAACATGGTCAGAGTGAAAAATGAGAAAATTGCTGGATTCCAGTCACTGGCCGATCAATGTGTGCATTTCTAATGATTACGACTCCCCAATTTACTTTCTTTGTAACCAGCTAAATTTACTGAAAGAGATTTTTCTTCTTCTTAAGAGAGCAGTTGTGTGGTTAGTCAAATGAAAATGGGTTTTGGTTAATCAGAAGAAATAAAAAGGGTAAAGTGTAGGAATCAAACTTAAACTCATAAATAGAAGTGATGGTGACCGCAAACAGGGCAGAGAGAACAAGGAGGTGGACAGAAGAAAAAAAGAGAGAAGTCAGGAGAATAGAGAGAGACAGACAGAGAGAGAGAGAGAGAGAGTAGAGAAGGGAGAGGAAGCTTGATCAATTGTTCATTTTACAAAGTCACTGAGACGTGTCAGCAGTGTCAATAAGTGAATTAATTTGTCTGTGAGTCTGCAGAGCATGACACCATCACTCTGCTCCCCTCAGACAAGCAGGGCCTCTAACCCTCTGTCACACGCTCACAAAAGCAATTCCAAACAGGGATTATGCACAAATATCCCAAACAGATCTGTTGACACTGAATAAGTTTCACATAATTATCCCAGATGTGACGGTTCTGATCCAAAAGGTAACGATTTTCTTTATTGGGAGGGTTAAAACGTTGGTAGGAAAGTGGACACGATGCCAAGAGTTGTAACTGGATCTTTCATGTCATGCAAAAAAAAAAAGATAAATAAAACACATTCGTAGAGAAATGTTTGCTACATAGCAGGGATATAGATTTGTAGCGTTTTGTGCATGAGTAGAAATTCTTCAATAGAACGCATTCAGGCTTGAAAAGCACCAATCAATTGGCCAGAGTTTGAAATCGGCCAATTTTCCTTTTATGGACTTTGATCGGTGATTGGCAGAGTGAAAACTGAAAAGTTACGAAAACTTCAAATTCACACCCTCTTTGATCAATACACAATTCAGCTAACAACATTTAGCCTGATGCGCTTTGCTTTGAGTTTCATAAGCAAGGGACAGCTGATTCGATGCATAAACGTGCGAATAACATGGACTAAGATTCAATATGTCTGAAAACTACTATCTCTCTCAAAGAACCGGCTGCTAATGTTCACTTATCCGTGTGTTATAGTCCTTGGAATAAAAAATAAATAATCTGAATCGATCAGATTCAGCTTCAGCAGGTCAGGAAGCTGAAACAAGCTGTGTGTGTAAGTAGCCAAGCAGACTTGATCTTCCCGAGTGACCGAAGCTCAGCATCCAACCAGTGAGGGAAAATGTCAACCCTTGGAGGAAACCAAAGAGCAGCCATATGGGAATGTTTCACATTCAGAGCTTGCCTTAAATTTACCCCAAAATTCCATTCCTCCAAGTCCGTAAAGTCATATTATAAACCTACACTGATTTTCTTCAACTAAAACTAGACAAAACCTTTCATTTAAAGTTAAATTACAAGGTGCCATTAAAATTTACCCCGTATTGGGTGTATTTTTTTATTTTTTTACTTTCTCGCTATTTGCTTCCACAGACAACAACCATCCATCAGAGCAGCCATCCTTGGGGGAGGCTATTGTCAGCCTGTGACTGACATCAGTCAGCCATGAAGAGGGACCCTCAGCCGGTGTTTTCATTACAAAGCCATCACCTCCAGCACAAACAGACACCAGCACACACATTTACACACCCTCGCTCACTGCTCTGACAGATTTCAGTTCAGCCCTGACTAACCACACTCCTCCTTGTCGAGGCATCACTCTTACACACTCATTCACTCCTGCTCTCCATTCAGACTCTGCCCTGGCTCTCTTTCTTCTCTTTATTCTGTTTACATCATCTCTGCCTCTCCCTCTCGTTTCCCCCGCTTCCACAGCCTGCATCCCACGGGGTTAAAGCCGCTTCTCGTCCTCATTTTTTTTAAATTTCATTTTAGTTTCTTTTTCCAGGACGCCGGTTAAGACAGCCCCGGACTCTCCGAGTTTCCTCCGATCTTTACATCGGATCCATGTGGGCACACCGTGATGGGAGCGTCTCGTGATCCAGCGAACACTTTGTGCCGTCACCAGTGGTTACCGGCACACCTGCCGGCTGCCGAAAGGGGAAGAGAACGACACACATGCAGACGTTTGCACAAAAGCACAAGTTGGAGGCGGCAGATTGCATCCAAGGTGATAGATGGATCACGGTGGGAAGGAACTGTGCCTGCTCAATTACAATCATTACTATCACTTAGGGAGATCTGTCATGGTCAAAGTAAGGTAGAGGTACGGGGGAACATCACCTTGAGGCATGAGAAGAAGCGTTATTTCCCCCCTTTTTTTGTTTTGTTTTGTTTTGTTTTGTTAGACCCTCAAAACTCTCTTCAGGCCGAAAACTTCCAAAAAAAAAAAAATACCTCCCTCACTAGTGTCCGATTAATGCGTCAAACACATTTCTGCTCACCCTAATTTGGTTCAAAAACCTTTGAATGCCTGTCACAGTCTCCTCAAGCGGAGGCCATGGGGAAGTGTGCATGTGTGTGTGAGTGTGTGTGAGTGTGTGAGCTCAGTCAGTCTGGATGGTGTCTGGACGGCGTTTCGCTGCCAAACGTGGGAAAACAAGGCCCTGCTGTGGCTGACTCACTGACTGGGGATGGATGGAGAGAAAGTGAACAGACTGACACTCTGCTGTGAAGAGGCATAATGAAAACTCCACTGTTTGGACCCGCCGGAACCGGCTCCAACAGCCTGATTGATGCGCCGAAGGAGAACTTCAACGGATCGTGAACAAATTTGCTGACTGGAACTTTTATCGTGTTTGAAAGTTTAGTCAATAACGATTTGATCTTCTTTTTCACGGCCATCGCGCGGCGATGTATGTAAAACGATCTTCCACTTCTTGTGCTTGCGTCCTGATCCTGGGTCGAGCTCTGCTGATGAGGATCCATTCTGACCACGGGGGCCCCCGCGGTCAGCGGATCCAGTCCAGACCGCCACACACTCTTTCTCACCTCCCAGTCACAACCTCCGTCCAGTTGTGGTTTTGCCCGTGACACGAGACAAATTCACACCGCTCTCACACTCATTGATCTACGTTGCCCCTGTCCTCCATTAGAGTAATGGATCTCCTGTTTTTAGAAGACGTGCCAGTCCCGTTTGTCTTTTGTTTCTCTGACCCCTGCTTTGGCGAAGATGAGTGATATTTTACCCTGTGCTTCAGTGACACGACTTCATGCTCTGAATCAATGCCCGGACACTGTCACTTCTAAATCACAGGCCTTTGATCCATCTCCGTTTCCACGCCACGGCAGAGTCGCCCCTCTTCCGCTTTTTACCGATTCCCGTCAATCTGTTAACGCCATTAGGTGTGTAGGTGATCCCCAATCTGTCACCCTGATGTCACTTCATCAGTCACACGTGCTTCATACTCACATATATGTCGGGTGCATTATGCAGGCACAGCCTCGTCATTTGCAAGTAACCGAATCCAGTGTGCACGCGGGATCTTTATCTCTCTCCCCCGCTCCATCTCTCATACATCTTCCTGTTTCTCCGGCTCATTTTCTCTCGCCTCCCTCGCTCCGCTTTCTTCTCCACGCAGCCGTCCGTTCTCCCAGTTCGGGCTGTTTTCATACACAGTCACACATGCACACGATCCATTCTCTCTCCTCATTCTAAGCCGGTCATGCCAAACCCTCTGTTAGGCGACATGTAAAGCAGAATAGGCTCCAGAGTATATGTGAAGATTTTTTTGATATGGGTAACGTGGCTTTCTCCCTGGGTGGAAAGGCCTGTGGACTGGTATCAACGACCTAAAAAACGGACAATTTGATATTTTTAAACCTTCATACGACAGACATGAGTTTGCATCCAGTATGGCTGCTGTGCATATAAATTGTTGTGAAAAAAAGACACTTTGGACCATGATAGATTGAAACAAGTGCAAAGTATTGACTGGTCCAACTTGGGACAAATTGTCCGGACCCTCCTTCATTTTGTTGTTCTTAAACATCCATGTAGATCAATGGTCAGAACAATATCTTTTTTATTATTTGTCATGTTTAAGATGCGTTTTATAATTAAAAGTCATTATGTTGTTTGGTTTTTGCATTTTATATCCCTCGGGGGGGGGGTGGAGGGCGTGTCTTTGGGTGTGTTGTTGGGGAGTGGGGGGGTGGACAGAAGGAGATGCTAGCCCAGGTCTTCATTTACACAAGAGATGCCACTGCTTGGGTATCAAATTAGAGTGAGCCTTAGGAGTAATTGTCTGAATATTTTTGTAGTTATATAGGTGTGTGTGAGTGTGAGTGTGTGTGTATGTGTGACAGGTTGGAGAGAGAGTAATCTCCCCGGGATTAAGAGTGCTGCTCCCGTGTTAATGTGACTGTCAATGAGAATTAAGTCCGAGGACAGATCCTCTTCAACCGCCCTCTCCTCTCCTCTTTCCCCGCTCCCCTGTCCACCCTAATAACAGTGCTTTCAGCGGAGTGCCAGGGCAGAGTTAAAAAAAAACAAAAACACATACACACACAACGACGGGGAAATAATTACATTGTCTCAAATACAGTACAAATTGCAGAGCCGAAAGATGTAAGCGGGAGAGCGGGGGTTGGAGGGGAGGAAACAAGGACGGCTAACAATTACAACACGATAGGGGTTGGGTCTCATTACTGCGGTCATTAACATGCAACGAGTAATTTTCGCCTCTCCCTTTAAGTGTGTGTGTGTGCGCGTGTGTGTGGGTGAGAGAGAGAGAGAGAGAGAGAGAGAGAGAGAGAGAGAGAGATGCCTCTGCGTGTGCGTCCTACAGAGAGTTCCTGCGCCACACCTCTCACACCACCTCAACGCGCACGATCTGCTCCGAGAAGCCGGCAACTCCTGGTTTTTGTTTATATGTCATTTTTAGATCTAAAAAAAATTGGCATCTTCTCTCCCGCCCCCAGTCGGCCACAATCCACGCAAAGCCATGTAAAAAAAATTGCCCGGTCAGCTAAGATCGCTGTCCGAACCGCTCCTTTAACCTCTCCCAGTCATGAAACGCTGCATCAATCTCGTGCCCGTCTGCCGTAGTTTGCGCCACAGACGCTGGAGGAAACTGGCTGGGTGTTTTAAAATTAACTCCTCCTGTGATTTATTTACGCATGGGAAACGCGCATTATAAGATTATCAATCGGGAGCAAATAACTCTAAAGTGGCATCATCCAGTCATCTGTTATCACTCATCCTTTCATCGCTTGGAGACCCGCTGACTCCAACCTTGTGCCGTGATCCTATTGACAGGGCGCTGTGGAAAAGAGACGGGTAGTTAGGCTGAATGTGAGGGGGTGGAAAAACACCTTACCCGGATCTACAATCTCGAAGGCATGATCTGTGCGAACTGTACAGGATCCAAGTGAGAGAAGTGGAGCACTTATTCACTTTGCTGCTTCAACTTCCAGACTTAATAGAACCAGTTCTTCCAAGCCTCTTGTCCCGATCCCACACAGATAGCGCTGAGAACGCTTACTGCTGCGCCGGAGAAACAGCACAGGTGAGCAATAGCGACTGGCTCTGGATTGCCATGATCTCACGGAGTCCCGCGCCAACACCAGAGAGCGCAGAAAAGTCTCCAGAAGTGCGTAATTCCCCCCGATGCGAGCTCCGGCTCCAAACAAGTTCCTCTACTCCCACCTTCCCACCGAGCCGGTGTTGGAGTCCGTCACGGAGATGCTCTGCGGTCGCCGGAGAGATGCCGATGATGAGAGTGAAGGGGTACAGGGATGCAGGAGTGATACTCTGATGCGCTCCCGTCGCTCCTCCCGAGCGGGGGTCGATTGGACATGAGGAACGCGATGCGAGCCCGTCCTCCCCGATTCCGAACACGTGCAACAGCGCCCGCCCAGTTCACCCGGCTCCGCTGCGCACCCCGCTTCTTCTCCCTCACTGATGTCATGTAGTTTACAGAGCCGCCTGGACCATAGTAGGTCCACGTAGAAATCTAACAGATCACAGCCTTTTAGACGGCAACGAGCCGATCTTTACTGAATGACCTGAAGTAAGTTTTTTTTTTTTTTATCCCAAGGTTCCCAAAGCAAGGATTAAATCAAATCCAAGAAAGATTAAAATTATTACGCAAATGTCTCCATATATATATGAGTAAAGTTTGAAACAGGTACAAAATTAAAAAATCCCACAATGTTTCGATTAATAAGTATTCATTTATTAATACATTATTTTTTTTAAAAAAATACATCCAAACAGTTAAAGTGGTGCAGCACATGATAAATTCATTTTATCTTTCAGCCTTACCCACCAAAGTCAAAGGTTGGGGCTGGCACTCCTGTAGTCAAGGTAACTGGACTGATGTGAATTCATGGTTCAGTAATGGGAATTTTTATTAAAAACTCCATCAAAGACCCACACCGTCAGTTTTCTGGTAGATTGTTATTTTAAATTCCTGGCGTTTCAGAATAGTGGATTATGCCATGTCCTCTAACAGAGTATCTAAAACAGAAACAGGCCCACAGCATTACAGATCATTCACCGTACGCAACAGTGGCCATGAGGAGCTTTTCCACATGTTCATCCCACGTTTCACACCAAGCTAGGAGCTCTTGTCACTCATATATATTATATATAGTGAAGTGCACAGTTCCATATAATCTCCCAGTAATTTTCTGTTTAGGTTTGTGATGGTAGCAGAGAAAAGGCTTTTGACAGAGAGTTCCCAGTCTGACATTCGAACCATGGAGATGTACAACCTCTATACATGAAAATGTTTCTGTAGGTGTGGCATCATTCGCAGACCCGAGCTCTGACTTCTGACGCAAATTAAAGCTGGCATTATGGAGAGGGTCAACTAATCAGACTTCAGAGTCTATACTTGTCTAACCACAGTGACTGTTAAGATTATTTCATGGTGGACTTGAAAAAAAACAAGAAACACCAACATCTAATCACTTCCAGTTGTGATTAATTATCTAATTATCTATTGACCAATTTATATTATTATGAATTACTCCCACTATATCTTTCCACCTGTTATTACATATATAGATAATCATATGATTTCTTACATTCTTTTGACCAATTTATATTATTATGAATTACTCCAACTATATCTTTCCACCTGTTATTACATATATAGATAATCATATGATTTCTTACATTCTTTGCTTTAAATATAAACCTGAATGTTATCATTGACATAAAAGGTGGCATAAAAGCAGTTGAAAAACCACCAAATTGATCATTTAGACCTTTTCCTTTTCGGTTTCCCCTTTGACAAAAAAGCCCCTTTTCTTATCTGCTATTGTTTTTCTTCACACAAATTCAGGGAGAACAGGTGTGACGGTCCACTCATCAGCAACTTATATTGTGTGTGTCTAAGTGCATGTGAATCTGCTGGGGTGGTAGCCGATGGACAGCCGTGCACAGCTCTGGGGCCCCTATCTCAGTCAAATAATAGCCTGCCCAGCATCTTTGCTGCGGTCGTGTTCCAGGTCACGCACTGGTATCAACACTTAGAGCGACGCGGGGATGATGTAAGCCAACCCCCTTCCCATCTCTGAACCATGATGAACCAAGATGTTAAACAGAATTTAATCACCGCAGCTTCTCCGTTGCGCGCCAAGAGACAGCCTATCAATTATCCCATCCCAGAATATTCCACCGTGTTGATGGCGATTGATTGTTCTGCGCTGTATTTGCAGTCATTAAGGCTTAGAGGAGATCGATGTCCACTAACGACCCGAGGTGAGGGGTATCCGATACGTTCGGATGTCTCCCTTTCGCTCTTGTTGCCAGGACTGCCATGGCCGTGCGATGCCTCCCTCTGTCAAAGGTACCTTGGTTTTTTTTGGGGCGCAAACATGAGTGTCTGCAACTAATTTAAAGCAATCAGAGGCACGCAACACATGCTTAGTTGAGACATATGGGATAACAACACTGTTTTAGCTCCTAAAGCGCCTTTGGACCAAGTGTGCCACCTGCGAACAGAAAGAAAAAGTGCAGCGGTGTTGTATTCAGCAGATTAATCTTTGCTCGGATCTATAATGAATCGATCTGTCTGGCTTTGAACTGGGAGTAGATGAGGCGCTGATGTAGGTGTGCTAGAAGTGAGGTACTCTGTAAGACCCGAGTGTAGAAATTCCGGAGGCAGCATTTAACTGAAAGGGTGGCCCAGATTCAGCACCACGGACAGCTCCCGAATCTGGCTGGGCTTTTCCTTTGCTCTTCATAAAAGTTTTTTTGCACAGATTCCCAAACAGACAACCCGCTGTCGAAAAAAAAAATAAAAATAAGAGGGGAGGAACGAATGTTAATGCCCAGTCTGCCCAACAAGCTGCAGAACAGAGCATGTATGTCCCAGTGGGGATCAGGGGGAGGGGGTGGGTGGGGGCTTTTATCTTAAAGCCAGGCAGCTAATGGAGGCAACAGCCCACAGCACTTATCTCCTCATCAGATGGCCCAGATCGCATCAGTGAAAACTGCATCAAACACTTTTTTGGACGCAGATGAACAATGCCAAATTTAATTTACTCTTTTTATACCTACCCCATTACGCATATAGTTGTTTGCCGAGGCATCAGTTTCATCAACATGACGATCAGTCCCTTTCATGCGTTTTAAGCTCTAAACAAAATGGCGCGTAAGCGTCGTGGCAAAGCTTACATTATGCAGGCTAAAGTTTGTCCTGTTGAGTCGTGTAATACGGAGCAGAGGTACAGGATCCCATCTGGAGGAATCCTCTCACCCCACAGGAGAAAGTCATCAGAGAAAAATCAGCTTTTAACTACAGGAATACTTTTCCCTCTAAGATCAATAATTCCTGCATTAACCTTCCTGTTCGTCTGCATTGTGGATGAATGGGAAAGTGGACAAAGTAAGATGTATGGATTGTAATAGATTTAGGCTGAATCCCTTTCCCTAGGGTTACCCATAACTTTAGCCTTTATCCCTTTGCTCTTAAGTCAAGTTAAAATTTCCCAGTGAGAAATGTCACAACCCTTTAAAAATCTGATATCACCACGGATTCCCTGTACGTAAACATATATGACTTAAAATGCCCATGTGTGCTGTGTAAACGGCTATCAATTCTTGAGCAGACATTACTTTTATGCTTCTCAAGGGAGAACTAAAAATACATTAATTTAACTCTCATAAACATAAAGCCTACTTTAACATGCTGGAAATGCATTTAGACTTCTTTTGGGACTGTATTAGAAGCATACTAAGAAACAAATATACTACATCATATGAAGTGGTTCCAAAATAGCCGATTTCAAGCATGCTAACCTTGAAACATACTTGAGGTGTAGGATGTTTTAGTCTAACTGTAAGTATGCTCGATTGTGGCATAATCGAATACGCTTAGGTCATTTGTTTTCACCATGGGAATACATCAAAATCAACATCAATGTTTCATTTGTCTTTCTGCTATTGTAACAACATACGTTTGACAGATATACAATCTTTTTTCCCTACTGCTTTTTTCCTTGTTGAGGAGAACTGACAAATGATATCAAACAAAACACATCCATAGTTATCAATCAACATATAACAATTGTTGTGTTGGTAAGATTTGTTAAACTGATAAATATTCCATTGCTTACATTGTTATGTTCACATTAAAATTGATTCAGCAATATTGAAACACTTAAAATTGGACACCATGGAAGTTATTGTGCCACTAAACATATTTTCACTGAACAAATATTTACATTCAGAGGGTATTTCCAAGCACATTCTCAAATATGCCCCTGAAAATTCTTAATTTTAAAGCACAGGAAGCCATTCTATTTAACCCTAACCCTGAAAAGTTAGTGTAGAGGGAGGAAATATTCTCCTAGAGTTTTATCTTTGTGGATAACTTACATTGTGATGAGAAAAAAAAACTGATGAAAAGGGCAAATACAAATAACCCTAAGGTCACTTTTAGGCAGTAGAATTCAGACAAGATGTTGGAAATCATAAACCATTTACCCAGGGTTAGATCATGCTTGAAAACCAAACGTATTCATCGTTTTAAAGCGTGCCCTGAACGGAGTAAGTCGCAGGACAACACACAATATGGCCTCCTTATCCGCCACATGACTACATTTCACAAACTTTAGAAGGCAAATATCTATAGGACATGGAGCTCAGGCCTGAGGCAGAGAACGTCAGTCCTGTTTGTTCGGATGAGAGAGTGTAGGAGCAGCATCACTAATTGCGCTTGTGCGCGCGGCTCTGCGCCTGCGGCCAGAGACGCGCGCACGCTCTCAGGAGCAGGACCGCACTGAAAATCCTAAAGCCTCATACCTTTGTGAATAGATGCCATGGTTGTACCACCTCGGTTTGTTTTTGGCGCTGAAGTCAACTCGAACCGGCATACTGAGCGCATAAATATCTGGTTTCTCGCGTTTATCATCATTTACGAGATCTGAGCAGGGCCAGAAAATAGTGTCCCAACCAGACGGGCTTGGTGTCTGCAAATTGTCAAAAAAAAAAAAAAAAAAGTCTAGCCACAACATTGGTAAAGAGCGCACAAGAGACCTGCAACAGAAACTGCCAATACAAAAGAGAATGCAACAGAGCAAATATCGCCTATTCGGTTGCTTCTCTGAATTTTTTTTGACCCTGGCCCCTCTGTTGTACTGAAACAGCCAGGAGCGCATCTAGAGCGCAGGATGGACAAAAAATATTGCCTCATGTGTGGTCTTACACTGCCCCCATGTGGCCTCAACTTGTCACTGTTGAATCAAGCAGCTTTTTGAGGTTATCCAGATTTATTATCGTGACAGTCAAAACGGAGAGAGTGCCCTTTTCCAAAGAGCCTCCTTTAGACCTGAGCTCTCTAAAATAATGAAAGCAGCGGCAAAGAGACGTATGGCATCAGCAGGAACCGAACAGACAGAAGCTCCAGTTTCCCCGCCCCGCAAGGTCAGCCGTCCCAAAGATGATTGATGAAATTGAGATGAATTAACTCTCTGATGTGGCGAGTAGCGGACAGAGAAATGCATGCTTCAGCATTCAAAGAGTTGTTTACTTTAAAAGTATTACGCCGTTTTTTAAATTTGAAATCGTTGAAAAAGTTGAGCGAAAACATAACTAAAACTACACTTGCAAGGGAAATTACTCTGTTTTGCCTCAGGCTGCATACAAGCTCTACTAAATTCTTGTTCAGCTTCAATGCTGTCACAATCACATGTAACATCAATAACATTCAGAGGGCTTTAAAAAAGATAACAGATGATAAGTAATCTCTTCACAATGTCACTATCTGGACAATGGGTTTTTCCTTTGGTAAAAAAAAAAAAAAAAAGACAGGCTTTCACATGAAAACAGGCATTATAAAAAGCAAGTACAACCAAAGTTTAGATGGGGACTGTGACAAATGTTAAAACAAAAATGTAAACAAGCGTAACAACAAAAGTTCAAAATCTCGTAAGTCTGTCTGGAGTGATAAACTTTAATAATACAAACTCCTGATGTTTTTAAAACCCAGACATTAACACTGACGTTAAAATAAAAAATCACTTCTCTCCAACCTGCAAAGTGGATGCACAAGTCCTCTGTCTTTAGCTTGTAGAGTTAAGGTAGTTGAGATGAGAACGTCTGAACCACACGCGTTTAGGAAGTCAGGAGCAGTTGCAGCAATTAATCAGACCCAAATAACAAAAAGGAAATCTGAATGAAGACGGGGATGTGATACACATGCGGTGCCTTTCAAATGAATTCCAACCCCCCTGAAAATACACAAATTCATGCAACAGACAAACTTCAGGGGTATTATAATTTTATGGGATAAACCAACACAAAGTAGATCATAATTGTAAATTGGAAGGGAAATCAAGCATGGTTTTCACATTTCTTTTCACAAATAAAAATCTGAGAAGTGTGGTATGCATTTGTAATTAACTGTTAATATTTTGAAAGAGCAACTTGCTTCAGTTCTCCTCAGCACCTTTGTCTAGATATTTGCTTTACCCCCCACCCACCTCCAATTTGGCTTGGGGCAAACATGACTTCTTATGACTTTTCTACTAGTCTTTACTTCATGCTGTTCTTCCACAAAGGCCAGACGTGTGGGACGTACAGCTAATAGCTGACCGGTCAACAGATTCCTCCAAATGATCTGTGAATGTCTGCAGCTACCCTAGAATTACCAGGGACCTCTGAGTTGCTTCTCAGAATAATTAGACTTAGACTTAGACTTAGACTTTCTTTATTGTCATTTTGTAGCACAGAGTGCATACAGAACGAAATTTCGTTTTTTCATACAGCTCAGAAAGATTGCAGTAACTCTACAGGATACCTTGCAGTGAATTTACAGTACAGGATAAGAAAAATGCAGTGGTAAATCACAGTCGAATACAGGATAACTTTCAATTAACTTTCGGATAAAGTGCAGCAGTGAGCAGTAGGCAGATTGAAATGTAAAAACAATGTAAGCAGTGTAAACAATTATGCAGTAAGGTGCAGCAGTGATTTAACAATAGGCAGTTGCATTGTAAACAGTTTTGCAGTACGTTTCCGGAAAAAGTGCAGCAGCGATATTGAAGGATACATACAAATGTGCAAATTAGCGGGTCGAGTGTGGTACACAGTCCGTTTTTATACTTCAGCAGTTCAACAGTCTGATGGCAGCAGGGAAGAAGCTTTTGCAGAACCTGGTGGACCTGCAACGGATGCTGCGGAACCTCTTTCCAGAGGGCAGCAGGGAGAATAGTCTATGGTGGGGGTGTGAGGGGTCCCTGATGATGTTACGGGCTCGAGACACACAGCGCTGCGATGAAATGTCTTTAATGGAGGGAAGAGGAGCCCCGATGATCCCTTCTGCTGTCCTCACCACTCTCCTCACGTTCTTCCAGTCGGAGGCACTGCAGCCTCCACACCACACAGAGAGACAGCTGGTCAGAATACTCTCTATGGTGCTTCTGTAGAAGGTCGTGAGGATGGGCGGGGGCAGGCGGGCTCTCCTCATCCTCCGCAGAAAGTACAGTCGCTTCTGTGCCCTCTTCACCAGTGACATGGTGTTCATAGTCCAGCTGAGGTTGTCCGTGATGTGCACCCCCAGGAACTTGGTGCTGCTGACCACCTCCACAGCTGAGCTGTTGATGAGCAGTGGAGCATGGTGAGGCCGGTTCTTCCTGTAGTCGACGATGATCTCCTTCGTCTTCTCCACGTTCAGGATCAGGCTGTTGTCACTTGCTCCATTGCTTGAATAGATTCTCCAAAACGTTGTCAGATTCAGATTCAGATTCAGACAAACTTTAATGATCCCAGGGGGAAATTAGAAATTAAGAAATGCCTTTAATGATCCCCTGAACTGTCTGCTGTGATTCCTGGTCTTCATGATGCAGTTTGTTCACTAACGCTCTCAAACGAACCTCTGAGGCCCTCACAGAACCGCTGGACTCATCCTGAGATGAAATTACATCCAGGGCCAGTCGGTTAACTAAGTGTGTCAATTCTTAAGAAAACTGTTTGCACTGGGTATCATTTAGGAGTAAGACATATTTATTTCTTTGTGATCGAAATGGATCCTTATCAGCAGAGCTTGACCCAGCATCAGGATGTAAGTACTTTGAGTTGGTCTATCAAATAAAATCCCTATAGCATACAGTAAAGGGTGTGGTTGTAACTAGGGATGGGTATCGAAAACCGGTATCAAAACGGCTCCTGGGGCCACGTCAGACAGTCTTCGTGGACCGACAAGCTTCAGCCTTGTCGGTCCTCTTAACCTCGTAAGGTCACACTAATGTTTTCAGGGGGACTCCAACCCAAACAACAGTGTTTGTCCGTTCTTCTGCACCTTAAGAAGCACACTGAGGGGACTGGTGGGAGGGACTAACGTTCTGATCATGTTCGCCTCACTTACTTTCATCAGCACTGTTGCCAAGTATTTTGCAACTTTTCAGACTGCTCTAGTGAATTTATTGAAACGCGACAAGCAATGGACCTAGCAATTCTGTGTTGTTTAAAACTTTGGCAACAAGTAAGAGCACTGATCGCTCTGAGTTTACCGTCTCTTCAGCAAACGTGTGCAGCTGTGAGCCCCTCCCCATCTGACAGCCGGTCAGTCAGTCAGTCAGCATCACCGTGCTGAAGTCAGAGAGACGAGACCGACTCGTCTGTTTCCTCATTGAAAATGAGTCACGCATGAGCAAAGCTTCCACTAGATTACAAAGCGGGATGTAAATATATTATAAACATAATCTTTAATGGGCAATGAGACTCTGGAGACTGCTGCACTTAAACAGATCCCTCCCTGTAACTCATTTATTCACCTCATCCACTGTGGGTGCCTCTGCTATATTTTGGTTAAAAGTGATAAAATAAAGTATGTATAAATGTAGTTTGGATTCATGTAAAATGTTGTTTAATACTTTAATACTAGTTCTTTTTGTTTGTTTGTTTGTTTTGAGCATATTTAGTGTTTTTAATCATTTTCTGTCTTGTCAGTGTTGCTTTTGCTCTCTCCTACAACATAATTTGTATTCAAGATATAGTGTTTTAGCCTTTTGTCTATATATAAAGCTCGTTATATGATGTTTTTTATTGCTCTGTTTCTATAAAATATTTACTTTGTACTTTTATTTTGTTTGCTTTTGTTCCAAATTCCAAGAATAAACCAGTCATTATTTGTTTCTTCACCCTTTTGTTTGATTGAAAAAAATAAGTATCGACAATGGTACTGATAAAATAGCGGATGGATAAGGAGTATCGTTTAGAGCAGTAGTGTTGATAAATCCTTAACGATACCCATTCGTAGTTGTGACGTGACAAAATGTGGAAATCTTCAAGGGGTGTGAACACTTTCACAAGGCCCTGCATGTGAAAACATACCTGAAGTGTTATGTGTTTTTTTTTTTCGTGGGGTGTTTTTGCACTATAACTGTGTGGTTAAAAACTTAAAGTTACTGCGGGGGGGAAGCGGTTCACTCTACGCGTACAGATGCAGCTCTGACGAACCTACCCTTGACACTCGGCTGGTTTACGCTGGCTGCGCTCACAAACTGTACCGTGATTGTCAGCAGCTCTCGGGAGGCTCCCGTCAGCGTGACGCTGATCGAATGGGACGGGATGTCGCATGTGAAGGTGTGCCGAAACAGCTGCTCATTTACCAACTTCGACGACATGGAATGAAGTGGCTGCTGCGGAGGTAATGAAGAAACATGGGAGACGTCTTATTGCTCTCCAGCTGCTTCGCCGGCACGCACCCTTTAACTGATCTGACACTAATAAGACTAGTAAAAGCTTCTCAGACGTCAGCTTTCTTTCGTCAGGATCAACCAGAGCGGCCGAGCAGAGGTGACGGAGATTTACCGGTCAGTGAGGTAACTTTTAATCTCCCTTGCTCTCTTTACCATTCCAGTTGCAGGTGTCTGTGCCGCCGCCTCCCCCAAAGCTCGGAGACACTTCAGAGTTCATCGTGACGGATACTGCGCCGCCATTTGGGATGCTGCGTGACATAATCAGCTGCCTCCAGCACAATACGCATAAACTCCCCCACATCAAAGGAGTAGTTGGTAAACTTAGGGTGGTCCCCGAGTGTAGGATGATGGCCCTGGAAAATAAAAAGTATAGGAGAAGACATCTGCAGTGAAAGAAAACTTAATATGAAAGTATAACAGGTTGTATTTGCTTTCTCGAACTGCCAAAAAAAAAAAGGCAAATCGGATTGTTTTTAGTACTGCACCTGGGAAAGGCATTTCACTCCTAAAGTTTTCATACCTCTTGAGCTTTTCCACAATTTCTGATTTAGCACCACACAATTCAATTGATTTTCCTGAGATATTATCTAATAGACCGACAAAAAGTAGTGCAAAATTATTAAGCAGGACAAAGGGTTAGGGTTTCAAGATCATTTACAAACAAAATTTGGGGAAGTCTGTCATGCATTTTTGTATATATTGCAAGATTAAGTTTTAAAGTGAACTTTAAATTTTCCAAACATGTTTTTTTTTTTTTTTTTTGTATAGCAGTGATATTAACACCTTGGACCCAGCTAAAGACCCCATTTGAGTGTTTGGAGGGAGCGTAACATTAGGGTTATGGCAAGCAGGCCTTCCAACCTCAAAGACGTGGAGCTCAAGAAGGGTCTGATTGCTGTAAGGACAACAAAGATTTTGTTCTCTCACTTTTTGAGGTATATATAGTTTTCAATAAACTATTTCTAATTAAAATGTAAATAAAACCACAAACTGATGTTTTTTTTTTTTTACATTCTTTTAGGATATTTTTAGGGACGCCTGTCTCATTTCCTATTAGAAACAAACATCCTGGTTGAACAAAAAGAATCTTAGATTTAAATCTGCCAGAGGTATGGATAGTGTTGGGCTTAACAGTGGTCATGCAATCTGGCCTCAGTGGAAAAACATAGAAGAATTGTTGGAAAAAAAAAAGCCATAAACTATTTAAGCGTGTGCTGCGCATTACTCTAAACAAATCACCCCCCTGCCAAAACATGGTGGTGGCAGCATCATGCTGTGAAGATCATTTTTTACACAGGAACAGGAATGCTGATGGGATGATGGAGGGAGCTAAACACATCCTAATCCAGGATGAAAACCTGCTAGAGCCTGCATAAAACAGTCTAGGTGTGTAAAGCTAGAGAGATGCACCGCTAAAGGTGGTCCAGCAAAGTTTTGACTCAGGAGCCGACTCTAACACTTTCAGATTATTCGATAAACATTTTAAAACCAATGTGTCGTTCTACTTTCAATTTTACAATGACTAAATGTGAAACGGCTCAAGAGGCAAACCTTCTCAAGGCACTGTAGATGGACGTGTGATGAAAGCCAAATAAAGTCCCGGGGAACGCTCTCACCCGGATAACCGCTCATGAGGGAGTTCCCCTACCTTGTCCTGGGGGAGCACTTTGTCCGATTTCTGCCAAGTCACGTATCGAATACCCCGCAGGCGAGCCAAATCTCGATAGCAGCTCTCGTCCTGACAGTTGTACCTAAACAGGGACAGATGCAGACACTCGACTCGTGTTCTTCCCACCATGCCTCGCCCCTTCACTCGATCTTCCAATCTTCATCGCACATCTCCCATCATGCTCTACTCTCTCCTGCCATGCATAAATATCATAAATATCCACACACACACACACACACAAACAAACAGCCTATGGGCTCTTTTTTTTTTTGCCAAGAGTTGCCAGGTGTGATGAGCGCCTGATTAATTAGGCGATATTTCACAGTCATACTCCATGTGATTGAAAGCTACTTTAAAAAGAGGACGCTGCCAGACTAGCTACTCCTCTCCCTGTCCCGAAGCCTCTCCAGACGTTCAGTCCTACAGACTGTAAAAACAAAGCGAAACGTCACCCACAGCTCAAAGACGGTGGCCCAGTCGGGGAGGAAGAGGAGGTGCGTGAGCCCGGCGCCATGCATGCCAATAAAGATGTCCGAGTTGTGGGTGATTCTCAGCTGCTCCAGGAAGGGAACGTCCCTAAAAAGAGACACGAGGATCTCCACATCTGTCTCCCTCACTGTCTGCGGCGAAACACTTTCGTTTATCGGCGAGCAATGCCTAGCAGCGCTCAGTAACTCACTTGTATTTGTAGTCCACCACGCTGACCTCCAGCAGAGGCACAGTCTTGAGGGCATTTACCAGCTGTAGGAACAACAGAGGGACGTGTTGTGTGAGCAACCAGAGAGCAAACGGCCACTTCATAAATCACAAGCCTTTTTTTTTTGGACTCGTACTGTTTTATAGCGACTAAGATTTTAAACAGGCCCTTAATGTAGGTGGGCAGCAAATCAATGGCAGGGGGGGGGATTGCTGGGAGTAGGGGGAGCAGGAGAGCTGCATAAGTAAAGGGAAGAGAAGGAAGCAGAGAGGCAACGAAGGAATAAAAAAAGGAGCTAGAAAAGAAAGGGGGCAGAGGGCGGCGGGGAACTCACTTCCACTTGGTTTCGGATGCGTCTGTATTCTGTGCTGCGCGCCAGCAGGGTGACACGGACACGCCCCTCCTGAACACAGAGATGAACTCAATAATCCATCAGCCGAGGCGTCAGGAGGCATTTCTAAAGCTAAAAGCAGTTTTCTTAATGAGCAACAGAGTGAGCGCAGTCTATACTGCCATCTTGTGTTCGTAATGGATATTTATACCTTTCACTACAACGTACCTCAAATAACTGGATCCCAAAAGTGTTAAAATTCCAGGTTTTAGAAAAGAGACACCATGATAAATCGTTTCATAACCGTTTCCACATATGTGACATTGATTCCGTAATGCTAAAAATTAAACATTACAAATCTGTTCAGGATTATTTTTAAAAAGACCAGAAAACAATGGTTGTTTAAATGTGCACCTTTAAACTATTACTTTGTAAAAAGAATATTTTGATTCAATTTCAGTATTCAGCTTTCTTCAGAGTCTGCCATCAGTCCATGTCTTGTCTTCACAATATTTCCCTGCTCAACCTTGAGTAAGTTCTTCAAATTTGGATTGATAGGAAGTCTCCTGTCCACAGATGCCACAGATTCCCCGTTGAATTGAGTTCAGGATGAGATCATTCACAAATGATCATTCACAGATTAATTTTCCTCTCTTCTGGTCATTATTTTTGCTGATTTAGATGTATACATTGTAGACAGATGTGCTTGAACTCAATGATACTGAAAAGTCAAATACCTCTTATTCTTCCAACACACTTTTATTTGAAAATGCAATACTTTTCTAGACTCAAATTTCAAGATAGGCTTCTTGCATTTTGTCATCATTTGAGCATAAAATATCGCTGTGGACCTTAAATAGTAGTGGAGTCTTATCTGCTGGTCCAACAACAATGAAACAGTGTAATGCTGGCATTGTTGCAATATTTTGAGGCTGGTATAAAGCCATTTAACTGCTACTGTAGATAGCAGTTAAATGGACTAAATGCAGATTCCTCAAAGCACAGTTTAAACGTTGGTGCCTTTAAGACTACTTAAAATGGAAACTTTAGTTCTTTGTTTTTTGGACCCAGTTTAGAAACCAAAGGTAGTTCAACCTCGATTTAACAAAAAGCAGGCAGTGATATGGCCTTTTTGCTTTTGAATGAGTTTTTGCTGAGTTCGTCCGAAAACAAACAATGATTGCAAAATTTTTAAATCCAAGTGTGATTTAGCAAATTAAAGATGAAGCAAGCCAAATGAATAAAGTGCATGTTTTTGTATATATGTTTATCGTACATCTTTTATTTAGAAAACGGAAGGAGAAAAAAAATTAAGCAGTTTCTAAACATAACTTTCTATTTTTGACACTTTTCCACAACTGGAAAAACGACAGAAGCAAATTTCAAGGAGGAATTTTGGAAGTTTGTATTTAGCAAACTTCTTTCCAGCATTTTCGGATGTACATATATATATATATATATATATATATATATATATATATATATATATGGTGAATAGTTTTATATACTTCTCCCAACTGATACGTTTGTACGAGAACCTCTTGATTCTCTGTAACCAGTTCGCAAACTATAATTTTATCTGAAGGATGAACAAGGTAAATATCTGCAAAATTCTACTTTAACAGCTAAATGTGGTTCTATGATAATCTGATTCACAATTACTGATGTCAAGTGTAAACTCAAGAAGACTGAATGCAGGGGCGTGCCCCATGTAGAGGCCTTAAGCCTGGTTTATGTTTGAGGCATCCACAAGGTCCGCGTGACCACATTATGACATTTTGGCTTCCACACACCTAGGAGAATTTCTATCTATGTGGACAATCCCGCGCGGGAAAAACACGGCGGACGAGCAAGCGCTCCGGCTGGAGGTTCGTCTCCGGTCCGTTGATCTTTGCTGCATGTCTTCACTCTTTCCGTCAGCTTGCTTTAATTTTATAAAAGACCACTATTGCCACAAAAATGGCCACAAAGACAGGCTGAATGCAGAACATGAATCAAAAGGTGCTTGAACAAAGTATTAGTATAAGGATGCTCTCATTACCAGTACGCAGGCGGGTTATTGCCGGTTTTGTTTGGTTCCTTCTAACAAACTTTGACTTGAATTTTACAGAATGTATGTCACATTATTTGTGGAAAAACCTGAAGTACTTTATCCCAATCTCTCTTTTGTACATCAGAGAAACCTGGTATTTTAACAGAGGTGTGTAGACTTAATTGAGACACTGAAATCAACCAGTATAGATAATTTCTTCAATAATTCAATCAGTAAATCTGAGATATTTTGACAGAAATAACCAAATCATAACAGCTTTCAGGGCAGACCTTATTTTCTGCCTTTCACTATAATTGGGAAAAACTTTGAAAAATATGTCATCCAAATGAAAACAGAGTAAAGCAATTATGAATAGAGGAGATAAGAAGAGAGGGTGGTTACAGAGAATGAAGACAGAACAAAAGAGAGGACCAGCAGTTTGACTAACTTCTTGATGCCGTTAATCTAGTGATGAAAGAAGAAGGTCCAGACAGGGCTATGACCAGAGAGGTCTGTCCTTTCAGTTCCTGGTCTGGTATCAGCAATAGACCGACGTCTCCCTTCATAGACATTTGCCTTATTTTGTGCGACAGCTATGAATAACTTATGAGCTGCTACAAAGGATCTAGAAAGTTAACCGGATTTGCTGGTCATAAAGATATGATCACTTTAAATTGGACACCATGCAAAAAAAATATTTGAGTTCTGCTGGGTTATAGATCACAGGATGAATAGAGGATTGTGTCTCAACTGTGGAACCATGCATATAGCTGTGTAGTCTGTGCTCTTTCAACACTGCAGAACTGAAGTCTTTTCCTGGTATTAATCACAGTAATGACAAGGTCAACAGAATCCAGCACTCCATATCATTAAAAGACATTCAAGGTTTCAGCTGCAAAGTTATTTTTTAGTAGAAAGCCTCACAAAATCATTCCTTAAAACAAAGTAACCCTAACAGATCTGAATACACAAACCTAGATATTCATGTCTGTACACACATGACCTTGCATGGCCTTGGACAAAGGGTAATCATCAGTGCACCAGAAAACCAAGACTCAAGACGTTCAGAAAATTGTTTTTTTTATGTTTGGAAATAGTCCTTGATTTATGTCTGATTTATAATCTGGGTGTGACTTTGACACAGCTGTAAGACAGCAGGAGGCGGTGAAGACTAACCCTAAACTCAAGGCTGCTTCAAAGTGAAATCCATGTGATCGTGGTAAATAAATCGATCCGTGCCACATGGGTTTTAACTGTGTGCCCTAACGAAAAAGACTGGGCATTTAAAACAAGGTACATTTTTCACAAAGAACTCCATACACATCCGTCCTACCTTTGGTCCCATCTGCGGGATGTTAAGGCGATGCAGGACGTGCTGAGAGAACGCCCTAAACATCCCTTCAGAGTGGCAGTCGGTCACCTGCAATCAGCAAAACACAGATCTCTTGACTCGCCTAAAATCCACCTTCGCTATCCTCAACATCAAATATTTTAATCAATGTACGCATAGTCCTTATAAAAGATATTCTTACGGAGGCTGCTTTTAAAAGTAAACCGAAGACTCGTTACATCTAACCATGCAAATGTATTTAGCAACATATATTCCTGTTTGTGTGCAATGAATTTCACATGAGGCCGTCCATTGGACCCGAGTCTTAGAATTTCATGCACATTCTCCTGCAGAGTATTTCTAAATGTGAACACATGAATAAAAACATGACATCTGCTGCAGGGGCAATCAGCTCCAGCATGAGGCTGACCCAGCAATATTTCACACCTCAAGGCTGGAACTACATGACAACACATATTTATGTATGCTATCATCTTTATAGTGATCTCCTTGAAATTATCATTTAAATAACCCAAACACACGGCACCTGCTGATGTTGTGAATGTACCGCAGAAATATTTGACACAAAGTGCATGTTTTTGACTGAACCTAATAATATTGTGCTTGTGCAGGAGACAAACCAATGAATAATAATAATAATAATGATCATCATTAAAGCGGAGAGAAAAAAAATAGGAATAAATCCCAGCCAGTGCACAGATTTTGGTAAATATTATACATGAACTCAAACTGTATGTGTTAGGTACATTTAAAGCTTGTGTGAGATCAACTGACGCCAGTGGCCAGTAGCAACAATTAGTACAAGTGCTTCATTGCACAACCGATTGTAATCTGTGGAATAATTACAAATCTTCTAGGTCCTTTGAACATTTCCTAAGCTTCTGATCTAAACAAAACAAAACAAACAAAAAAAAAAACAGCCTTCTCTTAACAATTTGATGCACCGACCTGGCACCGCCACATCCATCCTGACCAATCTGATCGCATCCAAACGTTGCTTAATACATGTGTGGGCACGGTCAAAACATTTAGAGGATGTGGATTAGTTTAGCAGCCTGAATGCAATCGATCCTGACCAGCCACTGACCTGACATGACTGCCCACAGGCATCAACCTTATTACCTGGGTGTCTGCAGGTTCAGAAAAAAGTCTATTAGGACTAACAATGAATTGTTTTTATTACCCAGTAATTTTTTTAATCTTACACACAAAAAAAAACATAATTTAATTGTATTTGTCGAGATTTGACTATATGAAAAATGTTTTGTATCACTGGATGCTGCAAAATTAAATGTGTAATTGCAAGAAATTTTAAATAAAATAAATATAAATAGGCCTCAGTTCCGCCGTGAAAGCAACTGTTATGCTATATTACCGCCATGAAGAATATTTGATCTCAGATTGGACTGAACAGTAGGGAAGAGGTGACAAAAATAATTCTGTCCTGCTGCAAAGGATACACAGGCAGAAAGGACGGCTCTTCTCTCACCAGGGGTCCCCCTGCTGCTATAAAACTGTACGAGGAAGCGAACCCCAGATGCTGCTGGAAAGCCACCAGCAGAACCCATTTCGAATGTGAGGATAACCTGCTCGATCGAGACTGCAACGGGGTCAGAGGCTGTCTGGAGGACCTACAGGCCTCCGTTCCCTCCACACGCTGTTGGTTAGCTCATAGCTGGAGAGCTAAGCGCTAGCCTGCCAACAACAAACCAACGATTCTCCCTGCTTTTACGTCCTTCCTGGAATGGCCAAAGTGGACAGAACTGACACGAGGCAAGAGACGGGTTTGGACAGGGAGCTGAGAGAGAAGTTAAAAGGTTTATTGGGAAATGTCTTGTAAACCGTTATACACATGGTGCTTTAGAACCAAGGGCTAACGGACATAGCTCACGCTAGCCTTCGTTTCATGGTATTGCTAATATCATTTGAGTGTGTTTTTCTTTAGTTATGACAGGGTTACCTCCACAAGGGTTTCATACATTGATGGGACATTAATGTTTACGTTATCCAGCCCACTCATTTTGACTAAAAATAAAGCTGAAGCCTTTATCTGTTAGCGCTGAATGCCCGCTAGTCAAACTGCTATTAGCCTTGCTAACATCCGGTTTTGAAGCATAAAAGCCTAACCATTCTGATCAGCCATCCTTCGAAGGTGCTATGAGCCTTATCCCCGCATTAATATTGAATATTAATGTTGGTGTAAAGGCAATTTTAATAACTTTATGCTGTAACCTTTAGCCACCGATTTGCTACAGCGACCCCAGACGCCCGGAGGGAGAATCGCATTAACAAACTCGGTCATAAGGGTTTAAATGATTTTACTGGGCAAATCAGTCTTCAGAAGTTTATTTACTCTAAATAATGTTTTAACTTGGGCTTTGCATTGTGATTGGATTGAAACACATGCCAAATGTTTTTAACTCCATTCCATGTTTTTGTTTCTTTTAATCAGATCTGCAGTGAACAAGGATTCACCAAATTATTCTGATTATGACCAACCACTTTTGCTTTGTCTTTTGTTTGTTTTTTTGCATGTAAATAGTTCCTTAGCTTAGCTTCTTTTTATCTTCATTTTGCTTAACAGTTTAGTTAAGTTTCACTAGCCAAGTAGAGAGGATTTGTTAATCGAAATATTGTGTTAATTCAGATAAACAGCATTACATAGTGATGTTCTCTGGAAGTTCATTTTATTTCTGTTATTAAATTCTTGGACTTGAAATGAAGTTGTCACTTCTTTATTCTATATATGTGCAGGGCTTGCTGTTCAAAGATCGCTAGTGTTCGAATTCATCTCTTTCAACCATTGTCTTGATATCAGCTTAAGAGCTGATCATCACCAGACAATACTTAACAGACAGAGAGTTATTTAATAAACATTAAATAACTTTAAACAGCGTATAATTGCACAACACAACGCTATAAGAAAAAGAACCTCAACTACAACTAAGTTAATGTTCTGGAGCGGCCCATCACAGAGCCCCGATCTCAGTCCCAAAGATTTGTGCGCAGAGCTGAAAAGCAAGGATGCCCAAATAGTTTGACCCAAGTGATGCAGTTTAAAAGACAATGGTAGCATACAGAAGAAATGTATGTAAACTTGAGAGGAAACTCCAGGTTATGTCTTTGTGTATGTGAATATTTGGTTTCAGCTGTGTTCAAACATGAAGGGTAAGTTAACTTACGAGAGGCGTGTTGTAGAAGAGACCATATCGCATTCTCGGAAGAAGGGAGAAGAAGGAGTCTTTAAAACACACCTATAGGGGTATGAACATCCATAAATCAGTCTTACAGAGCACTAAATGCATGCACTGTGCTTTAATGCTTACACTATTTAGCAGTTTAAATGCTTTTAAAGCTGCTAAAATGCTTTGGGGGATTCATTTAAATATAAACTTGTTTGTCACTGTCCACACTTTCAGAGATAACTGATTTGCTAAGAAATATTATCAATTCTACTCAATTTAAATTCATGTAGAGTAGTTTTTTTTCTTGCTAAATGTGTAATTACATATTTATTTGAGTCATAATAACACACTTTAAGGCGTGGTATCGCATTTCTATATAAAAAGATTATTTTTAACTGTAATTTTTTGCAACACTAACAGATCATCTTCAGTCACAATCAGTAAACATGTTAAATGTACTTCTTGAAAAAAAATTTAAAATAAAAGCACAAATGGAGCCCCAAAATATTAGGCAATACTCACTCTTTTTGAGTCATAGGTCTTCAGGTGGATGATGTCATACTCTGTGAAGGCCCTCCATGTTTCACTGAACAGATCACCATAGCCATAATAACTCTTGAATAAATAAAACACATACAAAAGGAGAAGCAAAAACAGTCATAATCAAAGAAACAGAAACAATAAAAATAAAATCTAAACTTTATTCAGGATTCCCTCATAATGTTCATGTCCAAATTTATGCTCTAACAAACTCCGTTTTCCAGAGTTCTCAATTGTTGAATTACAAAGATTTTAACAAACTCAATTCTTTTTAATGTAATGTTGAAATTAGACTTTTCAGATTCCTTCATTCATAATGACGAATTCTTGATGTATTTGAGTATTCACAAACACACCAAAATACATCTATACTGCAAAAACGGAACTAAAAATAAGTAAAATTTTCTTGAAACGAGTGTATTTTGATTTGAGTAGGCAAATAAGATGATCGGCCAATGGAGTGAGTATCCTTACCCCTAATATAGGGGTAAATTAGATATACTACACTTGAAATAAGAAGCTGGAGATGAGTTATTACTTATTCCATTGGCAGATTATCAGATTTACATGCTCAAATCAAGGACAAACACACTAATTTTAAGTACGGTTTTTGCATTTTTTTTCCAGGTCCCGCCTCAACCGTTCGGGCCAGAACCAAAAAACGGTTTGGGCCAATCACATTACAGCATTATGATTTAATGCGGGGCATACCAACTGTGGCGGATGCACGTATAGCTGCTGCTATCACATCCGTTTTGTCAGAATCAACGATTTCTTCTTTGAAAGAAGAACAACAAGAAGTGCCTTGACTAGCTCAACTTATTGTGGATTCTCATGGTAGCTGCTGCTCACATTATTTCATACCATGATTGGCTAAAAACAACCTCTGATAGGCGGGCACTAGGTGTGGCTTTACCCAATCAGCTCGGAAAGTTCAGCTGAATGTCCCTCCTTTCCCTTAATGGATTGGATGAGAGCAGACCCAGATTAATAATGTGCAGAACTAGAGTGCTACACATTATAAATCTATCTTGCCAGGTTAGAGTCATGTATACCTATTTTTAAAACTAATATTCATTTTTTTATTCTTTCCCTAAAAAAGACACACATTAAACTGACAAACACTCTTTAGCATGTATTGTAGTGCATCAAAACCATTTACATTTTTACAGGACTAAAATGCCAATTCAATATTCCTGGACTTAATTGTTGTCATGTGTGCCAGCCAACACCAATAAGTGCTTCTCCACATTAAAAAGAATGGGGTACATTAGAAAAAGAAAAGGTTAAACCCTCCCTCCAGATGAAACGGTGATGAGAAGCCACTGGTACTCACCGTGTCCCACATGACAATGTTGATATCTGAGCTAAAGGAGTTGTTGATGTGCTGAGAGATGTAGAGGTTGACAAAGTCACAGAAATGGTGGTACATGTTCACCCCTGTTAAAACAAGAAAAAAAGACAAACTATTATGGTGCAAAATGGTTTTATGGTTTTAATAATGAGAGAAAAGATTTCAGTTTGCCAAGAAAACTAAAAATAAACGACACTCTGGACTCTCAAGGCAAAGCAACGTTCCACAAGCACTGACAAAACACCACTTTGATTGTACCTGTAAACATCTTAATTCAGTGTCCACTTTAAGCACACTAAGCGCACACTGGTGCAAAAGCTCACATCTTAGTATAGATACCTTATTAATTATAATTAAGTTGCATGTTTAGATAACTAGAGCTGAATTTATTCAATCGGTTAGAGACTTACCAGCATCAAGTTTCATGAAAACTGTTGGTTTTTCAATAATGACGTCACAGTGTCCATCCTCTATGGGATGGAAGTTCAGTTCTGAGTATGTTTGTAGTTCGGCGTACCTACAAAAAAAAAACATTAGAAACTTTGTAAACAGAATAGAAATTTAAAGATGAAAAGTCAGGATTACATGCAAAAGGGCAACATACTGGATTTGTGAAATAGAAGGGAAATGACCGAAAATGTAGCAGTATCATGCTGTAGAGATACTGGTCACCATTAATGGAAAGATGGATGGAGCTAAACATAGAGTGACCCTGATAGGACACCTGTTAGAAGCCACAAAAGATGTGAGACTGGCCAGAGGTTACCGATCCATTGTAGAGCCAAAGCTACAAAGCATGCTTGTGCTAGAACGGCCCAACCTGAGATGCTATGCGCAGGGGCAGTTCTAGACAGGGGCCAACAGGGGCCTATGCCCCTGTAGAACTGTTCCTGGCCCCTGTTATGGCCCCTGTACTAAAAACATGATATTAAATTTCTTAGGATGATAAATGCTGACAAAGATACCGTGACTGACTGGTCATTTGGATCAGTTGTATTTTTTTCGTTTATGTTTTTACCCAATAATAAAATAACAAAATAATTAAAAAACAAATATAAAAAAAATAACAATAATTAAATATTAAGCTGTTTCACGTTAAGCTCCCGTTGTATTGAGAAAAGATCAGGGGTCTGCAACCTGCAGTTCCAGAGCCACAATTGGCTCTTTGGCTTACTTAATATATTAAATAATGAAATATTGACCTGTTAAGTTTTTTTCCACCCCAATCTTTTGTTCTGTGCCCCTGTGAAAAAACACTGGCCCCACCCTGGCCCCCCTGCTAAATTTGGTCTAGAACCCCCACTGGCTGTGCGAAGGAAAAAGTATAAAAATGCAGTTCCTAGATGTGCAAAGCTGGTAGAGACATCCCCTCTGACACTAACAACTGTGGTTGGGATGAAAGCTGAATCATTCATTGGGGAGGGGGAGTCAAATAATTATTCATGCCACTCCTTTTTTTATGTAAGAAAATTAAATTCCCTCCACTTCACAAATATGCAGTCCTTATACTGGTCTATCACCAAAAATTCTTCACATGTAATTTTAAGGTAAAGCTAAAAACCTGCATTGTGCAAAGGCATAAGACATATTTTCTAAACACTTGAGAAAAGAGGAAAGGCTCGCTGGCTTGAAGCCAAGAAAAAGGCAAAAGCATAAACTGAGGGGAAGAACTTGACATTTACACAGCGCTTTGTGAGCAAAAGACAGCAGCGCGGATGTCTTGTTAAAACCAGAAGCCGCTCAAGGTTTCAGGAAACTGCCAGTTCTCTGTTATGAGCGCTGAGTCATTGTGCTGAAGGCCCCTCCCCCTCCTTTGAAAAGCCACGTGCTGGCTATAGTCTCTATGGAAATGAGACTCTGTGACCGGGCCAGTGGCGCAATGGATAACGCGTCTGACTACGGATCAGAAGATTCTAGGTTCGACTCCTGGCTGGCTCGAATTTTTTTTTTTTCCCCATTGTGTGTAATGTGTCTGACTACGGATCAGAAGAGTCTAGGTTCGACTCCTGGCTGGCTTGAATTTTTTTTTTTTTCCCCATTGTGTGTAATGTGTCTGACTACGGATCAGAAGAGTCTAGGTTCAACTCCTGGCTGATTCAACCTTTTTTTTTTTGTTGTGGATAATGTGTCTGAATGCGGATCAGAAGATTCCAGGTTCGACTCCTGGCTGGCTCAACTTTTTTTTTTTTTTCATTGTGTGTAATGTGTCTGACTACGGATTAGTATGGGGGAATTATTCTGCCATAATCCAAGAGCACAACATTTCTATATGAGAAAAGAATTTTATCTTCTTGCACTCAAAACTTGGAACGCTTACACTCAAAACATATGCTCACACTCAAATATATTCTCTTCTACCTCAAAACTTTGTTTCTACTCTCAGATTTAATGCTTCTTCACAGATATTTTTTCCTCTCTCTTGCTTCTTTCTCTTTGCACACGAACCGATATGCACTTGCGGATTTTTTTTGCTCTCTCTCAGATTGCAGTCGGATCGTCGCCTAGCAACCTTTCCAGCCAATAGAAAGGCAGCCCCAGAAAGGGTGCACTTGTTTACCTTACTGAGTGTGCCTGTGGTACTGCTTACCGACTATAAAATAGCTTTTCAATATAAAAACTACTAAAATAAGAAGCTGAAAAACAACAATCTAAAAAAAAACAAAGAAATTATAAGGGGTGATTCCAAAATCACCAATGAAAAGTGACCAAATTTCTGTTGGAGGCAGAATTAACACCTCCCCTGACTAGCAAACTTCGGACTAGCAAACTCTGAAGCAAGAGTTTTCTGTTGACGTCATGCCTGATGGATCAACTCCAAGACTCTCAAGTAAGTAGCCTACTTTTCTCGAGGCTAAAATGGTTCATAAATCTATTCAGTTTTGTGTATATAAGTTCATCATTGCACGCAATTGATTTAAATTGATTTTTGATTATGACTTGTCACATTATTTTATTGTTTTTTCTCCTCCTCTGTTGTTGCATTGAACCTATAAAAATTATCACGTTATCAGTATCATTGGCTGGAAAGGTTGCTAGGCGACGATCCGAATGCAATCTCAGAGAGAGCAAAAAAAAAAAAAAACGCAAGTGCGTATCGGTTCGTGTGCGAAGAGAAAGAGGCAAGAGAGAGGAGAAAATATCTGTGAAGAAGCATTAAATCTGAGAGCAGAAAACAAAGTTTTGAAGGAGAAGAGAATATATTTGAGTGTGAGCATATGTTTTGAGTGTGATTGTTACAAGTTTTGAGTGCAAGAAGATGAAATTCTTTTCTCAAATAGAAATTTTGTGCTCTTGGATTTTGGCAGAATAATTCCCCCATAGATTAGAATAGTCTAGGTTCGACTCCCGGCTGGCTCTAATTTTTTTCTTTTTTCTTTTGTATAACACGTCTGATTAGGTATCAGAAGATTCTAGGTTCGACTCCCGGCTGGCTCAAGTCTCTTTTTTTTTTGCGCAGACTTCCTCTTGTCTTTTACTTTTATGACTGCATGAAGAGTTTTATCATTGCAAGCTATAAAACTAATGTAACTAAGTAAGATAATTATTCAGAGTGAAAATTGCAGAGGAGGTTTGCCGTCATTTTATTTACTCACATTTATTAGAGCAATTCACAACAAATCAAGACACTCAACAAAAAAAAAAGAAGTCTCTTCAATCAAATCATGCAGACGGGTGGGTAGTACTGACAGAGTCACTGCAGCCCATCCGTCTGCGAGGGAAATAAATAACAACTTCTGAGGCTCTTGTAAACCGTTGGCACGAGAAACCAAACACTTAGTGAGAAGATTAGACAGCCAAACCAACGCCTTAATATTTACAGCTTTATATGTCAGGACGAATATTTTGAAGTGAGTTCTGAACCCAACAGGAGAGCCAGTGTAACAAATATAAAACAGGATTGATACGATCATCCTTGTTCAAACACACTAATAACAGCATTCTGCATGACCTGTAAGTGTCTAAGGGGAAGTTTTGACTACTCTGGAGAACAAGCCATTACATTAGTCTAATGGAGAAGAAATAAACGCATGAATGCACGAATGTGTGCGATTGACTGAGGTCACAAAGTGAGGTCAGAAACAAAAGTTAATCCCAGGTTGTCAAACACTAGGCTTTACTGATGTACAGAAGGAGGCAAATGCTAAACCATTTCCGACAGGGCTAAAATCATTGCAATGGGTTTGTGATTGTAAATCTCCAACTTTCAACAGCTGTGACCTGACACACAACATTCAATAAAAGACAGCTGGTCGAATCACGAGCGAAGCAATATGCAAGGAGCTCGAGAGGGAGTTTGCTGTGATGCTTTGCAGTGCAGCTGAACAAAGAAACAGTAAAATTATAATTGTATGCTCATCTGTAATGTCCCAGAAGCCTGGTTATGCCGACATAGGAATAGTACTGAGCCCATAGGACCGTATTTTGTGTTTGGCAGCTTAAGAGGCAAACAGCTTTCAAAAATCTATCTTAGGCTACGTTCACACTGCAGGTCTTGATGCTCAAATTCCGATTTTTTGCTGAAATCTGATTTTTTATTTTTATTTTTTAGGTGGCCGTTCATACTACTAAAATGCGGCTGCCATCATACTTCTGTCTGAAAAGTTCAAGGCCACAAAGCGACCCGCATGCACAGAGAACAGAAGGAGACGTCACACAGCAGCATGCTGTTTATGGAAGATATGGTGAATGTAATTGTTTCTAGAAGTGTTCAGTAAAGTTTATTTATTTAATATTTCAAAGAAAAACACAGATACCGTAGCCTCGTGAGACCATCCTGATCTCGCGAGCTTTCAAGGTTTCACTCGCAGATCAGTCTGGCTACTTTCCGTTAAAGAAAATTTGGAGCCGTTCACAAAACGAACGTCCAATCAGCGTTGTACAGACCATGAAGACCGGGTCATGTCTAAAGTTCACTAAGTGTTTGAGTGTGGATATGGACTTGCTCACCAAGACTGCAAAGGACTCTTGTGATCTCCTTCAGCAGCCAGAGCGCGCTTATTTAGCTGGCAGCGTCCACCAATCTCCCCCGTATGAATAAAGTCCTCGTCGTACCTGGAGCAGGAGGATGGTTGAGTTTCAAGTCACTTTTATTGGGGGAAGAAAAATAGATTTTTTTTTTTATAATGTACATCATGCAACTCCGCAGACCTCTCATGACTTCTACGTGGGTTTCGCAAATCCAGGTAAAGATTAGTTGCCCTGCAGAATCTTGCATGGCTGCTGCATCTTAATGATGAGTCCCCCTAGTGAAAAAACACAGGATAAAAAACTTTTATAAATCATGTTGACTGGCTTGCATGAAGCAGCCATGAAAGTCTGAGAGGATCGTCTCTCAAGTTAACCTTCTCTATTATGCTTTTGGGCCAGTTGTTTTTATATTTTTGTTGAACTGTGAGTCTGTTTTTTTTGCACCTGTTGTTTTTTTTTTTCCTGTTTATTTAGAAAGCCCATGAGAACTAAGGAAATGAGCAGACTTACCAGCTCGCTGGCCTTGCAGAGTGTTTTGAGTTCAGAGCGCCGCTCTTTGACGTAGCCAAAATCCGCCTGCTTCCAAAAAAGCTCCTGGGCTGCATCCAGCGAATGGGCCCTAACACATTTGAGATTCCGGCAGATCAGGAAAACCGCAGCCATAAAAGGTGGCAATGATGCAGGCATGTGCAAGAGGAACATGTTTATTTAGATTGAAATAACAATGCAGAATGTATATGCAATAAGGTTAGGGCTCAAGATCATGTGTGATTTGGTCAAACGCATGGTGCATGAATGATATTCTAGGAACGGTACCATCCGGAGTTAGCCTTGGTACAGACAGGATAACTGAAGCGTTTCTCTGCCTCGCAGTTTCTCTCGTAGCCCCAGCAGACTGGCAGATTCTGCAAAGCATCCTGTTAGAAAGGAAACAGTGTTACTCCACGCTGGCATCAATCTGCCAAGAGAGATAGAAAGTAGAGAAATTACAGGCGTTTACTGCTGCATTAGATCATTTGGTTCATTCATTTAAAGCTGGGGAGCGTGTAGTAACATAAAACATATGAGCTGAAAGCATGAAGGTTGACTTTTAGCTAATCTGTACCACAGCAGAAGGACTCTGTCAAAGTATAAACAAAAAGAAAAGAAAATGTATTTCCAGGAGCAGCAGACATTAAACTAAACATGTTATGAATAAGAACAATCAATAATGTGTACAAGGTGTATATGAGCATTGTTATCAATACACAATTCTTTTAAATAAATTATATTATTTAGGCTGCATTTAAAACGCTTTGGGAAAAAAAATAATGAATTGTACAAAAGAGATCCTTACATTGGAATATATCTTTTACAGCAAATACAATTGCTGGTAAACTCATAAGTGAACACCATCTGGTAAAGTGGTTAGCTAAAAAAAGTGGTGCAGTAAAGGCATACCTGAGACAAAGCACACAGTACATATCGCTTTTAAGCATGAAAAGGTATAAGCCCTCTTACTGATTTCTTCTCGTGTTTGTCACACGTTTTAGATCATCAAACAAAATTTCATATCAGACAGAGATTTACTGAGTAAAAAAGCAGTTTTCAAATGATGATTTCATTTATTGAGGTGGAAATAAATCTATCTAAACCCACCTTGGCCTTAAGGGGAGCTGTATTTTCCTCCCTCGTTGAAATAAAATTAATAAACTGTGATGGGTTGCATTTTATTTTTGTTCTGATTTCAAAAGCCACACCCAGGTGTAATTACTGACAGATATTTAAACCGAACCTGAATGACAGCATGAAGTAAACTTAAAAATCTCAAGAAAACAATACACAATACCCCAATCTAGTGATAGAAAAGAACAGATGAAAAATGAAGTCAGGCATATTTCAATCTGGAAAGGGTTACAGGAAAACCCAGTGAGAACTGTTCCACACAAAAGGTTAAAACATCAGTGGATAACGTTCACTACTGAGATTACTCCAATGCCCCTTTTCCATAGACGGCTCCAGCTCCACGCGGCTCTACTCTACTCGACACTTATTGTTTTTCCATCGCCCCGGTACCGCTTGGGGCTTTTATATGAAGGTTATTTTGTTCCAAAACGATTTGTGCATTGTAAGCATGAATTTGAAGTTGTAGAGGGAGTTAAATTCTAAGGTTTGTATTTGTAGAATAAAAAAAAATAATCACATGTACAAAAATGTTTTACACCTGTTCAAAGTACAAGCACACAAATTGTGTTTTGTGAGTTGCACATCAAAAACCTCTTACATTCTCAGTTTTGCTCCAAATGGTCCAGAACTATTGTTGCAAAACTATTTGTGCATTGTAACTTTGGTGTTTTGTAATTGTAGATTTTTTTTAAATCTGTCACAAGTACAAAATAAAGTTACACCTCTTCAAATTCTTGAGTACAAGTACACAAATTGTGTTCTGTGAGTTGCACATCATAAATGTCTGTAATTCAGTTCTGCTACAGTTGATCTAAAACAAATGGTGCAAAACAAATTCAAACACATGTTAAAATCTTCAAAAAAAATGTTTATATATTTTTTTCTTTAACACAAATACAAATCAACGAGTACAACTGCACAAATCTGCTGCTGTGAGTCACAAATGTAACTTTACAACTTCAAATTCATGCTTACAATGCACATATCGTTTTGGAACATACTTCATACTTTTAGCCTCACCTCCAGACGTTCTACGCCATGTGTTGTGCTTCATAACGGTGTGACCAAAGCGCATGTTGGCAGCAAACTGACCGGGCAGCAGAGCAAAATCGATGATAAGCGAGCTAGCTCTTTAGCCATATTTACACATATTAAGCTTGACCAGTATCAAACGTTACCGTTGAATGGTTTGATGTGAGTCTACAAAGCATTAGCTAAGGCAGAACACGCGGACAAGTTGAATACAGTGCACAAATAACTCAGGAATGTGCAGTAAAGCTCAATCACTGCTAAGCGAGCTAGCTTTTTAGCCATATTGAGCCATCTTAAGCTAGCAGGAATTGACTGGCAACTATTCTGTTAAATTGCTGGATGTGTCCTGATATGACTGACCATGCCCATGGCTAACCAGCAGTCTGTTTACATTATATATATAGTCCCTTCTCAGCGGCAAGTGAATCCGCAACAACTCAGAGCAACATATAAAACTGAGAGGCCTAGGCAAAGTCCGGATTTTGATTTAATTGATATACAGTGGCATGACTTTAAACAGGACATCCATACTCAAAAATCCTATAATGTTGGCTAATTAAAATACTATGAAGAACAGTGGGAAACCTTCCTTCAGCATAATGCAAAAGACTCAATGATGATCAACACAAAGGATTGATGGAAGTTGCTGCCGCCAATCGCTTTTTTCTCTCTTGTCTTCTCTCATTAAATGAAATCATCATTTAAAAACAGGTCATCTGTTTCCTGTTAAAAATTGATGACCTGAAACATTTAAGTGTGACAAAGAAGCAAAAACAAAGAAATGAATCCTTTTCACAGCACTGTATCTTTTGTTGTCACAAAATCCACAAAGTTCATTAAAATACTCCTGAAGAAGGACTGAGAACATTTTAACACCATAGTTAGAGTGGCATTTAACGTGCATAAAACGATTCTTAATGTGCTAGTTCCTGCTGGAAAAGTGGAAGACTAATTCAGAGACAGAGTCCATATCTTACTTTAAAAGGGCAGAGTGGGTCCTGGCGACATAACTTGGCAACCTTCTTGTTGTTGCTGAGTAAATAGGGTATGTGTTCCGGCGGCAAGGAGATCCTGCTGTAGTTGAGCAGGGGAGAAGCTGGTTTGTGGTTGCCGATCTCCGCCTTCACAATGCTGACCGCGACAGAGGAAATCACTGCGCCCAGCGCCACCAGGAGCAGCATAGTTAGGGTGACAGAGACATAAGAGACAGGCGCTTGTCTTCACAGCACTCTGTAGGAGTAGAGGAGAGAAACTCAGCCTCGCACCTTGCGATCCTGGCTAGGAGAGCAACGCGTCACAGAACAAGAGCATGTGGGCACAGGTCGGCTTGTGGGAACGTGGCTCCAGGCGGATCTGATCTCCGCGCAAGGACAGGCCTTGTTGATGCAGGAAATTACGCTGACCCTTTTCCGACTCTTGAAACGGAGCAATCCTAACAAAGACATAAGGGTCTAAACAAAGGAGCTGGTAATACGGTGTGTAAAAAAAACAAAAAAAAACACACAGACGGCTAAATCAGAAACGCAAAAGCCAGTTGCTCTATGACCCAATCTAATTAGTTAAAAGTCCAGCCTTTTTGCGTGTGCTTTTACAGCCTCGAGCCGATGAAACGTTACCCTTCCAAAGTCAATGACCGACGGCTGAAAATTATAGTGTAACCTTTGGTAAAGCAGCGTGCTTATTGTGTTTCCCCACAATGGCTCTTAAACGCTTTCCTATCTGAAGGAAGGGGAAAAAGTAGGAAACTGTTTACACTGCAGCTTGTTAAAACAATGGGTGGGAAAAGCTCACATGTTTCAAGAACAGTAAGGAAGCCAGTGGGGGCGGATAACTGAGGACGTCGCCTCAGGTTTTATGATTTATTACTGCTCGGATGTTGTTGAGCAGGGCCACCTTTACAAGCCGAGATAACATGTGCCTTATTTTCACTAAACAGTGAGCATTTGGGGATTTTGCCATAAACAAAAGACGGTAGTGGCATTATCCCCTTGCTGCTGTAAATAGAGCAAAAGGGTAATTCTAACACAACTAATTCAGGGGGCTGGATACAATAAACACTTTTCAGATTTATCTTTTTTTTTCCTTTTTTTTTGTTCTTTTTTTTTTTAAAACCCACGCCATATTTATTTTCTTTGCAGTCTATCACATTAAAGTAAAATAAATAAATAAACTAAAAACTACATTGAAGTTTCTGGTAATAACATGACAACATATTCTAAATTGAAGTGTTATTAATACTATCTGGTGCAAATCAGCTGCAGATAAGTGTCCGATGCATCCCTTTACTGTTATTTCTTCTGCGCTGAATCTCAGAAAACAAGACTTTCTTATCAACACCTGGTCGCCGTTTATTTTACTTTTAGCAAGCTTTTACGTCAACTCGTGCCATTAAATAATAAAAACAAATAACTTAAAACTTTGCGAACAACATGGCACATTCGGCTAGGCGTTGTTAAATAGACATTTAAATAACACGATGATTTTACCTGAGAGATTTCTTCGTGAGGAAGCATTAAAAATGGTGCAAAGCTCAAGCCATAACGCTGAACCGGCTAACGTCTAGCTCGGGTTCATAAACAAAGCGAGTTTAACGTGAAGTTCTGCCGTGCCGTGAACGCAACGCAGGAGCAGAGCAGAGCAGATTTAGTCCATCTCCGTGGCGCAGTCATTTCTGAAAGCGCAACTCGTTATTATCAGCGGTTATCTAAAGGGATCTGGCACGGCTTTGGCTGAGAATCGCTTTACCTAAACACGCCGCCTGCTGTCCCTGGCTGAAGCAGCGATGATGCCGGTGGTCGCCATAACACCGGAAACCTTACACGTTAACAGGTTGTAGTACGAGCCCGTGGCCACCAGATGGCGCCACGACCACGCGCTTGGAAGTCCTTCCCAGCCTGTTTGGCCAAAATCGACAAGACAAAAGTTCTGATGGTTCAATAAAATAGAATTAAGAAATATATTTAGAAAAAAGAGAAAGCAATCATGATTTAAAAGGAACAGAGACCTTAAAGAAAAAAAAATGATTGTGTTTGTTGTGTTTCTGTGAAAGGAATCAGCTTATGGAACAATCTGAACAAAGAATCACAATCAATATTCACATTTAGTAAGTCAATAAAAGCTGTTATGCTGAGTGAATGTGTCAATTATGCCTTATTATTAATAATCATGTGAAATTTTATGTTTTATGAATATACAGAAAATCAACTTAAAGTAAAATGTATATTTCAGTTTGGGGGACAGATATTTTTTTTATTTTTTTTATTTTTTTTAATGTATATTTTTGACGCTTATTGTTTTGTTGTTGCTGATGATTTTATAATTTAAGTTTTTTGTAAAAAATATTGCTTTAGGTAAAGGGGACAGCAGGCCCAGCCCTAAACAATTTGGTGCCCTAGGCAAGATTTTAGGTGGCGCCCCCTTGCATCACTGTACAGTACTTGCATGTCTGCTAGTGTACATATACTCACAAGAAACTAAAAAGCTTTGTCGTGGACATTTTTTATTTACGTAAAACAATATTCACATTCAAAAAAACTTTAAAATAATTAAAGAAACAAAACAAATGAACTCAACATATGAAATACAATTAAAACAGCTTATATAAAGTGTTAAATTTAAATACTCCCAAAAAAAGTGTAAATAAGTGACATTACCTTAAATACAATATAAATAACCTATAGAAAGTATTAAATTTAAATACTCCCAAAAAAGTGTAAACAAGTGACATTAACTTAAATACAATATAAATATGGCACTGTGCAAAGTAAGAAATCAAAGAAATGAGAAAGCACAAAAAATACAAGGATTTAAATAAAAGAAAAAAAATAACATGAAAATATGATCTTACAAATAGCTCTTGTGGTGATTTTAGTCTGCCTTAACTTGAATTACTTCAAAAACTATATGGCACCCTTTTTCTCACATCCTTACTCTCACCTGACTACAGCTTTACTCTCCTGAATTTTCTTGAAGCAAAGTCATCTACAACATCATCATGTGACAACTGATTTGAGACCACATGATTAATGCTTATGATGGAAAGTCCACTGAGACGTTCTTGCATCATAGTGGATCTCAGGTAAGTTTTAATCAGTTTAAGCTTGGAGAAGCTTCTTTCAGCAGCAGGAACCGAAACAGTAAGAGTGGCAGAGATTCATAAAGCGACCCACATGTTGGGCTAAATTTCTGCTAGCTTCTTCTCATGCAGGAAGGCTAAAAGTTCCAACTTTGTCATATTTTTCTTATGGCAATGGTGGGAAATGTTGCATTTCCCTTGTAAGTTCTGCTCCATCAATGTCCTGCTGGCTGTCCTGGGTCAGAGCAGTACTTAGGATTTGACACTTCTGTAGCAGCTCTTTGTCTTCTAAGTTGGGGAAATCGAGGAGCACGCCAAACATGTTGTTCACTTCTCCAAAATTCAGAAATCTCTCATCAAGTGAAGAAATGGCAGTATCCATCACTACGTTAAAAAATGTGGTTTCCATTTTTTGTAGTGCATCTGGAATGGGCTCATCTGGAGACTCATAGGCAAAGTGAGTTTTTGTGGTTCTCAATCGCTTTCTTCAGGCAACTTTGCCTGAACACCTTTAATTTTTTCCCTTCATGTTGGCGCCGTTGTCACAAGACTGGCCTCTGCAGTCCTCAAATGGGATTTTCGGATTAGAGATGATAAATGTTCTCCAGTTGACTGCTCTGCCACCAGAAAGCCTAAGAAATGCTCTTCTTGTGACACTATCCTGACTACGACAGAGAGCTGTTCCTTATGACTCAGATCAGGGGTGCAGTCTAAAATGATGGAGAGATATTTGGAAATTTTGATCTCTGTCACAATGTGTTGTATTATTTTAGAACTGATGGAGTCGATCAGTTCATTTTGAATCGTTTTGCCAAGATATTGTAAATGATGGCCAGCTCCACTTTCCACCCTACTGACATGCTGCTTCATCACTGGATCAAATCTGGCCATGAGCTTCACCTCTTTACAAAAAATGTCCATTGTCGGGTTTATTTAATGTGTCTGTGGAACCCCTAAAACCCACGTTTCTTTTAGCTAAGGACTGAATTATTGCCACCAATCGGTGTGGAACGTTACGCCACCTTTTTCTCTCAGCCTCAACAAGTGCCATCTCTTGTTTATCTATCGTAATCCCCTTTGCAAACCGGACCTCCAAGTCCTTCCATGTTGCCATGTGAGCATTATGCTCCTGGCAGTAATTAATGGGCCTTGAGCAAGTGACTTGCTTTTTTCCAGTCCTTTAGTCCTTCCCCGTTAAGTTTGTACTCTCTTTTAGAAAGAAGTTTGCAACAGAAGCAGTGCAAGCCATCATCTTTTTTAGAGTATATAAGCCAGCTTCTTCTGACTTTTTCTCCATTGATTAAGAGTCTGTTAAAATAGTCATGCTGACACCTTCGTCAGTATTTTTTTTTAGGGAATGTGAAACTGTTTTCTATTTGAAATGGACCTCTGTGAACCAACTCTGTTCGTACCTTACCAGTTAAAGGATGTGGCCAGTCAGCCGGGTCTCCTGGAGCAACAGGAGGACCGCCTGATGCTGCTTCTTCAGTGCTGGGTTGTGCTGCTGAGGTGGAAGGGGCAGGAGGGTTTGCAGGGGTTTGACTGAGAAACCTCAGCAGCGCATCTGAAAACATAAGAGGAATATGTGACCCCAGTCTAATAGTAAACACATGATTTCAGGAATAAAGTAAAATTAAATAAAATAATATAAACAAAAAAGAGATGCATGCATGATGTACGCTATCGTTTGAAATATACAATATAATTTTTGGTTTAGTAATATTTATTACTGTAATTTATTGTTATTACAGTGAAAGGCTAATTAGAAGAATGCAACGGATCAGTAAACTGCAGTATAATGTACTATAACATGTGGGAATGCTAACTTTGCTGTAACATTAATGATGTAAACTTTAACACTAACATAGTTTAACATGATGAACACACTTTAGATAATATGAGCTGTAACACTGGTAAGCTTATAACTATGGGAAATTAATAGTATTTTGAATGACTATTATCACCTGGGAAAAGGTAAAATATATACACATTTGCCTGAGGATGGCAATGGGGGGGGGGGGGAATTTAAATCACTATTTTCCAACAAATGGGCCCTTCCATAACATTGACTGATGTTAAAGTAAGAGATAGCGCTCGCTATTTATTGATTAGCCAACTATGTCATGCTAACGGCTAATGCTATTATCGATCATAATATCATTATCATCATCTTTACTGTAACATTACCTCTGTCTTTGTCACGTTTTTCCTCCTCTTCTTTTCTTTCTTTTTTTCTTCCCCTGGGCACCAGACAGTTTAGGACGCGTTGACATTATAAGATTTTAGATGCAACAAAGACCAAAAACCGAGTTGCAGGTAAAAAAAAGTCAGACTTATTATTTTTTTTTCTAATTAAGGTATAGGTACAGGCCAGCGCCCCCTGGTGGTTTGCGCCCCTAGCATTTGCCTAACCTACAGGCCGGCCCTGTGGGGCAGATAACGCGAGTATTCATCTTTCTGCTCCCTGTCATTCAGGACTTTAGAATGCTTGTTTTTATGTTTGTTTTGTTTGGACACAATGAATGAAATAAAAAAAAAACATAAATAGAAAAATAAAACGGACACAAACAAATTGGATTTCCCCTCTGCTTTCGAGTAAAAGTCACCGGATATATGTGGTCCTGTTTGTATGAAATTAAACAAATGGGAAATGTATGGTTGACGCAGCAGCTCTGGGTCAGAAACACCAGTGTCTGAAGGACTTTAGATGTTGCCAGAGAGAACTCAACCATCTTGAAACACAGAAAAGAAGATGCCCCTCCATAGGAACTAAAATTCACCAAGAGCCACCAAACACCTTAAAGTCACCAGTCACCCAGGATGATATGTGGCAGGAAGAGATCAGCCACTTCGCTGTCCTGCCAGTAAAGGGCTGAGGCAGGGTGTGCCACACTGGACAGACCTCAGTCATGGGGCATATATGCAGAGTGAGGCTTTGCATTGTTACTGGGCAAAATGCTCGCAAACGTTTCCCCAGCTTCCCCTGCTGCTAGAATACCGGCGGTAAAGCCTCTCTCCAGGGGAGATGCTAGTAGCTGATGATCCTCAACCAGAATGAACATTTGTCTTTTTGACGTTATCTTGTGTTCAATGATAGCGGTCCAAGCATGTTGTGTTCAACATCAACCGTCTTTCCCCCAGCATCTACCTTGATGACTTTGTGCCCCCTTTTTAAAAAAAATACAGAACAGAAAATATAATCGATAACTCCTAGTTTATAATGTTAAGTTATCTTAAATTACAAAAAAGGTTTTTTTTTTTAAATCCTGAAACAGGTAACATTTGCTGGGGGGGATCTGAATTGTAAATTGAAATAAAAAAGGTGCCATCTAAAAAACACGAATGTAATCTGAGCCTGGATACATCAGAAAATAGCAATGGAGTAACTTTCAAATGTTTTATATGCGCCTTTTAATGGTTAAATTGATCAACCGAGTTGCCATTAAATGTGCAAACAGGTGTTGTTAAATTAACATTTTCTTTCATAAATTAATCTAAAGGTTTTATTTTTTTTAAATAATCTGAGAATACTCCACTGCTATGGATGCATTCATTTTAAGACATTTTACCCATCTTGGGATTGACATGATTTCTCTATGATCATGTATTTTTGAGTGAATGCAGTAATAAAAATGTAAAGATTCCATATAAAAGTTGATAACGCTAGAATTAGGAGTAAGATTCTCTCCACCACCCAAATACATGTTTATTAATTTACATAAGTATACAGCTCAAAATCAAACCATCAGCACCTGTGGTTTCCCTCAGGCCTACACCACGTGTTGTGATTTTTTACAACGTTAGGAGTACCAACATTTCTCTATACAATAGCTTAATTTTAATATATATACCTCTACAACCTTTCTGCATATGCATGGACAAAATATGACAATGTGTACAGTGTAAATAAATCTGTGCCCCATCATACAGTGAAAAACTCTACAACAACAAGTCAAAGGTCTGATCGTGAGCGATGCATTAATCAACAACTGTGACTATCCTTCATGGTTATTCAGTAAAATTCATTCATGAATCCCTCCTCGCTTTAATTACGTTTATAACAACTGAAGTAAAATGTTGGTTGAGATTTCTTAAAATTCACAGTTAACTTAAAATATTTCCTCTTTGTTGACATATGAATGCATTTGTGGCAAACATGAACTGATTTATGCCCAAAAATGGGGGGAAAAAAGTGAAACTACTTTATTTCTGATTCTTCAATAATTCATCAATCTGGGTTTTATACATATTTTTGACATCTTCAAGATCCAGTCTCAGTTCCTCTGCTTCCTCAGCCTTTTCTCCATACATCTGCAGGATGGTGTTGTGCCTCTGCTCCAGATCCTAGAATCCCCAGAGACACAAATCAAGTTTTGGTCCATTAAAGCGTAGACTAGTACTTAGAGTGCACAAAGTTGCTGTTTAACGCTTTATTCAATGATCGCATTGCATTTTTAATGTTCGTACCTTCAGCAGAATCTTCAACTTTGGGATGTCCTTCACTTTCTCCTGCATCTCGTCGTTTTGATTCGTGAGCCGAACCAGCTCTTCTGCCATCACCGAGCGACTTCTCTCCAAACTGGTGATCTCCAGCTGCAGCACAGAGTCAAGCATGCACATGTTGCAACAGTATTAAAAGTGGGGTTTTTCATCAAATAACAAAAAGCAGAGTAGGAAGATATTCTAACAGAATAGAGATCTAAATCAAATCAGTGTTTGCCTTCAAGACAGCATCGATTCTTCGTGGTACACCTGCAGCTTCTGAAGGAACTCGGATGGTAGGATGTGGGGTCCGTGCCATCGCTTCTCGTTCCTTCTTTACACTGAAGATGGTTCCTAATGAGTAAGGCTGTATGTTGGGGGCCAGTGCCCTGCGGCAGAACACATTTGGGGCCCTGTTGGTGCTGCATGATGGATAAGTATCTGCCTGTTTTTCCTCAGCATGGAGGACCTCGAAGGGGAATTAGCCTGATGTGTTTTTCCTTAGCTCACTGCTGCCTCTACGGCAGGGGTGTCAAACTCATTTTGGTTTAGGGGCCCCATACAGCTTAATCTGATCTCAAGAGGGCCACATGAGTAAACCCATTGCAAGATTAAATAGAACTAATAAAATTGGACTTGCTATTGATTTTTGTATTAAATGAATTTCACATTTACACAATATATTATGAATAACCTCAGCGTTTTTAAGAAAAGTATGTGCAATTTCAACAATACTTTTACTCAGTTAAACATTTACTTGTGCATTATGCATAAGAACTCATCACAGTGATTATACAATGTTGAAACAAACAGATACAAATTAAGAAATGATTTAAAATCAATTTCCCACATCTGAAGCTCAGTGCTACCATCTGCTGATTAAAACACAGCACCCCTCGTGGACAATATAGGAACTGCAGATTTTCAATTAAACGAAGTACATGTTTATTTCAATAATTGTTTTATCATTCTCTTCCTTTTATCTCCTCTTTCTTTCACCTTTTCTTTTTTTCTTCTTGTTCTTCCTTTCCTCTCCTACTTTCCCGTTGTAGTGTCCATATCATTTGAGATAATCCCCGCATGAATCATAATAAAACTATTCACATTCATAAATCAAGCGGAGCACTATGGCAAAAGCAGTACTGCTCCACTTGTGAAAGTCACAGCTGATGAGCTCTTTTTGGCATTAAGACAACAATTCTTATTGCCACATTGTCGGACAGGACACTGGAAAAAAATATATATGTATATATTTTTTTGAATAATGATAATGCATTTAGCCACCGGGCCGGACTAAATTGTTCGGCGGGCTCTCTTCAGAAGAGCAAATCTTGAACCAGCAGTCTGTTTTGAAATATTTGTCTAGGATAGACCTTGCTGGTGTATAAGTAGCCCCACCTTATGTCTTGTCACAGGGCTCCCCTCCCAGTTTTCAGCCTCCTCCACAACCGTTTCTGTTTCAGTTAAGGACCGTGTTTCTACCCACATGTGAAACTGATCAGCATTAGCACATGTTTGGTATAACTGCTGGATCATAAACCTGACAACATCTCTGCGAGTTCCAGACTTTCTCCAGGTGCACAAATAGGAACTGATGCCGTTTTGAAGGCATCTGCTCGGTGAGGACTAATGCTAGGCTTGCCTTGGCTTTCTGCATTACCTGCAACTGAGCTATTTCTCCTTCTCTCAGTTTAAGCTGGGACTGGAGGTTCTCTATGATGCTGGAGCCGCCGGACAACCGGGCCGCCTCATACAGGTTGGTTCCACTCATTGACAGGGACATGGTCATCGCTCCTAAAGAGTGGTCCAAGGAGTCGTCCTGAGGGGGATGGAAACGAGACGGAAAAACATGTCCATTCATTCTCAAATAAAAAATAAAAAGTCTGGATTTTTTAAACATTAATAACGGCGTAACACTTTAACACAGCTAGGAAAACAGGGTTCACCTGAGACAGAACAGAAGCGTGCAGCCCGGCGTTTTCTCCCCCACTGATGGAGCTGGAGCGGGACAGGGACGGCGTGGAAGCCCCAGGGGGTTCTCCCACAGAGTGTGTCAATGCTTTCCGCTCCTGGTTGGGGAGGAATTAAACATATTCGGACTATTTTAAAGTCCAAATAAAATCAAATGCTGCTGATCCAGTTAAGATAATTTCTAATCAACCTTTTCCTTTAGTGCTTCTTGTGCCAGATAGCATTTCTTCTTCTCTTGCTCCACCTTCATCCTCTCCATCTCCAGCTGGTTGGTAAGCAACAGCTGGTTTAAAAAAAAAAAAAAAAGAAGGAAAAAGACACACGTGAGAAGTTGTTTTATAACCCCATGACACAAGCAGCAGAACTTCCTGTCTCACCTTTTCTTTCTTGGCTTCTTCTAGCATGCGGCTGTGCTCTCCTTTCAGATTTGTCAGTTCAGCGTGCTCCCTGGATTAAGATAAATCAAAAACAGTCAACCTAGAAGGTCCATAAACCATTTCAAATGAACTAAGAACTCCTTCAGGACCAAACTACACCAGCACAAGAGTGTAGTCACTACACCAGAACACAGCAGTCCTTTCACTCTGAACAGGACATGCATTAGATGTTTGATTGAGGAAGTCTGTAGCGTGGCTTTTTGGAACGTTCTCTTTATTCTTTTATGGGGGGGAAAAAAATCCATACATAGTAACAAAACCAAAAACCAAAAAGTCGAGCCAGCCAGGAGTCGAACCTAGAATCTTCTGATCCGTAGTCAGACGCGTTATCCATTGCGCCACTGGCCCGGTTATGCAGCCCCACCTCCACAGAGAAGACAAAGGCCACGTGGCTGAGCACATGCGCCTCTCCGTGGAGGGGGAGGGGCCGTCAGGCAGCCTGACTCACATCACGCAGAGCAAAGGACCCGCGGTTTCCTGAAACCCTCCACTACTTCATTCATGCATGGGAACTTCATGAGGCTCTGTGTTTTTTAACTCGTAGTCTCCATGTTCCCGTCATTTCACCCGTTTCTGTACTTGTTGCAGTAACAGTAAGTTTTTGTTTCATAATGTTGAGGATAAAGAGCCTATTTTTGAGTTGTAACACTGCAACAAGCAGCTTTTGCAAAGGAAATTGTGATTAATTTAAAAGTAGGCATGTTGTTATACTGACCATTGTGTAAAAACGCCATGGATTTACGGCATTTACAGCATAATATAAAACTAAACCTTACAACGTGATCTACAGGCTTTAATTTAGAGCGGAAAAGCAGCAGGTTTTTTTTGCTAAAATAATATGTTGATTACTATGATTTTGACAAAAAGAGGAGGGCATTAATATTAAACGCCGCTGACTAAGTTTAGCGGGTTTGATTGGTGGCACTCGTTTGGTTTTCACACCAGGACTCAGTAGTTCTTGAGACTGGAAATAACCTGCCTTATCAGTATTTAGGATAGATAGAGAGCCTTTTTTCAGCCAGCAACACATGGGGTAGGGGGGGGGGGGGGGGGGGGGGGGGGTGCTGTGTTACTTTTTGCTCCATACAGCCAGAGACAGCTCTGGTAAATCTAGAACGATCTCTAATATCTCATCAAAAAAATCTCCAGATTACATGAATTGTTTGGTGGAAAATGTATGTGGTTTTTAAACTACAACTGTTTAAAACTTTATCTTCCCTGATACTGGCAGCAGGGCAATGCTCAGCTAGCCTCCAGACTTCATCATTTTGCAGAAATATTTATCATCCATTTTCTTTCATCAATAAAAATGTGACCAAAAAAAAGCAAAACAGGGCAAGAACAATTTCTAGGCTCTGCTAAACTGAAAGAAAATGGGGGATGACACACTGTTTTGGTGAAACATTTCATTACCCTCCATAAATATCACTCTAGGAAAGACAAGCAGATAAATACAAAAGCTTTCATTTTATGATGAGCAGCTTACGGCTGGAAGCCTCGGAGACTATATTTTTAGGATTACCTGCTGCTCTCATCCTCCAGCTTCTCCCTCTTGTTTTTCTCAGCCTCCAGTTGAGCCAAGACTCTAGCTTTTTCCTGCCGGAGCAAGGAATTCTGGGATTCCAGGGAGGCCAGCTGAGACTTGATGGTTAACAGTTCCTCTGCTGCCGATCGCTCCTTCTCCACAGCGACAGCCAGCTGGGTCTGGGCGTCCGCTGTTGGGACAGACAGCCGAGACGTCACCAGCTTCATGGGCATCTGTGTGTTCTTTGACAAATGCATACACTCGAGTCTCACCTAGCCTGTCCGAGATGTTCTTCTCTAGTTTTTCCCAGGATGCGGTTTGTCCACCCAGCGAGGCTTGTAGGTTCTCGATTTGTCGCAGCAGAGGCCGTGTGGCTGAGGTGACGCTCTGGCTGAGCTCCTGGTTCCTAGTCTCTGCCTCCTGCAGTCTCTGAAAGACGTTAAGAACATGTGGACTGTGTTAGACAAAACCTGTTCCACTCAGAATTATCACATTTTTTTCTTCCCTCCATAGAAAAAACATTTTCTTACCTTCTGAAGCTCGCTGATCTCCTCCCTCAGATAATCTTCTTTTCTAGCTTGCTGCTGTTCAGCCCTTTGCAGAGCGAGCCTCAGGTCAGCCACCTGTAAACAACGGGGAAGGTCTATTGACAAAGCGCGGGCCTGAAGTAGTTGACCAGGTTCTTCACTATTTGCATAGGTAACTCTGAATTTCCCTGTTTGGACTGTTTACAAAAGCAGCCATTGACGGAGACAGAGAACCTATTATTGCTGCTGCGTGAGAACAAATGTTACGGCAAAAATCAATACACGCGTTTTAAACAAAGACTGAATGTTTGAGTCAACATAACTTGCCGTGAAATGAATGAGTGGTATATATATATATATATATATATATATATATATATATATATATATATATATATATATATATATATATATATATATATATATATATATATATATATATATATATATATATATAGCAAAAGTAAATTAAATCCAGGTTCTGATCACCTCTGACAAAAAGCTTCCCTACAGCATGTAGCAGGATGCTGCCACCACCGCGCTGCAACCATTTTAACCCCCGTTTTAAACTCCTCATGTTTATCCCTGACCTGTCTGCTGTTTGTTCATCAATAAACCTAAGCCAACCTCACACAACAGATGGATTTATATAGTTACTAATCAGGAAACTTTTCCTGGTTAGTAACTAGTAACTCAGAGTAAAGGGCTGAATAAAAATCTATGCCACACCTCAGACTTTAGTTTTCAAAACCGCATACAATTTTTCTTCCACAACACAATTATTTGTTACTTTGTGTTGGCCTATAAAAACAAAAAAAGTAAAACAGTTTAAGTAGTATAAATACACGGGTCTGTAGATTAAACAGAAGCTGCAATCTGAGGTTTGCAACACTCAAGAGTTCACCAGGAAAGGGGTAAATAACTTTGCCGTTTGAAATTCATCAAGAAAACTTTCGTGGATTTCTGTCAAATGTAGAACATTTTAAAAAAAGCGCCAGAAAGAGCAAAAAATAGTTTCAAGACGTATTTTTATGCTAAATAATAACACTTTCCCAGTTGCATAATGTGAGAAAACATAAATTGCAGCACAGCATAGCTTCATGATTGGCTGAAACAGATAAGCGGTGCACTCTTTCCACTGGTTTGTGGTACCTGGTTGGCAAGTGCCTCCTGCTGAATCCTGGCCTCCTCCTGAGCCTTCTCCAGAGCTAAACTCAGCTGCTCTTTGGCCTGGATTTCCCTGCTTAGAGCCGCCTCCTCGACCTCGCTCGCTTTGCTGGCGTGAGCCTTGTGAAGCTCTGCCAGCTCCCTGAAAACGGAGATGAAGAGGGAGGATATCATCATATCATCACCATGTTGTTTATTATGTACCGTATTTTTCAGACTACAAGTCGCAGTTTTTTTCCCCGTAGTTTGGCCAATGCTGTGACTTATATTCAGGTGCGACTTATATATCAAATTGAAATGGTAATTCATATTGACCAGCATGAACCAAGGAGCGAACATTACCATCTATAGCCACAAGAGGGCACTGTAGGCTTGTGAAAACTATCCTGCTCCTGTACCACTTAAAAATGAATTGAAACATTAACTTAGACAACAAAGATTGAACACATTTGTATGCCGTTTCACTATTTCAGTGTGCATTCAAGCAGCGGAGCGTTGCTATTCATGTTATTCAGCTGCTTGTAGATACAACTGTGTAGTTTAATAAATTGGCTTACCAGATTAAATGTCAGTTTTTAGTCTTGGATTGTGTGAAGTAAATGTCTAAAATGCGTAAAGTCCAGTGCAACATACATGTCTTTTTCCCTCTTTATGAAATTTTTTGACAGACTTATAGTTCGAAAAATATGGTAAACATTACCATCCTTCAGTATTTCTTTCTTGTGCACCTCCAAAAACATTGTCAACATGAAGCATTTGTAAAGCTTATGCTATATTTCTGTTAATTTATTTCTAATACACCAACTCCATTCACCATGCTTGTTTGTCCAAAAACCCTTTTGTTCTCCATGTTACACCAAAGATAAAAAAAAATGTTTAAATAAACTATGAACATTCAGTAAACAGGGAATAAATACGAAGGTGAACTAAAGTGTGCCAAATGAGCTAGCTTGTTGTCTCCACCCAAAATGTGGGTTAAATTTTGGTAATCACAAAGAAAATGAGGAATAAATCCCTTGAAGGTATAAAGCAGTAACTGCTGATCTGCCGACTGAAACACTGAATATTTGATACTAACACATCACGTCTTTTTTATATGCAATCATACCAGAAACAGAGTTTCTATACTACTAACGTCTAACTACTTCTGAGCTGTGTGTTTAAAAAAATCATTAAGACAATGTAGGTTATAATTTGTGAAACTTCTCACATTCCACTCTAACTACTACACCAGCTAGTGGTGATATTTAGTATTGCTGCCATTACAAACAGTAGTTTATTTTGTTTATGCTAGATATTTCCTGATTTGATCCCAAGACTTACAGGCTTCAGTAAACCTTCACCACTAGTGAAGGTAGCCTTTCATAATTTGATTTAAAGGCATACTATGCAACATTTTTCAGTTAATGTGTTCCATACCATTTTGGATGATTAAATGAGTCATTTCAGGTTGAACAAAGGTTTTCTCGGCCGCCCTGGGGGTCTGTGGGGGAAATACCGCACTTGCAATTGCAAGAGCTCACGGCCCGCACACACAGAAGTCTTGCTTTACGGGGAGAACTCCATGTGTTTTTGCCCTGCCATTCACTATATGCACGCGTGAAAGCAACAACATAAACATGCAAGCATATCGAGTTTTATTATTATTATTTATTTTATTTTTTTTATGTTGGCGAGACGCTACCGCGGCGGCCGCGGCTTGGCGAGGCGGTGGCGGTAGCGTCTCGCCAACATAAAAAAAAAATATAATAATAATAATAATAATAATAATAAAAACGGACGAGGCGGCGGCGGCAGGGGCCGCGGCTTGGCGAGGCGGCGGCGGCAGGGGCCGCCTCGCCAAGATAGCGCTGCGGGAAGCTTGATGTTCATACCTTCACTGTGTTAGTCATTGTTTGTACTGCCGTTTTTTCCACTTTTCGTTGCGTTCGCCTGTCTGCTAAGCTCAAAACAACCGCGCCTGGATTGACGGAGAAACCAGAACAGCTGAGCATCTTTACAACAGTGCACTTTTACTTTCGCCCTCTGGGGGGAGCCTCGCTGGAAAATCAACCCCGTCTGCATAGTATACCTTTAAACAATTAGATCATTTCAAATGAATAACGTTTCTTATCCAGATTTTTCCAGGATTTTCTGACTTTGGCAGGCATTCATTTTATTTCCTTAGCATTCCTAGTTTCAACATTATGGACTACTTGACCATTGATTCTCTTAATAATGAATCAAGGATATAAAAAGATCAATGAACCGAAAAATTATTTTAAAACTGTACAAATCAAAGCCCAGCTTTGCTTGGAGCTAATGAAAGCCATTATTTGAGTAACGAAATGATCATTATTTGGTGCTAACCAAACTACATGGAAAACCAAAAAAAAAAAAAAAAAACACTGTTCCTTGAGTATATCAATCTGAATACATGTTATTGATGGCCAAAGTCCACATTAGTCTACATCCTATGAGCTACTGCGCTAAGCATTCAGTGTCAATAACAAAAAGTGAAATATTTACTTATAAGAATTATCTAGGGCCGCCTGGACGCTCCTGTTTTTCTCCTGCAGCTCCTCGACATCCGTGTGGAGCGTGCTCAGCTCCTTCTCCTGCTGCTCTACCACAGCATTCAGCTTCTTGATGTTCTCCCGGTGCTGTTTCTCCACCTCCTCCTTCCCATCTAGAACCTACACAACATAGAACCATATGATTACTGTCAAAGTAGTTCCGGTAAAGAACAAAATACTGAAAATCAAGTGTTTCGAAGGAAAAAGTCAAGACAAATTGATGGAAAACCGTGAATCTGTTAAAACACTTTACAAAGCCATAATATGCTGCAGAACAGATTTTAAAGAACAGCAGTTTAAACAGAATCATAAGCAGCTTTATATCAATATGGAAAAAAAAAAGTTACCATCGTAAGAACGGTCCGTTTTCTTTAAAAATAAGCGATCACTCATCATAATCTCATGGGAGTAAATTAGTAAATTGGTTTGATGTATACTTTATATCCACCTGTTGCAGATGCCTGAGCTGCTCCTCTTGCTCCTTGATTTTCTTCTGCTGCTTGGTTATCCTGCTGTCGCTCTCTTTTTCCTTCACACGCAGTTTCTTGATGATGTTACTCTGCTGCAGCTGCTGCTTCGACAGCTTTTCACCTAATAAAGAGAAAGAAATCCCAAAAGCCGGATTGGAAGTAAAATTTCAGGCAGCTGGTTTCTCTGCCTAACTCCGCTTTAGAGGGAAAAGACGAACCGTTTCATTTCGACTTTCTGCCAGAAATACATTGGACCTGATAGAAGGTGGAAATGAAAGCGAGCCACGCCCTTAAAGTAAACTAAAATTAAACAGCATTATTGCATTTTAAGTGTGTTTGCATGAGAGGGAACCGTATATCTCCCGCTATCATGTCGGATTAAACCAACTCTTTCACGATCAAGATGATTAAATATCTAAACTGGGACCAGTGCGTTTGAAAGGAAAATAAACAATGGTTCTCACCCTCTTCCAGCAGACCTCTGATCTGCTCCTCCTTCTCCCTGATGAGCTCCAACGTATCACTGGAGTTTAGTCTTGTAGAAAGATCTTCTCGCAAACCTTTTATCTCCTGCAAAAAACGCACGAGCAAGTTTGAAAGGTTTGCTTTGATGTTAGCCCCTACAGGGAAAACACGGTAAAAGCCCCAGCACTGAAATGACCTTTTTGGCTATGTCCCTCTCCTTGCAGGCCAGCTGAGCCTTCCTTTCTGCGTCTGCTATGCGCTGAGTGAACTCCTCCTTTAGGGACTGCACCGTGGAGCTCTCCTCCTTCAGGCCGATCACTTCACTGACGGATACGCACAAAGGCTTACTTTAACGTCGACGTCACTTCCAAGGCAGAGGTTAATTTTGAAACACACGTTTTAAGTCACTTTGCAGCGAGATTAAACGTAAAGGGAAACTAAACAAACTCACTCTTTTAAATTGTCACACTCCTCCTCCAGCCTGGCCTTGTCTTTGCTGACAGCCAGCAGCTGAGACTCTCTCTTCTCAAGGCGGCTGGACAGATCGTCAATAACCTAAAAACACACCCAGAGGAAAATGTGCGTGAAAATCCCAAAACTGGTGCGCCAAAAAACACAGAAACTCAACGGAGAATGACCCACTTTGCAAAAGACAAGGGTACAGTTCAGCCCAAAATATCTTTAATGCCTTTTAATTTTACCAACATGTTTGTCCTGACTACACTGCAAAAACGGATCTAAAATAAGTAGAATGTTCTTAAAATGTGTGTTTTTGTCCTTGATTTGAGCAGGTAAATAATATTATCTGCCAATGGGATGAGTATTTTGACCCCTAAAATAAGATAATTAGACATCCTGCACTTGAATAAAGATGATGGAGATGAGTTGTTCCTATTTTAATTGCAAAAAATCTTATTCCATTGGCAGATCATCTTATTTACCTGCTCAGATCAAAGACAGATACACTTATTTTAAGAGAATATTACTTGTTTTAGTTATGTTTTTGCAGTGTAAAAGCGATAATTTTTTTGTTTTTTTTCTGACGTTTTTCTGACAGAGAGTCCATGGAGGCATTTTAGGCTTAGGGTGGCAGCAAAGAGGCCTTCCAACGTCAAAGACCTGCAGCTCATCAACAGAGATAACCCGACGTCGATCTGGAGGAGAAAGGTCCGTAATCGTCCCTCGGTGGTGGGAATGTAGGTGTAGCAGGAGCAAAGTGACGGGCAAATACAAGCTTGTAGATACACGCAGTGAAAAACAGCTAAATACTAAGGAATAAGAGAATGTACAGTAAGAACAAGATTACAAGATAAACAAACAAAAAAAATACCATGCAGTTATTAGAAAGAGAGCATCCAGATTTAAAGAAAATTAAGTACTGAGAACACGCAGAAAGCTGGTCGGCAATTATAGGAACGGTTTTATTGCTTTAAAGTGAAGGGTAGGGCGGACGATATGGATTTAGAATGTTATCACAATGTTTTCTGGTATTTATTGTGCCAATAATCAAAGTCATTTAAACAATTTGCAACTTTTTATTTTATTTCTTTAGGTAACGTAAGCCATAGAAACGCATTTAAAAATTTGTTTTATCACTAAACTGCATAGAGTAACTGCATCAAATGTTCTGGTATTCATATTTATGCTTTCTCAGAACTAACAATGCATGCTGTTTTTTTTTTTTTTTTTTAAACATTATAACTGGAATTCATAGTCGCAATAAATCCAAATCCTTATAAAAAAAAAAAAAAAGACTATTGAGGATAAACATGCAATAAATTCCCACCGCTAGGGAAAGGTTTAAGCTATTTCAGACAGACCAGTTTTTCATGAAATGTAAATCATTTTGCATCACACACCAACTTGTTTGGTTGAATGAAAATAATTTCATATATTTTATTGAGCCAGGGGTATGAATCATTTTAGTTAGGGCTGCAATTACAACTGTTGCAATAATCGCTGTGCGCAATACAGCTATTGCAAAGAACGGCTAGACTAATAAATATTAGAGGATTATTTAAGTGCTATAAGTTCGGGCTCTCCATATTTGGTGATGTTTGAAGTTTAATGCAGCAGAGAATGTTTTAGGAGGGCAACAAAATGTTCTGGTAAAATGTATTAAAATATATTACTAAAACTAAGTTGTTTCTTTGCCAGAACAGCAGATGTAACCAGATGCATCTGCAGCAAAACCATCACTGCAAAAACGGAAATTAAAGTTTATAACATTTTCTTGAAATGAATGCATTTGTCCTTGATTTGAGCAGGTAAATAAGATTTGACCCCTAAAATGAGATAATTAGCTATACTGCACTTGAAAGAAGATGGAGATGAGTTGCTCCTATTTTAAGTGCAAAAATCTGATTCCACTGCTAGATCATTTAAGCTGGCCTGCTTAAATCAAGTATAAATACCCATTTCAAGAAAAATATACTTACTTTTAGTTCCCTTTTGGCAGAGTTCAGATAGAAATATAGATTAGCGTTTTTTCCAACAAGTGAATTTCTCCACTGTGAGATCAATAAAGCTTATCTTATCTTATCTTAACATCTGTGGTCTACGAACCCAAAGCAAAAGGACATTAACCTCGTTCAGCTCGGCAACATTATTGCATGTTTTCCTAACGCCAGCCGGTCAAATGCAACCATAAAGTTAAAATGTTCATTTTGCAAAAAGCAAAGATTTTTTCAAAGTCTCTTGTTTCTAGTTATTAGTTTATTAATGTCATATATACTTACTTTGGTCATTTTTTACTCGTGTTTAGAGGATCGCTGATTTGAGGCCTCTATAAGCTGCACACACCACTTCTTTACGTTCATTTAATTGTTTGTCAACCCATAAATGTCCAGATGTTTAACGGTTACTTCTAGTGCGTTCACCTGGATCCTGAAAACTAAGACAACGTATTTTCCAGAACACTAAACCACCGTTTTAATCAACTCTCAGCCAAAGGAGCACCCCCATTTCAACATGCACCTGAAGTACCACAATATAAGGAAAACATTTATTTACTATATTATTAAATGTAAATCTATATCAGGTTTGGGCAGCAAGTTCACCACACTGGCTACATACACTCACCGGCCACTTTATTAGGTACACCTAGCTAGTACTGGGTTGGACCCCCCTTGGCCTTCAGAACTGCCTTCATTCTTTGTGGCATAGATTCAACAAGGTACTGGAAACATTCCTCAGAGTTTGGTCCATATTGACATGATAGCATCAAGCAGATGCTGCAGATTTGTCGGCTGCACATCCATGATGCAAATCTCCCGTTCCACCACATCCCAAAGGCGCTCTATTGAAATGAGATCTGGTGACTGTGGAGGCCATTTGAGTCATGTTCAATAAAACAGTCTGAGATGATTCATGCTTTATGGCATAGTGCACAATCCTGCTGGAAGCAGCCATCAGAAGTTGGGTACACTGTGGTCATAAAGGGATGGACATGGTCAGCAACAATACTCAGGTAGGCTGTGGCGTTGCAACGATGCTCAATGGGTACTAAGGGGCCCAAAGTGTGCCAAGAAAATATCCCCCACACTATTACACCACCAGCCTGAACTGTTGATACGAGGCAGGAGGGACCCATGTTTTCATGCTGTTGACACCAAATTCTGAGCCTACCATCCAAATGTTGCAGCAGAAATCGAGACTCATCAGACCAGGCGACGTATCTCCAACCTACTATTGTCCATTTTTGGTGAGCCTGTGTGAATTGTAGCCTCATTTTCCTGTTCTTAGCTGGCAGTGGCACCCTGTGTGGTCTTCTGCTGCTGTAGCACCTCAATGTTTATCGTGTTGCGTGCTCAGAGATGCTCTTCTGCATACCTTGGTTGTAACGGGTGGTTAGTTGAGTCACTGTTGCCCTTCTATCAGCTCGAACCAGTCTGGCCATTCTCCTCAGACCTCTGGCATCGACAAGGCATTTGCGCCCACAGAACTGCCGCTCACTGGATATTCTCTCTTTGTCAGATCATTCTCTGTAAACCCTAGAGATGGTTGTGTGTGAAAATGCCAGTAGATCAGCAGTTTCTGAAATACTCAGACCAGCCCGTCTGGTCTGAGTATTTCAGACCAGACGTTCAAAGTCACTTAAATCACCTTTCTTCCCTGCTCTGATGCTCAGTTTGAACTGCAGCAGATCGTCTTGACCATGTCTACATGCCTGATTGCATTGCGTTGCTGCCATGCGATTGGCTGATAAGAAGTTTGCGTAAACAAGCAGTTGGACAGGTGAACCTAATAAAGTGGCCGGTGGTGATTGTACCTTAGTGTTGTGCCGAGGATGTGTGCATTCACCTTTGATGTTTATTAGCCACCTAAATGCTGCATCTAAGCACTTCTTTGCGATTGAATTATCGCAAACCTTTCTGCAGCGATAACGCTTGAGGACTGATGGATGCTGCAGATGAATGCAATCTGCATGACAGTTGTTATTGTGCATGCTAGAAATCTGTAGAACCCAAGAGAAGAATGCAGATGTACCTTTTGCAGCTCCAGTATCTGCACGGTTGAGACGCTTTTCATCTCTTCTGTGATTGGCGGAGCGCTTTTTTCGCCCGCACTGCACGCCGAGACAAACGCGGCGTCATCGCCGACGCTGGCGTACAATTCGTCGGGCTGCTCACTGTTCACCGGAGTTGCGCTCCGTCCGCTTTCCTCCATATCGTCCACCGGCTGCTCCCTTCCCGTCTCGGCGCACCCCTCTCCTCGGCCGGCGTCCTCCTCGCCCGCCTCCCCCTCCGCGCCGTCCTCCTGCTTCTGGCACGCCTCCGTCGGCGGCGTGGCGCCGGCGGTGACGGAGGCCAGGGTCCGACTGCCGGGGACCTCGTCGTCCGAGTTGACCTCGCTGACGCTCCTGCTGTCCAGCGACTGCACGCTAAACGAATCGATTCGCTCGAAGGCGTCCGAGGAGGAGCCGCAGCTCTCGGTGAGTTTTTGGTAGTCCTCCAGCCGGGCAAAATCTGCGCAGGTGGAGGCGGTGAGGAGCTGGAAGGAGCCTTGCATGAGGTGGAGCCCGGCTTTGCTCTCGCCGGTTTCTTGCCTGGAGCTGGCCGAGCTCTCGCTCAACACGCTCTCGTGGTCGAGCACTTCGATGTCACTGGTGGTGGAGGTCCCCGAGGAGAACGCGCTGACCGGAGGAGAGGGCGTGTCGCTTTGACGATCCTCGGCTTTTGGCTCCTTTTGACCCGGGAGAGCTTCTTTGGACGACGTGGGGGTCGGGGGATCGGCCGGGGTAGAGCCTTTGGCGTCAGCAGCAGGAGTCTCCGAGGAGTTTGTGGAATCCTTCTCCGCCCGTTGTTCAGATGGAGCTTCTGATTCTGCTGTGGCTCCTACAGAGACCGACTCAGCGTCTGCTTTCACACTGCCGGCCGTACAGTCGGGGCTGAAGGGATGGTCACCGGAGGAAGAAACGGGGGAAACCGGCTGAAGGAGGATGGCATCCGCATACGGTGGCACCGGTGAGGACTCGGTGTCGTCGGGCTGGCTGCCCGCCGCCTCCTCGCTCTCGGCACTCTGTAGAGCAGGAGGTTCTGCCGGTTCTGGACTCGTCTCCTCGTTCTGGATCTGCAGCACATCGCCGTCGTCGTCGTCTTCCGTCTCCCTCTCTTGGGTTCGCCTCTGAGACTTTGCGGGGGCCACGGACACGACTTTCGTTTTGGCCACCGGCGCATCTCCCGGCGACAGAAAGGCACTGAAAAAGTTCTCGGACTCGTCCACGACCGTACGAGTGACGGGGGTGGTGATGGCCTCGGAGGTGAGGGGAGGAGTGGAGGCCTTTTCTTCAGGGGGCGCTTCCCACTCCGTCATACTCCATCCTCCGCTCACCGAAACCTTCCCAGGGGACGTGTCTGGAACAGACAGCAGATCTTTGATCAGTTTTTAAACGTACTCGCAGATCCGTTTCACATCTGGCTATGTTTGCTGCCATCACTGTTGTTGCAGCTGCTTACCGTCATAAGGCATGACCACCGTGTCACCCCATTGGTCCTCCTCTTTGATGTCCAGAACTCGGTCTATCGACTTCTGAGCGGTGGTCAAAGCTTGCTTGGCGAAGCTGGACAGGTGAGACGCGTTAAACCAACTCATTTCCGAAGATGAGGCTGGCTAGTTAGCGACACGGTTTTTGTTGACTTTCCGAAACGGCTTCGACGTCACCAAACACTGGCAAAAAGTCTCAGCATTTTTTTTGTCCTCCCTTTTAGGTTAACCTGCTTCCAGGAGTCCGGTTTACCCCCGTTCTATAAAGCTTAGCAGTTGTTAAAATCAGTCGGCGTTACGAAAGGAAAAACACATAACGTTACTGCCTATCATGCTCAGATAGTTTCAGCTGGGGAAGAACTGCTAAACTCGCTCCTAAAATAAGGTGTTTCCTTCGAGTCAGTCGGCAGTAAAGACCTAAAGGTAATCAATATCCCAAACCTGGACGCCAGCCGTCAAACAAAGTCAACTCCCGTGGTTAATTTACGCCTTTTTCGGCTCTTTTTAACGGCCGTCATCGTTTGTTTTGGTCGCAGTTGTCCTGCAGCGCAGCTAACGTTAGCATGCTCGCTACTTCCTTTCCACGTAGCATAATGACGTCACGATCCGGTTTGGGTCTGATGTTGCGTTCGCGCTCCGCTCAAGATTTCCGAATTGTAACGGGGGTGAAAGTGTCAAGGCAGGAATATTTTTAAAAGTGCTGTCACCTCTTTGAGGTTTTGCGTATGAACTGTTGTAAATTCCCATCTTCTTTATTTTAGAGCGTGCATGAAAACTGTAGGTTAATTCTTCCAATAGTGGATCTTTTTGCGTCATTGTGTAATATCCGAGGTACACGAAGGCAGCATGACAGCCGCTTACGCCAACTCTCGGTCAAAGAACGAATCCACATTGGTAGTTTATCAAAATGACAGGGCTTCCCTTGCAATAGCAATTAAAATCCCTCGAATGGTTTCATAATAAACCACAAATTGTAATGTATTTTAGACGAGTTTAGGCAATAAACAACATATAATGGAGCATAATTGCTGAAAAGGAAACAAATTCAACACGATTTTTTTTTTACAAAAAAAACCCCTGAAATCTCGCGTGCATTTCTTTTCAGCTCTTACTGTGATATATGGAATTGAGTAAAGCCAACTCTATTCAGAAGTCCCTTAATTAGTAATTAGACCCAAATTGCGCTTGAAGTAAACTAGTCCAGCTGTTCTGTGAAGGGCTCCGAGATTTTTTAGAGACTGAGCAACCAGCATCATTAAGACCAAGGAGCACGTCAGGTAATTCAGGGATAACCTTGGGAAGAAGTTTAACCTTCCAAAATGATCCCCAGATTTGAAAATTTTATAGATTGCTCCAGAATGGAAACTACCATGACATGGTTGTCCACCTAAAATGACAGTGAAGCAAGGAGAGCGTTAATCAGAGAAGCAGCCATGGTAACTCTGGAGAAACACCAACAGCTCAGTTAGGAGAATCTGTCAAGACTACTATTAGTTGTGGAGACCACAAAGCAAGCTTTTGTGAGAGACAAGAAAAAAGCCATAAAAAAAACTCAGGTTTGGTTAGTTTTAGTCACAGGTTTGTTTATAATTATTAAATGATTTCCGTTCAGTTCTTCAGCAATTTTCTGTTGTCTTCTAATGGTGCTCTGCAAATAAACTTTTAAGTTGGGATTTGAGTTTAGTTTACCAAAAGCCTGTATGCGATTCTCTGACCAGAGAACATAAAAACTTGTTGGTCTCTATGGATTGCACTGTGCGTGTACATGACCATGAACACAACACGTCCTGAGTAAAACATGGAGGTGACAGCATCACGCCATGGAGATCCTTTTCCTCAGCAGGGTTCAGTCGATTGGTAAATAGGAGCTAAACACAAGGCAGCACTAGACGAAAACAATGTTAAGAGGTTGCAAAAGACTTGAGACAGGGGTGGATGCAATTAATCTTTGCCTTCCTCTTCACAATTACGTACTACTTTGTGTCCGTCCATCAAATAAGACTCCAAGAATTAGTGACCTGACAAAATATGAAAAAAGTTCCAGAGGTATGAATGCTTCTGCACGATCTGTATGACACGTGGTATTTGAAGCATTCTACTAGATTTTTTTCTTAATAATTTGACGTCTACTTGTCTTGTCATCCACTACCATGTTTACTGTGGAAACAAACAAATGTCAATCTGCATATGAAGGTACATAAAGCAACACGGTAAATCAGAAAAACATTTTTTTTATTCCAGTTCAAACATCCGCAATACAGCATCGGCGGCCAAGGGGACTAAAAAAAAACTCTGAAATAAATAAGTAAAATCCAAACAACCAAACATTCTTAGAAAGAGTACAGTTTGTGTAGTTTGCCCAAACCAAACTACAACGTACTGAACATAAGATATCAAGACATCGACACAAAAACCTTTACATTTGTAAATAATCCCTAAAGCATGACAAGATGTGAACTACCCATTTGGCTTTTCAGTGCAAAACGTCCACTTCTGTCCATACGTACATTTTACCAGTAGGACTGGTTACAGCTAACGAAAGCTTGATTAAACATGCAGTAAACTGCTCTGGTAGTGAAAGTGCTTGAAGTGGTTTTATGAGGTAAAGCCGAGGCGGAACAACATGGTTCGGGGGGTGGTGACGTCGGCTACAGCCAGTTCTTGTCCGTCCGTCAGGCCCAGTTCTGGAAAAACATATCGATGGCGTAAGTGAAGTAAAGAATTTCCATATGTGTTCCCTTGGCCTGTTATGAGTCAATGCTGTGCCACAAAAAAAAAAAAAAAAAAAACATTCAATAAAGCTCCTCACCTCTCAATGTTTTGGAAAGATTTGGCCGTGTCCGTTGTTCGATTGAGGCAACTGACTGCGAAAGAAAATACGTCGGATGAAGCTTAAACTTAAAAGATTTTCGACAAATGACAAAGTGAATTCAAATACCTGTAGATATAACGTTTTGCTCTTTCCATCTACTGTGGCTGTTATAGCAGGTGATTTCATTTGCCTGAAATAAATGTACGGATAAGTTCATATTAATCAAGTGTTACAAACATGATAATCTCTTAAAGTGTTCCTCAAAGAAAAAAGATTAGGCACCTCATAATTACTAAATCCTGATGTCATAATTATGAAATCTTTTCTCATAATTATGAGATCCTGATAATGACGTATGGTGTCTAATTTTTTTCTTTGGTGAATGCAATGCGCTTCCATTTTAAGAAGACAGTTAATAAATAAAGATTAGGAGTCAAGCAAACGTACAGGTAGGCACTCTCAGTCATGTAGTCTAGAACCTCCTGGAGAGTGGAAGACGGAGAAAAGTGCAGGTCCTGAGGTATCTGGCTGCAGGCTGAGCAGTTTTCCTACACCAGGGAGAGTCACAAATTTACCTCAACCAAACCGAACCTTTCAATCCTAGTACCAAATAAGAACTAATGTGAGAAATCCAGGCACAAACCTTCCGTTCTGCCTCAAAGGTGTAGGTGTATAAGCCGTCCACGTCGTTGAACACCATGTAATTGGTAAGAGGCACATAAGCGCTGTGGAAATGGATCATCAGAAAAGATAAGAGGTATAATTTGTAAACAGATGTGTAGATATATCTGCAGAATGATACACACGTTACCTTGTTGCTAACTTGAAAACCTCAGTTGCACACGCAGCTGTGTCACAAAAAGCAGAGAATAACAATGAAGGACAGGCAGAAATGTTGAGTTATTTTCAGTAAAATACCAGATCCATAAGGTCCCTACTGGATAACAGTCAAGTCTTAAGTATGAACGTGCTGTGTGATTGGCCTGTGACAGGAAATTGGCAATTTTCAACTTAATGGCCCTCACCAGGTACCAGCAGGCCAAAAACTAAAAAACAGGACCTTTTTCTGATCAGGGAGCACAACCTACTACAGGTTATCCCAACAAGAACAATCTTCAGTGCGGAAGTTGTAACCAAGTGAAGCAGACTGAAAGTTGAACAATTTCAAGGATCGATTCAGACAGAACAGAGATGTAAGAGGCTATTTAGAAGAAAAATATTTCCTTAGACATGACAAAATAATGTGGTTGTTTCTTCCAGACTGAGAGAAGGACTCAGATCAGGTAAAACGAAAGCTGACCAGAGTACAGCAGAGTCACTGTTTTATTCTTTTGAGCTTTCAATCACTGTCGGTCATAGAACCTGTGAGATTTCCAAACGTAAGAAACCCTTTGGAAATTTCAAAATTAAGCTAGGAATCTACCTTGTATAGGAAATACACACATATACTGCTGTTTAAGTAATGCTAGCCTAAATACCTGCGCTAAACACCTTTATAAGAAACCCCAAAACCCTGATGTGTCCTCTACTCCTATATAAATAATTCAAGGACAAGTCCTGACAGAAAGGCGAAAAAATAAATATACATATATATATTATTTATTTATTTCTACGCTGTTCTTACATCTTGTCACAGATCAAAAGAAATCAGAATCTGCTAAAAGCATTACATGCCAGTCAGAGCTTTGCAAAAACACAGATCTGAAATCAGCCCCAGGATTCTGATGGGTGCATCTTTAATGTAAACTACTTACCAGCGATGACAGCGTTTGTAGACGCTACAGCTGGTATTATCCGTTTCACAACACCTGCAAAGTTCAAAAGGGAAAATCTGCTTTTGCTTACCCTTCACTACTCAAATCAGAAGAAATAAAAAGCAGAGAATCTTAACAAAATAATAATAATGCCCGTCTGCGAAAAGAGAGAACATCAAGAAAAGATGTCACTGTTACATCTCTGTCTTTAAATAAAACTTTAACTGCCACAGGCTGCAGTAAAAGTTCAATAAAAGTACATTAGCAACCGTTCCTTTTTATAAAGTTTGTCTCATTTCCCAGGGAAGCAGCAAGAAAACAAGATGGCGCTCAGCTGGCAGCAGATGTGCTGTTTTATGCTCACCCTGTGTAAGTCTGTAAGTGACTCCTGTTATGTTGAACTCCGCAGCCCTCTCCAGGGATCTCTGGAACACCCACTGGATGTGCTCCGGGTCATCTCCGTCCAAGGCCATACCATCTTATCCACATTTACAAAACAGAGAAGAAAGAGAACAAAGTTGCACTTTACAATCAAAATAACCTTTACAAAGACAATATAAGAAAGCTATAACCAAGGTAATAATCAGACTGCATCATTTACCTCCAAAAGGCATCTCCTTTGGCCACTGCAGTATCCGTACATATTCAATGCAATGCTCTGGCAAACGAGGCATTGTCGCTATTGTGCACATGGGGAAGTTGATCTACAAAAACAGGTGGACATGAAAAAAAAAAACCCAGTAGTTTTGTCTGGTCAGCATAAGGCTTACAAAAAGGTGTGCTATATTACCTGGGGAGGGTAAAGTTCAAGTGTACAGTCGATGCAGGCTGTCATGCCTGGGAGAATGACCCTGGCGTTGCCTTTAAAGCCTTCTGTGCCACCGTCAACAAGTGGAATAAGGGACGTTTGATCCAACTGGCCATCTTCATACACAAGCAAAGATAGCTGCACATAAAAAAGAGACGGTCACGCACCAATGCAGGAAAAAATGGCTCTTGTCACTCAAAAGTCTCCGCTTTGATATTTAGAGGGACATGTCGTGCGAAATCAACTTTTTTAGCTCTTACATACATTTTGTCATGTACTTGTCGAGTTTCGAGAAACGCGGACAAAGTTGAATGTGGCCGTCCAGGAGCTGCGTAGATATCTTTATGGTTCTGTTTGGGTCACGTTTTTCAAGCTGTTCGGTTTTCTCTATTGTGTTTTTTGAACAATTACGTCACAGTATTTGTTGTGCAGCTGCCAAACAAAGTCATGGACCTCCGGCTTAGCTATTTGGCGGATCCGCCATTTTTCTTTATTTTTTGCTTAGGTTTTGTACTCCAAGCTGAAGGATGCAGAAACTTTTCCCTTATCCAGAAGTGGATAAGGGAAAATGTTCGGTTGTTGAGTGTATTAACCCACACAACTCATTACACCGTCCCCCAGCATACTAGAGAAATGGCAGAACGAGGTGGATTGGAGCGCTCTGTTACTTGGAGTGGGGTGTTGGGGAGGGGGGGGGGGTGAAGTGCCTCCTTTAGATTTAAAGAGACAGCACCAACACGAGTTGCTTTCAGACGCGCCTCAGAACAGGAGCAAAAGAGAGGCTGTGGGGCAACAAGAACGAGGAATTCAAACCAAAGCACTGCGATTCCACTTTATATAGACCACTGCTGAAGGATTTAAATGGGAAAAGGCATTAAAAAGCATATGTCCCCTTTTTAAAGGCAAAAAAAAAATGTGAAAGACAATAGCAGAAAGAAATGACTTACCAGCATACCGTTCATCCACCTCCTGGCAACTATAGAGTCAAGCCCACAGACAATAATGTGGAATTCTATATGAAGACGAGCGTAAATAAATCAGGGTTAATTCTGATAATAGAAACACACACACATCAGTGAGTATTAGTTATCAGACATAGCAGCAATATGAATATTGGATATCGATAGTGGCTTAAATTTTCATATTGGCGCATCCCTAATTATTACAGTACAATTAACTAAAATGTACTAAATTATATTGTATTATTCATAAACCTTATGTCTTGTCAGAAAAATGCAAACCATCAGCTGAGTGGCGGTGAGCAGATAATGGGAGAGTGCACGAAGGATACTCACGTCTGTAGAATGTTTCATCTAAGTCTTGAATTTTCTTAAAATGTCTGAAGAAAACATTGAGGAGATTATTCCAATTGGCTTTCGCATCCTTAAAATAATGGTGGTGGTCTGCCGCTTAGAGCGTACTTTCTGAAATTGGATCGGTTTGCCTGTGACGTTATCTTCATCGTTACAAAGAATCGTTCGAAATAATGTGGTCAGCGATCCAAAATCTTGCCTACAAGCAGGTCAATAAAAAGGATACGGTACTACGTGGCACCCCGGTATCCGGCTGTTGATAAAATCTGCCGCGACGTCCGCCTTGGGTCGACCGATGTCCTTTGATCTGGTGGACAATACCAACGGATTGCCTCGGCTTTTTTTTTAACGAGCATTAATAGATTAACAATGAAATAATTATGCTTACCTGAAAAGGAACTGGCGATTCAGGTTGGAAACATCAATTGTGTCCATGTCAACTACGTTAATGTTTCGGAAGCCCGATAAAGCCTGAATGACACGGCGGAGACAAGCAATCCGTAATTTAGTAATCGATTATATGGAGACGTCAGGTAACGTTGGATCCATTGTCACATAGCGGTGGGTTTACCAGGTCTTTCAGCAGCTCACATCCCAGTCCACCAGCACCGATGACCAGGACTTTACAGGTTTCCAGCAAGAACTGCAAGCACTGTGGTGAAAGATTACAGGCGGATAACGTCTCTGAAGAAAGACAGAACGGGACACGGAGGGAGAGACACAAACGCCTCGCCGAGACGGCTACCTCCGTGCTGGGCTCAAAGTCGGGATGTGTGAATGGCCCCGATCTCTCCAGGAACTTTTTGATGTGGTTCCATCGGCCTTCCCACTCACAGCTGCCTCCACAGACTCCGTCCACCACCATCCTGGAGAGCATGCGCACATTTAGAGATTAGAGAAGAGAACCTTTTCACATTCTGCCAGATTACAAACACACGCCTCCAAGTATTCTAACGCGAAAGGTCGACGTAAAGCAGTGCGTGAATGCGAACAGGAAAGGCGGACATGAACGTTCAAATTTTATAATGAACTACATCTGTAACGTGAGGCACCTCGGGATCCAATGACAAGATCACGTTCCACCACACGTTGTCAGAAGTCACCTAACTAGTAGGTCAGGTCCAGTGGTGTGTGTAATTCGTTCTCTGTAGACAAACGGCCGTTCTGTGACGGTCTCAGACGTTTGTCAGAGAACATCTTGAACGAAAAGCGTGGTGCGCCATGAAGCCTGAAGGAAACACCACAGGCGTCGGGGATAACACGGTGGAATACTTTAAGCAGAGCTAGGTAATAAAACCAGATCAGGTGGTATACCCTGATGGGACCACTATTAACTGTGAACCTGCCATTTAAGCTTAAAGTAAGCTTTAGAGAGCCCCGCAGGCACGTGGAACTCGTGGAAGAAGGTGCTTTGGTCACACAAGAACACACAAACTTTTTTGGCCTAGATCAAAATAACTTTAGGGGGGGGGGAAAAATCAAGACTATACTCTGAAAACACTATCCCTGCAGCTTCATGCTAAGGGAAGGCTTTTTCCTCACTCCCGTACAGATTTTAGCTAAAAAAATTAATCCTTTATGTTTTCTCTTTCCTTTCACTTCACTTCACAGTGACGGGCGCCTTTGTGTCGGCCTGTCACAGCATTAAAGGACAGGAGGGTGTTTGAAATGCGTCGCTGTAATGGGACAGATGTGGGGAAAAGTTCAACCGGCATGGACACCTTCGCACTCCCCTGATGTTGCTGTGCTCAACTCTGACTGACTGAAGCTTTCACTGAGGTGTAAACATTTCCAGGCGGCCGTTTCTGACCCTCTCTCTCCTCCGTAAACAGCTCCAGGGTGGATAAAATCGCTGATCGATCTTCCAGAATAAACAGCCCATACGTCAACAGCGAACATACATTATTCCTCCAGATAAGCCCCAGAGTCGAAAAGAATTCACTGTTCAGACAAGCTAGTTATTTCCAACGAGCCACGGTAAATGTCCCTGTAGTGGCTACTTTGTTTACAGCCACTCTCTCTCGCTCTCTCTCTCTCTCTCTCTCTCTCAACGTTCGCCTTCTTCCTGTCTAAACCCGGAGCCCTGGAAACCTCCACTAACTTCTCAGTCAGCTCCACTACTCTCCTTCTTTTCTTCTCCCTAAAAAGAGGGAATGAAAGAAGGTTGATTCACGCTGTTCTTTCATAGGTTAATGTGTTCAGAGACAGCATCTTTTCGGGGTTTCTGTCTCGGTTCCTCGGCGGCTACTTACGGCTCGTCCGTCTCCGCCATGTTTTGGTGACTTCAGGTGTCAAAACAGGTAGCGGCGAACGCGCCTCCAAACTGGTAAATACAGATATATATCGGAATTAACGTATGTTTTTGTATAGTGTTTAAACTGTTTGTATGCTAGGCTATAGCTTTAGGCTAAAAATGCGTGTAGGTATTTAAAAGACCAGTCAGCCGTCTCTGTATTCAACGAGTGAATATAAGAATTCCAGTTGTCTTGAACGCATCATAAGGCCACCCCAATCCTGTAATTACAAATAATGTCCAACAGATGGCAATATGAACTTTTTGGCAGCAGCTGTGGACCAAAAAGAAATTTGGTCAAAAGAAGCCTAAAACGTCACCCTTTTAGAGCCGAACTCTGTTAATCTTGTATTTACCTGAAAATAAAAGCGCTTTTCTCAGTTGTCCTGGTCGATATTTCCAAAAAATACAGTAGCAGTAAAATACCCAAACATACAAAAAGCTGAAAGTTGCATTTTTGCGGGTTTTTTATGTATTTATTTTAGGGCTGGGCAAGTTAACGCGTTAATTTCGCGTTAACTCATTAGACTATTAACGGCGATATTTTCTTTAACGCGCGTTAACGCATGTTGCTCACATGCTTTTATTTTGTGAAGGTCTGTTGCTGCGGTGTAGGGGTTTGAATCAGAACAGTAGGTGGCGATAATGCGCCAATAACCTCGCTGTCAGCCAAGCCTCAGATTCAAAGAGGAAGAAAGGTGCTGGCCGGAAAAAAACAAAGCCGACATGCGGAAGGCGGTGTTTCCCGCAGGTACCGCGAGCGAGCTTAGGCGAGGCGAGGCGGTGAGTTGGCGGCCGGAACAAGTTTTGTGCGGAGCGGAGTGGGGGGGTCTGCTTAGACGCCGTCGGTGAAGTCGCTTCTCGTTTCAAAGCATCCATGTGTTTTTGCCTGTTTTTCCCTGCCATTCACTATATGCACGTAAGAAAGCAACAACAAAAAACCGCGTGTCAACGTCAAATAAACGCAAGCATATCGAGTTAGCAAGCATTTCAGTTTAAAGTTCTTCCAGCATGGAATATGACAGAAACAAGTTAGTTGGAACCACTGCCAAGTTAAACTTTGGTATTGAACATAAAATGGTAATGCTGCTCCCTGCTGTTACCTCAGAAATTGCCTGTTTTTGGTAGATTTTTTCCCCATAAAGAGAATTCCCTGTCAGTGGCAATAAGCTTTAATTTATTATTATTGTTACTTTTTGTTTTACATGTTTAAGTTGAGCTTTACACTAAATATGTGTTACTGATAAGTGCTACAAATGTTACAACACTTTTGTTCATATGGCAGCAGAACATTAAAATAAAAGTGCTCTTTACACTACTTTTGAATTCATTCTTGGAGTTTGTAAATACAATGCGATTAATCGCGATTAATCGCGATTAATCAGTGCGATTAATCGCGATTAAATATTTTAATCGTTGCCCAGCCCTAATTTATTTATTTTTGTGCAGTTGAGAAGTGAAGATTTATTGCAAGGTGCGGGAAGCGTCAAGTCGTAAAAGGACCGACTTTTCTTTCTTTCTGTAGCTCAAAATTGTAATCATCATTAAAATCAGGATCTTTTCTTGAGACGCTGTGCCTTAAAATACTAACAAATTCAAATTTAGCATTGGATTTTGAAACAACTGCGGAAACCCGCCACCGGTGGGGCTTCACAAGCCCCTAGTAAAGACAAAATAGGTTTGATGCAGAGACAATGGGAAAACACGGTAATCAAGCATTGTCAACTTTATAATCTTTATACCCTTTATAATCTTCATAGATATTTCCCCCATTATAACATACTAATGGTAAGTTTAAATGATTAAAAACGAATAATGTTTACATCTACAGAAAAAACGGTGATCAAAAACACTGCAGGGTATGTTCAGTTTTCTGAACATCTGCTGCCTGCAACATAATCCTGAGAGAGGTAGACAGTCAAGTCAGCACTAGTCATTTTCAGTACTGCTGAGTGTGGTTCTCACGTCATCAGTGGACTCTCATGCGCTTTCTAATGTTTTTGTTTACTGTAATCATGCGTCTGTTGGAGCCTATATGTAAGCTTCAGTGCCTGTCAGGGCTCCAAGTGCTTGTTAACAGCCATCAGAGGCTTGACATGTAGCTCCATGGTGACATGGAAAGAAATCCAAAACATCAAAGTATTCTGGAGAACACCTGCAAAAGTATTCACTCTCTTCGTACTTTTTAATGTTTTGTTGCCTCACCACCTGGAATTAAATTTAATTGTCTGACAGTTTGCATCATTTTATTTACATAATAGGCTTACAACAGTGAGGATGTATTATTTGTCTTATTGTGCAGCAAACAACAAATAGGACAAAATGACAGAAAACTTCACCGCGCATAACTGTTCACCCAACCCAGACCCCTAAAGTCAGTTTGTAGAGCCATATTTTGCAGCATTTACAGGTGCAATCAGTCCCTATGAGCTCGCCACATCTCGCCTCTGGGATTTTTGCTCATTCCTCAGGGTAAACGGCACTAGCTCCTTCATGTTGGACGGTTTTCACTGGTGAACAGCCATTTTCACGTCTAACCAATGATTCTTAATTGCATTGAGGTCTGGACTTTGACTAGGCCATTCCAACACATTTAAATGTTTCCCCTTGAACCCCTTGAGTGTCGCTTTAACAGTATCTTTCGTAGTATCATTGTCCCGCTGGAGGGTGAACCTCCGTCCCGGTCTCAAATCACAGTCAGACTGATAGATTTTGCTCAAGGATATCCCTTCATTTAACACCATCCATCTTTCCCTAAACTCCAACCAGGTACTCAGTCCTTGCAGGTGAAAAACATCCCACAGCATGGTGCCGCCACCACCAGGTTTCACTGTGGTGATGGTGTTCTTGGGGCAATGGGATGTGTTGGGTTTGTGCCAGACTTAGCATTTCACTTTGTGGCTGAAAGGTTTGATTTTAGTCTCAGATGACCAGAGCACCTTTCTCCATTCATTTAGGGAGTCTTATTTAACATAAAGTAAAGGCTTTTTGTCTGGCTACTCTCCTATAAAGCCAGCTATATATATATATATATATATATATATATATATATATATATATATATATATATATATATATATATATATATATATATATATGGAGCGTAGAGCTTATTGTGGTCCTATGGACAGGTTCTCCAGTCTCTGCTGTGAGCTCTCCAGCTCCTTCAGGGTTATCTTTGGTCTCTGTGCTGCCTCTCTGATTAATGCCCTCCTTGCCCTGGAGTGTGAGTTTTGGTTGGTGGCCTCTCTCGGCAGGTTTGTCATAGTACTGTGTGCTTTCCCTTTAAAGATGGGAAAATTTGCTGGTGCTTGGGGGGAATATACATTTTTTTTATTCTTTGTTATAACCCCGCCCTGACTTGTACTTCTCAACAACTTTGTCCCTGACTTGTTTGGAGAGCTCATTGGTCTTCATGGTGTGATGCCTCTTGCTTAGTGGTGCTGCAGTCTCTGGTGTCTTTCAGAGAAGGTGTGCTTATACTGCCAGATCATGTGACACTTAGATCACGCACAGGTGGAGTTTATATCACCAATTGTGTGATTTTTGAATGTAATTGTTGCACCAGAACTTTTTAGGGGCTTCATAGCTATTTTTTATTATTTTTATTTTATTTATATATATTTCTTATTTCACTTTACCAACTTAGTGCAGATCCATCACATAAAATAAGAATAAAAAGCCTATTAATTATAGGTTGGAATGCAGGAAGGTAAAAATGGGCAAAACGCCAAGGGGGTGAATACTTTTACAAGGTGCTGTAACTAAAAACATTTAGCCAAGGACATCACAAAAAATGTAATCCCAAACTGTTTCCAAGCAGCCTCTTGTGCGTTTTTATTCAACTGCACATGTGTAGAAGCAATTAGGATTGGTAGTTAGAAAAATGGTTAAAAAAATAGAGCACAAAAGTGTTGATTCCCTCTCTTTATTTTTGTCACTTCACAACCACAAAAAAAACTGTGTACTTTATTAAGACTTTGTGAAATGGACCAACACAAAGGAAAATCATGTTTTTTAACATGGATGTTTTTTAACCTCATCCTCACTGTCCCAAGTCTTTTGCAGCATCTAACATGTTTTCTTCCAGGATTTCTCTGTATCAGTCTACCAAGTAACCAAGACCTTCATTTTTTTCCCCCATCTGTAGACCAACTTCCCCACAGCATAATGCTGCCACCTCCATGTTTCTAATTGAATTAATAGCAAACATGTCATAACTCACAGTTTATATTTATTTGTTTTAAAATAAAATAAAACATTAATTGCTACCTATCAAGATGTAGGTGCACATAAACATCAGTTCACAATTGTTTTTGTTACACATACTAAAAAAAATATATCACACAATATCATTGTAGTCAAAACATGATCAAACAGGGTTGAACTGTGCATTGTGCAATAAAACATATGTTTTATAAACCGTGAAGAATTATCTTAGTTTATATTGCCGTTTACCTTGAGCGGATGCTCTGTTAGATTGATTATCCAGCTATTACCAAATTCTTGTTGTTCCAGTCTTCCCTCTGAGTTAAGTCTCGGGTCACTTACTGGGAACTTGTTTCTATGTTTACAGATTTAACGGTGAGGATGCCTCCCTTAAGTAGCTATCTGGTTTAATGCGTCCACATTTTGTTAATGAATCTGTGTGTTTAATCTTTCATTATAGCATGATTAATAAAAGCCCAGAAAAAGGCCTCAGTGCATTTAAAGGAGGTGCTTCTGGGCACACGGACATAATTAATCTGTCTTACCACACCCCCTCTATTATTAAAGGAAATGTGGAGCTGGTACCTTTCAGCAGAGGTCACTGGAAATGTGCTAATGTATGCACTGATAGCTGATAGATTATTTGACACTGGAGTACCGCAGCAGAATCAAGAGGGGCTTTTTTCTTCTTCATGGTTACTATGATTTGATTTTTTTCCCTCCTTCTGATTATTAATGAGATGTTCCAAGTGACAGCGTCTGAAAACTGATCACTAAAAATAACTGCTGTGTCCACGTCCTTCATAGATGACTGCCTGCTGTATCAGCCCTCTGAATGGGCCTCGGTCCTCTTCCTTTTACCCCAGCTGCACTGTCTGGCAAAACACATCAAAGTGATCGAATTTAATAAATAACAATTATAATAATAGTTATTATTATAATTAGTATTATTATATTTATTTTTTATTATTATTGCTATTATAAGGAAGTAGGTGCAGTAAGAAGGTAGCGAATTTGAGTCTTCACCTGAGGTCTGCATGGAGCGTGCAGATCTCCCTGTACATGCGTGGGTTCTCTCCAGGTACTCTACCTTCCTCCCACAGTCCAGAAATATGTTAATTTGTCTCTCTAAGTCACCCTCAGGTGTGTGTTTGTGCACATGTGTGTGTGTGTATGTGTGCGTCTATCGTGAGGACCAAAATTGACAGTAGACCAACGTTGTGTGGACAATTGGCATTGTGAGGACATTTTCAAAAGTCCACACAATGCCAATTGGGGTAATGCTTAGGTTTAGGGCTAAGGTGTGAAGTGAGTTTAGGGTGGGTTAAGGTTAGGTAAGGTACCTGTTTTAGGGTTGGGTGTAGGGTTAGGGCATAGAAAGCAATAGAAAATGAATGGAAGTCAAAGGAAGGTCTACACGATGATGTGTCATGATTTAGGTTTTTGTTTTGGACCTGTTTTGGGACCGATTTTCTCCATTTACTCCATGCTCCTACCCTTCCCCGTCACCATCCACTGTTCTCAGTCATCTTCCAGCCACCACTCAGCACTATAATCAGCTCCACCTGCTGCTGCCACTAATTACCCCAAGTCAGTCCACCTGATCCTCTCTCTATATATACCTGCCTCATTGAACTACTCCCTACCAGAATGTCTCGTCTTGTCTCCCTCTGCCTCTCCATCCCTTGGACCAGTTCTCACCCTGTTCTTGACCTGTTTGTTTAGCTAATGCTTGTGTACACCTCCTGGAAAAGGTTTCTCCTGGGATTTCTGTGTCTCGCTCTGCTGACTCTGAGAACACGTCAGCGGCTTCTTGTCCAGTCTGGTTCTGTCTGCAACACCTGCAAGTCCTTATCAATTCTGTTTCAGCCTGCAACATCTGCCTGCATTACGTGGTCAAGTCAGTCTCCACCTCCATCATCTGGTCTCCTGCCCAGTCCTGTCTGCCTGTCTCGTTTGCCACCATCACCAGTTTTAAATATAACTTCATATAGCTAAAAGTTATATAGTAATTGCTATACTGTTGTTATTCCTGTGTCTCTTTGTTGTCCCGTGATGGACTGGTGACTAGTCCAGGATGTACCCTGCCGCCTGCCCACTGACTGGAAACCACTGAGCTATATTATACACTGGAGTGCTGATTTTGCCGAAAAACTGAAGTCACTGGCCGCCATCTTGCTACCCCCTACTCTCACAGAATCCCATAGGATTTGGTTGCAACAACAAGCAGTTTTCTGGCTGAGTGAAAACGTTTCACAGGTAATTCTACAGTCAGTGGATGTACTAACACTATCAACTACTAGGAAATTAGGTGCTGAAATATTTTACATGTTATTCATATTAAATATATATATATGTATATATAAGTATGTGTATATGTATATATGTATATATATGTATACACATATGTAAATATATGTTTTTGTATATTGTTATTTATAAAGTTATAAATGTTATAAATGAATAAAATGCAAAATATTTCAGCACATGACTTTCTCAGTACTTGATATTTTTAGAACATGACATAAAAGTATAAGGCATTTGACATTTTAAAAGTTTTAAGCCCCCCCCTGAACATGTCCTCGTTATTCGATGCTGTAGCGCACATATTCCCTAGTTACTGAGCTGAAATAGGGAGTACCAATATGGCGGCCGGTGGCTTTAAAGCGACTCATTCAAACAGACGGTGATTAGCACTCCAGTGTATTATATAGCTCAGTGCTGGAAACGGTCATCACCCTGGCAACCTAAGTGGGTGTAGCCAATGGATGGATAGGATAAAGATATACAAAATGTGTCAATTAAAAACGCATCTGAATATGTTTTTCCTTAAAACATATTTTCAGACTCATAGCTGCCTTTGAAGACATGCTGTTTGCAAAATAGGGCAAAGAAGGGCACAAGATGTCGTTTTCTCTGCACTGACAACGTTTTTATAGATTCAGTTTAAATACCATATGTCATTCCCCAATCCTCCATATGACATTCCCAATGCTAAACCCAGACATTCTGAATGTCACCACAGTGCCTTTGTGGTGACCCACCTCCCTGCCATCCATCACCGCCAATTCCTGTTAACCTGAACGCAAAGATTGAAGAGTCCTAACTTGAAGTGACCATTACAGGATCATAGCAAGCTATCAAAAGAAAGTCTTGTTGTAAAGTGGAGCAATGACATCAGAGGTCATAAGCTGCTGTTGCTCTATTTTATTTTAAAGAAAACAGACATAAAGCAAAGTCTTTTCATTCATTGAAATGCAGAATCAGGGGTTTGTCAGCGTCATATGTCTCGCTATCCATTTGCCTTTTGATGGCTTTCTGTCAGGACTTTAAAGTGGCGCTGATTGGACTAATGATAATGTGTCACAGCGATGCAGCTCGAGTTTGGCGCAGACCAAGCACTGACGACCAGAAGACAGGGAGAAGCAATGGGCCCATGTTGTGTTGTGCTGTACTAAGTGATTGATGACTCACTGTGGTGGTGCTTTGATTAAGACTCCAGTGATTTATCACCGGGCTGCTCACAACATAATTAAACTCTCTATATATACTCTTAAGAAAACAATGTTGGCCTGCTATTTGTCACATGTGACTTATTTTTCATCTTTACACGGTTCTTACATGTATTGGGCTGAGGGTAATATAAATAATCTAAATTATTCCCCCAGCTAATTCCTTGGTGCTAGAGTGGGAATTGCACCTGATAATCGTGTGCAGCTCATTAAAGATTATTAGAGATGTGATTTGTGTGTTTCCTGTTGAAATGGCTTTGGGGGAATTCCGATTAGTTTTTCCGAGCCCTTTTCCAAATAATCATGTTTGCACTGAGAAGGTATTAGCAGTGTTTTGATTGTTGATAGGGCTGTGCACTGTGATGTTGTTGGTGAATATCGGGATGTGTTCCTCGTCTATCATCATCATGTTTTCAGCAGTCTGTTGTTTTAGTATCTTGCTATATCATCTGTCAGTCGTAGACATTTACCGCAGTTGAGAGCTTAAGTGTGTGTTCTATTTGTTCTCATTGTTGGATTTTTTTTTTTAGATTTTCTGATCAGAAAAAAGTTGGGGGGGGGAGGTATGTCGGACACCGAGCAGTGGGCTGCTTGATGACCTCCAACTTTTCAAGTCAGGTTTTGTTTATGGTGAATTTAGTATTTATTTATTTTTTGCTAACTTCACATGACTTAAAGATGAGCATTTATCACTTTCTACTCTAAAGTTGTGGGCGTGTATGTTTTAGATTTGACTCCATTTTTTAGTTGTGATCAACAGTTATGGATGTATTTTATACTCAGACATGCACACGCAGCAAATACCAGTTTCTGTTGTTCTTCAATGTCTGGACTGCCAATTCCAAGCTTGATAAAACTCAAAACCATATGGATCCGATTTAATAATGTTTGTTTTTGAGGCCCTTGTCAGGCAACACCTCTGGATGACAGGAAGAGGTTTAACAGGTTTATTGACTAACAAGAAAAATCAATTCTTCCAGAAGCAGGGGAAGATTCCTGGACGATGCTGAGGAGGACAGGTAAGTTATTGCAAGAAATCATCTCTGAAACTTGTTGGTAAATATTCAGGAAAAATAGGAGTCTTACGATTGTCGTAGAGCTGAAGTTTCCAGGAAAGATGTGAGTCAATCTTCAGAGGCTGAGGGTGACAGGTTGTGGTGTGTGATCTGGATGGTAATGGTTCCTGTCTCTACTTCCAGAAAGTAGATGGAGGCGGCACTGAGTGATGGGTTGTGGCTTAGAAGTGTTCAAACTGCTGATCCAGAGGAGCGTCTAGAGGAGTGGTGAGGATCCTGGGATAAATGCCCTCAAGGACTTTGAAAACTAGGGGGCAAAGGATGGGAGTCCCTGACGAGGCAAGAACTGAGCAAGGACATTTTCTGGAAGGAGGACAAGGAAAAGGTAATTTACAGAGAATTATTAATAAAATAGAATCCATAAGCTCACAAAGAGGCCTTATTAGCACTTGACCAACAAGAACATCCTGGCATCTGCCACAGGGATCTCACTTCTCTCTTAACTCCTCCTGGCTGGACCATGACGAGCTTGAGCTGTGGGAATAATGCACATGCCCAGTCACACCCAGCATTCAGAAAGGTATGGCACACACACACAACCTGCAAAAAGCACTGAGGATATGACATCAAAGAATGTACTATTTGTTGATCCATTTATAGACCATGTCGACACATATTTAATCAGATTTTTCAAATTTTGACCAGCTGATCATTGGTTAGAGGTACATTGCTCACTATTGGTACCAAAAGGATTGCACTTTAAAGCTTGACTGCAGTACTTCATAGCATGGCATTTTACTCACTCTATTGCTCTTCTTGTATTTGTTTCTTTGGTCTTTTTTGCCTGAGAGCTCAGTCAAAGAATGGTGAGTCTTTTTGCCCTTGCCTTAACTGCAGGTTAGCTTTGTCCTACAAAAGGAGAAAAGTGAGATATCCCTCTTGTGGAAAGTTGGCTGAATTTACTTGATTGCACAGCGGACTGAATCAGATTCAAGCCACAACGCGGATTGGCCAAAACAGTTATAGGGAACATGATTACAGCTAAAGGTATTCCTTGCTATTGGACATCTCCACTTTTAGAGGCTTTGCTTGTCACCACTTGACCTTCAGTTTTCTCCACATGGTCATGATCCGATTCATCCACATTTCATTTCAAAATTCCAATGTCATTGACTGTCACAAGAAAAGCAATGAGAGAGATTTCCTCATTGTACTGAAATATGTAGATGTGTATTATTCTTAATCAATCACATCCTTTTTATATCTCTATGATTCTTGTCTCTGTGGTCTTTCTATTTCAGACATGTTTATTCCTGCTTATTCTTGCCATTTCCTGTTTTCTCACATATTTATCCTGCTAGTTCTACGTCACTAATCTTCTAAGGTCTTGAATTGCCAGCTATAGCCACACCTATGAGCTTAAAAAGCTAAATACCACCACAGCTGACCATACAAACAAATTAATCAAATTTCCTCTAAACTTTTATTTTATGAAAGACGTAGAGACTAGGGTTGATGGCATTTCCTGTTTCTGGAATTGAGACCCCCTTGTCATTCCCCTTACAGTAAACTGAGCATAAGGTTGTAACAGTGGGTATTTTTCCTGTTTGCCCCTGTCTGTGCATGTCTTCCTGAGTACTTCTGACATATCATCACTCTCAGGAAGGGGGTTGGTGGTGAAACGATAAGGTGTTTTAAAACTAAGCAGCTCAGAATGATTGCAACGTTGCTGCATACACAAAAGAAACATAAAATTTGACTCCAAAAAGTAGCATTGCCTGTTTCCTATAATGTGTCAATACCCATCAGTTCAAGGGAACAAATTCTTCTTATTCTTTATTTCAACTCTAATAAAGTCAATTGAGCTGGTTCCTTCGGTTGCATTTCTGATCCTTTTTGGCATACAAATAAATTATATATTTCAAAAAAATTTTAATTGGTCTCCAATCAAATTCACTTGATAAAAAGTGTAAAATTCATCTGAGAATTTAATTTTTCTACACTAAATATCACACATTCCATATAAACAGCTTTGATTTATTGTTTGCCGACCATGTTTTGTTCCCACCCCTTGGTCTAACAGTTCCTTAGTCCTTTATTTTATGCTCAACTTTTTCCTCTTCAGCGCTTGGTCTGGGGTGGAGCTTAAGGAAGTGGGGTATATCCTTCCTCTCCACCAAGAACATAACTGAGGAGTGAAGCTGGAGGCTTAAATAGCCAACAATAGGCATGCAGAGTCAACTATCACTTTACTACAGATGAATTCCATTCTTGCACTGAAAGGAGAGTCTGAAGAAGAAAGTTCAACTAATAAAGTTTGAGGGTCTCTGACTGCAGCTAGTCTTGCTCATTGTCTTTGTTTTCTAAGCCGATGCTTTGCTTTTCATTATGCATGTCACATTAACTGGAAAACCTTTGATATTTTTTAATTTTTTTTACACCATTATGTTTTCAAAATCCTTTTACTATTAAAAACCTGAAAATGGTTGACATAAATTTGAATTCAGCCCCCTTTGCTCTGATGCCCCCAAATAAAATAAACAGATGTGTGCAATTTAATCTCAGTATGAATGCAGATGTTCTGTGAAGGCCTCAGGGGATCATTAAAGAACATTAGGGAATAAAGAGGACCATGAAGATCAAAAAACACAGAAGACGTCAGGGAAAGCTTGTGGAGAACTTTAAACTGGGCTTAGATTATAAAGCCACATTGCAAGCTTTATATATTTGGTAAGGCTATTAAAACACAACTGTGTGTCTAAACTAACAGGCCAGGCGGGGAAAGTATTAATCACAAAAGCAATTAGAGGTTCATGGAAAACTTTTGGAGGAGCCGCACAGCTCCACAGTTCAGGTGGGAGACGTCTGCTCAAGAAGGGCTGCTTGTTTTGACTGTTTGTGTAAAATTATCTGCCACCAACTATTTGTCCCACAAGAAATATGCTTGTGGAGTAAAACTGATGTGTCATGTTTTGCGAAGAAGGACCAAAGTGGCAACCAGATGACGGCAGGCGCATACTGCTAATAATAATATTTTAATGGAGCCAAATCTCTGACTACACAAAAAAAGAACCAAAACAGGGTACAAAACCAGAGCTCAAAAACAAGTAAAAACAGGACGGTGCAACCACGGAGGAACAAGACACGATGCTTCATATCTCCCTGAACGCACCATCCGCAACATAACACAGGTGGAGGAGGATGCTATTCTGGAGCTGAGAAATTGTATCTGGTCAGAAGACGGTGTAAGGAGGGATGCCGCTCCCTACAGATCAATTCAGAAAGAAAAACTGTTGGATGCTGCAAAAATACTAGAGACTAGGATGGAGGTTTACGCTCAGTCAGCAAGCTAGTGAACCTAAAACATACAACCAGAGCTGCAATGAAATGGTACATATCAAACAATGTCATGTGTTAGAATGCCCAAGTTAAAGTCCACCATGTCCAAATCCAATCGAGAAATCATGGCAAGACCTGAAAATTGATGTTCAGACACACTCCATTCAATCTGACTGAGCTTGAGACATTTAGGAAAGACATTTTGGACAAATGCTTCAACCTTTACTGTAGCTGTGAAAAACTGCTAGAGATACACCCCAAAATAAATTTGGAAATTATGTTTTGTTTTTGGTTTATTTCATTTTACTTCATAGTTACACGACCCTCTTGTTCTATCGGGTAAAATCCAAAAACACATTGACGTTTGTGGTCGTAGGTTAAAGGGCTGTAAATAGTTTGGCAAAGCTCTGCATCCCAGAGTTAAGAACACAGAGGAAAACAGAGCAATGACCCTTTTCCTGTTTGTGTGCTGGTCTGGAGATGGGTTAGAAACTTGCTTTAATACAAATATAAATTTAGATAAATAAAATCTGCAGCTAATGCTTCAGCAGATTCCATACTGCTTCTCTTCTAGCGGTATTTATCAACATATATATATATATTTTTTACATTGTCCTTTGACAGAATGTTCCAAAGTTAGATATTTAAATCATTTTAAATTAGAATACTTTTTTAATGTTCATAATATTCTGGAAGATTTACTGCCGTGGGATTCTGTCATAAACATTAGGAACACGTTGGCCATCCAGTTCAATGAAATACAGCTTAAAGTGTGTTAATATTCTATTTTAATGATATTTTATCAGAGAACATAACCTACCTATTACAAAATAGATTTCTCTTGATGACACTAAAACGCTATACAATCCAGGCAAAGGGGCTAGTTTAAACACAGTTGGTTTAATTAATTTGACTATGCCCAGTTACAGCGTCTTTAATTGATTGAGTCTTCTAGTATCTGATCCATCTACGATTTGTACAGTAAAACGATTAAAAAATCTGCTCAAAAAATGTATTTGATGAAAAGAGTTTTTGCAATTAGCCAGGGCACTAGTGGTTGGGGGCTGCTTGCTGGGGCAGTCGGTAGCACTTGCAGTAAGAAGGTCTAGCGTTTGGTGTCTTTCTGTTCAGTAGTAAAGATTTCACTAATCACTGTCAGTCAAATATAAAACTATAAAGTGCATTTTTGAAATGTAGTTACAAGGTGTGTTGTTGAGGATTAATGCACAGAAAACTGGGACTGAAGTACGGGAAACAGTGCAATGTTTACATTAGCTTTAGCTTTACCTTCAGGGTACATACTAGTCTTTGTTTTACTTCATATTGGTAAATTGGTGTATGTCGCTGATATTGACTCTAGGCAAGTCTTGGAGGCAGCGACTGTAAAAAAGTCCAATAATTTTTCTACCAGCCATTCGATCCAAGGAGTCAGTTAGTGAGTCTTGTTATGTAGTTTCTGGTTAGTATTGTATGGAAAAAGGTACATTTTTCTGGATGCTAATAAATGCTAATGCTAGCAGGCTTTGTGCACATGTTGAGCTGAGAAACAGCTGAAGGACTGCTGAATTCACTTAGAACTTGTTGCATTTTGCACTTTTCGAAGCAGTTATCACCCCCAGGACATTGTTTTAGTCTTTACTTGTAAAATGGGATGTTTCTTTATGGGTTATGGAAAAGAACAGAGAAACTATATTGTCATTCAGTAAGGAAGCAATGGCTGTTTATGTGTGAAGTTCAGTAAAGAGACACAGCTTTAAAGGAGTATTACACCTTTTTCAGGTTAAGTAAAGTTTTTTTGTGTTAAGAGAAAATACAGTTTTCTGTTTGAATAATGGAAACAGTTAAAAGCTAAAATGCTTGAATACTTAAGTATTTGAATACAAACAGTTTACAGCAGATTCATGTATTTTATTTTGATAGTTAAAACTACAAAAGGTCTAAGAAAAAGGGACGATGGGTTTGAGTTAAAGCACCAACTAGACTGTAAAATGATGAGAATTAAAAGCCATCTGTAAACAGATTTTATTTGATAAAAACTCATCTTGTTAAATGGAGCATGTTAAAAGAGTTCTTGTTCAGTTTAAAGGGGTCTTAAAGCCATTTGTGATGTATTGAGTCTAAGGGCTATCTGTTGTAGTTATTCAGTGATACCTGAAGTAATGATTGAAGTATTGAATATGGAGAGTGTTCACAAAAAAATAAGCTTGCTGATCTCTAACGGAAGCACAACATGTGTGTCTCATCTTTTCTGTGTCATAGCATCACACATTGAGGACAAACAAAACCATTACCCTAAGCCCATCCAAGGTTACTGGGTAATATATAGAAAATTTAAGTATCGACAACTACTGGCAGACTACTTCTTGTAAGGTTCTTGCAACGCAACAGTGTATTTACATAAATGATGTTTAGGCAGATGCACAGGGTACCTCACAGAGATGCGAGCAACTTGCCAGTTGCTGTTGAGCTCAATGTTTTCCCGAGCTCATCATAATATAATGTGTAGCAGTACAGCTAAGATAGTATCCTGATGTAAATTTCTACACACAGTATCTTGTTTATTACTGCAGTGCTTCATGCTGATCGGTTCTTGTAGTCTACTCATTAAAATTATGGCCATAGTTTTGGCAGACTTGAAAGTATAGTGTAATGCATCACTTGGACGTGTATGCTGCATTTCATATCTATACTTCAGGCTAATTGGGGCTTCAGGATACCCAGAACAGGATTAGAACTGTCTCCGGTGTCTGCCAGCATCACTGGGAGTAGCTGGAGACACCGACCTGCTGGAGCCACTAACCCACAGAAACGCCCAGGATATTAAACATTCTGTCGGCGAAATGAAGAGATCACCCCCTGATTGGGTTCTCTTGAGGACGCTGTTGCTGGAGTAAGCATTTCAACATTAAGGCCCAGCAGATGAGATCGCTGCAAAGCTCTCCCCCATTACACCTCCTCCAGTGAGGTTTTCCTGTTGTTTTTTCTGTTGTAAAAAATCATCTTTGTTTTTCTTTGTGTGTCTGTGTGATACCTGAAACATGGTGTGTATGCTGAAGCTCAAATGTTTTCATGTCTCGTGGTTAAGAATTGGTTAGGTAATCTGCAGGCAGCATATAAAATACTGTTGCCTCACAGATATTTATTCCTAGTTTAAATTTTGACAGGAGCATTCCTGAGAGGTGCGTTCTGCCCAACCCTGTGTGCTCCATCTATACAGTCCCTTGTAAAAGTATCCACACGCCTTAAACTTTTCAGCAATTGGTCATGTTACAGGCCCAGACTTCAGTCGCTTAGCCGAAGTCAGGCTGAAACATTGGTTTAGATAAAGTTACAGTCAAACCTCTTCTTGAAAAGTTCGATACAACATTTGCATTCATTCTTCTTGTCAAATCCTCTAGTTTTAAACACAAGTTTGTCATCACAGTTGGGTTGTCTTTGGGTCTTTAATACCTCAAAACCCTGGTAGCTTTTAAATGATTTATTGACACAATAAATTCAATGTTTCTTTTAAGCTCAGGAGTGGGTTCCAGGACGGCACTGAGGACGAGAGGTAGGTGGTCATAGCAAGTTTGGTATATTGTGATGTGGATTAAAAGAAGATGGGGGGCTCACCGTTGTCAGAGATGGTGAGGATCCAGGGCGAGCGGTGAATGTATCCACGGGGGCTTGACAGGTTTTGGGTGCGTGGAGCCAGTTTAAATGTTTGTTTTCTTGTTACAGGAGGAATCAGAAAATTATGGAGGAGCGGTGAGCCGATGGAGTGTGGACAGCCAGGTGAATAATGGATGATATAGAGAGGTCCAAGGAGATTCTTCAGAAGGTATCCAGAGGTAAGTTCACCAGAAGCTTCAGGGAGCGAGGAGACAAAAGGGAGACCAGAGGGGGAAGTGTGGACTGGAGAACAGCTTCTTCCTGGAAGGAGAACGCACAAAGAAAGCAAAGGAACGTTAAAGCATGTAAGAAAAACCTGGCATCTGCCTTATGGCCTTCTTACACTGTGCAATGTTAGAAGACAATTCCATGACCCACTGTCCGATGTGGACGTATTAATCTTTAATAACATCAAGTTTGATGTGTGCACATTGTATGATCACCGTTTACCTCTAAATTGCTTACGACATACGACAATAAGCAACTCCATAAGCGTGCGCAACATCAGAGTATGCCCTCCATCTACAGCACCAGCTGTATTTAACATAGATCAGCTGTTCAGCCACATGCTCTACTCTTCAGGCCCAAATTTACTGATTATTATTCAGAAACCCAAAATTTCCTTTTTTTTTTCACCTTCATTTGCAGGACAGTACCGTTGAGAACGGAGCCTCCCATATCATAAGGGCTCTGATTATTAGACGTAGGTCTTATCAGCTGTCACACTGTGAAATATTAATTCTAAATATCTGACACCATCACATATTTAGATATTTATTTTGTTTTTGAGATGCTGGGGAGTCTATGTTCACATCTTTATGTGACCCGTAAGCCAGAGTTTCCACAAAGAACAAATTGTTTCCCTGCTACCTGATATATCCTGTTGACGGGTACTACTTTTTAAAGATAAGTAGTCATATTTCAGCTGTCAGTATTTTAGTGTTCCCGCTTAGCACGGATTTCAAGTTTCATAAATCTTTACTGTGTTAGGTACTTATGAGGACACATGAATATGGGAACGGGGAATGCAACAAACAGGACAAAGCTGTTCGTTTTGAATATATTTCCCCTCCTGATAACAGCTGCCAAGGAACAGATTAATAATGAAGTAGAAAATTAGATTATACTGAGCCATAAAGTGCATATCTCTCCGTGGAAGGGGATAATTGTTCTACAAGTGATCATAACTGTTGGCACAAAAGCACCATAACGCTTGATTTAAAATTAAGTTTCAGAACCATTCCTGCAGCGGGGACTTGAAAAAAACGTATTTCTTTTAAACAGGTCTTGTTTGTTGCTTAAAGAAAGGAGTACACATAACAAATAAACAAAAAGGGGGACTATAATTATGAACCATTTTAAAGACATTAAAAACAAGTCAGATGGTAAGCATGTTTTTCATCTTCAAACTTGTTTTCCACCTCTTGTCTTGAAAAAAAAAAGCAATTTAACTCATTGGAACAAACACCATAAATGTTTCCTGCTAATTCCAACTCCCATTTTCAAGACATACTTCTTGTGCACACAGGTATGTAGAATGAAACGGTTCCTTTTTACCCATACATACAGAGTTAAATGTCACTGCAGACACTTAGTGAACAGCCTAAGGCGGGACCTCAGCTGGATAGTCGGTAATGTTATTTGCATTTTATGACAGTGTTCCGGCATTCGATCTAACATGGCTGTTTCTACAATTAGGTTATTTTTAGGCCCAGCAGGGGAGAAATGGCTGTCATTAGTGTCACATTGTACTTTAAAGACAAAAGTTCTTTTCAAGTCCTTTCATTTTTAACAACCACTTTAAACAACTATATAAAAACAGAACTTTTTCCTCTTAGTAGGTCTGCTACACTATAACGCTTTGGAGACTTTCACTTAGACTTTAGAGGGTTTTCTGCTTTAGTCATCAAGACTATTTAAATTTTAATTACCTATAATTTGTTTGTAAGTGTAAAGTTCACTCATGATTCTAACAACACTTGCTTCTTCATTTGGGTAGCTAAACCACCTAAACCTTAAATCGAATTTAACTGAAAGGCTATGGTCAAACATTAGCATTATGGTGGAGAAAGAACGGTGAGGCTGATATGTTTATATAGGTTATATTATGAAATAATATATCAGTCAGATATACCAATATACCAAATTTAAAGACCATTGTAGGACTTGTGCTTTAGAAAGTTTCCTTTTTTTTAACGATCCTGTGTGGCAGTGTAGCATCAACAATTGTTGTCTTAATGCCAAAGAGGTCCCAACAGATTTTACCTTCACAAGTGGAGCGTTACTGCTTTTGCCATAGTGCTCCACTTGATTTATATATGCAAAAAGCTTTATTAGATTTTATGCTGGGACTATTTCATATTCAATGGACACAAAAATGGGAAGGTAGAAGTGAAAAAAAAACGAGACAGGATGCTAAAAGGGAGAAAAGTGCCTCCACAGGCACTAGGGTGGGAACGTTAGAAAGTGTCCATGTTGAGGCAAGTATTTAAGTCTGTATACAGGTTAAGCTAGTTTAGCAACAATGCTAAAGTTTAACTTGCTAGGTTTTGAAACCCTGAGGCTATGTTTTTCAGGGAAAAGGTTTACATGTCACCTCGTTTGAATAGATTTTAAAAGTTTATTCTATTTCAGAACCGTCATGAATCAATTTCTATTTTTCAATGTACATAAAGGACAAACCAGATAACGTAATGAAAGAGACAGCTAAGGTATTTGTGTGTCATGATACGGCTGCCATGAAGGACCAAACACCACGCTAATTTACACCAATGACCGCGGATGTGAAACTGGATACTGTCTGGGTGTTTTGCACGTTTATCTGATTATATTTATCTGATTTTATTACAAATTGTTAAATATTGCTCTTGTGTCATTTGTTTTCAGTAAATATAAAATAGAGGAATTAGAACCTTACTATTCTTTTTCAGTAATTAAATTCATTTCAGTAAAATTACATTTACAATTATACTCAAACAAATTGTGTTGGATAAAACATTTTTAAAAGGGCCTAGTCACATACTATGACTTTAGGAATTTCTATGCCAGTAGCGCCCTATGGTTGCATACAAAGCTTTTCTGATTAAATGATCACACCCTGTTGGCTTATTATATTTTATTTCTGTGTTTTACACTATGTTTCATTCATCAAACAAGCAGCAACACAAATGAATTTTTGGATCAGTCCCACCAGATACCAACATTTCCTGCAACACACAGGTTTGTTTATTCACCCACAGCCGCATCCTTCCAGGTTGATTGTTCGTACAAATTCTTTGATCCACACACCGGGGTCTTTTTTTTGGGCAGGCTTATGTCTGTCACTCGACATTAACTGTGCAATCAAACGACCAGGAAGAGAAGAAAATGAAGTCCATGTTTTTTTTTAATAGGTAGTAGGTAGTTCTTTGTGAACAAACAAAAAAAGAACATGATTGCAACTGTGAACTGCATTTCCCACTTTGTTGTTTTACAATAGGATCTAGATTAGAACAACCTATTCTTTCATTGAGATTTTACAATTTTAAATAGGTTCTATAGGGACACATTCTTACTTTAATTGAAGTGTTTCTACATGTTTCCCCAACATCACATTACAAGAGGCCAACTTGAAGGTGCCCGTGAGAGAGCTCAACAACGTTATTGTGCTCTCATGTAAATAGGCCCATTGTTCTATGGTCAACAACATTAATATGGATTTTCCTGTAGGTATACCCCACACCAAACCTCCCTTAACACACCTTTGAATCTGTTGTGGATTTTCTCCTATTGACATTCTTATATGTTTAAAGAGTTCTGATTCTGATTGTTTCCCAATGCCTTTTAACTTACAAAAGCCAAGAACTACTCATCCAATTAATGATCATTGACTACATCCCTCTCCTTGAGAGGATACAAATGATTTTTAACTGCATCATGGGTTTCTCAGTTGAAAAGTTCAAGGAATTCAATGATGATCAAAAAATAATTTAATTCGATGTAAGGCTTTTTCATCGAAGAACACTTTACAATTGTCAAGCATGGTGGTGGCAGATATATGCTTGAGGTCTGTTTCACCGTCCAGTGGTACTGGTACATCGCACAAAGCTGGTGGATTAATGACAATGGAGGAATACCTCTAAGTTCTTTAATTTCTCCTCAGTTAAAACCTGGAATGGGCCATTAGCAGTTTTTTTTTTTTACCAAACAATAGAAATGAACTGTAGCTGGGCATAGTGTATAATTCTGCATCCATCTATCCAACCAGAATTATGGCAGGACCTCATTGGTTGCTACAAAATGCATGATTTCTCTGCCACTTCCTTAGGGATATTTATCCAAATACAGTTTTCCAGGGTAAAAGAAATATCTGTTAATTTAGACCCTGTGTGGATTAGAAAAAACTTGTTCAGCTGTTGTTGTTTTTTTAAATAAATTAGTTATATGTTGAATTATCCCTCAGCCACTTGAAACGAATGTTTCTCATTATTTATTAAAAGCCTTCAATCACTTTTTGTCACTGATGACTGCGAGTAAACTGGAAGTGCAGATGAACTTAACACACATTATCTAAGGTAGAACATACGTCACCATTCATCGTGAATATACTCGAGGAGGAGAAAAAGAACATGGGTCCATCTTTTAACTGGAAAAAGGCCAACAGTGTGCAGTTTAAATTGCCACATAAGCTAGGGGCACCGTATATGTAAGCATTCAATCACTGCTGTCAACATGAGGATTTAGTTTGCAGGATGTTGATGGAAAATCAATGCAACTCAATCAGGACTAAATCATCCGTCTCGCTTTTTGATAAAATCAAACAATTTTCCACTTTATTATTGTCATGAATCAAACCAAATTCATCACACTAATAAAGTAGGAGGCTGCGTTCTTCCAAGTGTGCACACCCATCTCATTTCAAAAGCCGTCCACTGAAAAATCTCCATAATTTTTTTATTTTTTTTATGTTTCATTGTTTTGAAGCCAGCATCACCTCATCGCCTGTCTGAAGACATAGTCTAACATCTTCATTGTATACAGATGAAATACAAGACTAACAAGTGTAGCAGGTCTTTATCTAAGCCCTGGCTTCAGGGTTATCTTTAAGTCACTTTTTTCATAAGAGCCATATATTTGCCTTGGTTATATTGTTCCCATGGTAGCACTGTTACTGAAAAATAAAATCCCACCATGTGTTGTCAGGGAAAGCAATAAAAACACTACTTAAGGGTGGGTGTGGGGGAGAATCCTATTGTGGTTTTAGACTCATTCAAAAGAAATCAGTTATATTGCCACAGATATCTCTGTAAATCTTCTGTGCTTACATTGAACAAACACAAGGTATTCTCGAAGAGGAAGCCGGCCCCGCTCATATACCCAGCTACAGATTTTATCCCCTAACTCTCCGGACACAGTCATATTGAAGGCTCCTACAGTTCACAATTTCAATTTTAAATGAGATGTTAAATGTCTTGTGACACAACAAGCACTTTCTGTTGAAGCTTTTAAGATTTTGAACGCCTGAATGACGAAAAAAGCCATAGAGACGCGTGCAAAAATTAGAGACTGAGCCAGTGCAGCAACAAAATGTTTTTTTACGGCAACATAATGACAATAAAGATTCTTGATATTTGAACATGCAGTATATATGTTTAATATCCACGTGAGCTATACTAAAACATCTAAAATCATAAACTGAAACATTAAAAAAAAAATACTTTTTAAAACTTTCTATAAAATGTGACAAATGTACAACTTTTGGAGAGAAATAAGTTAGGACACCCTCACCTTTATTCCCTCTTAAAAAGGCTAAAAACCCCTCAGGTAGATTACATCAGGTGCACATGAATATAACATTTTTACTATGAATTTATATGGAGGTTTGCTCTATATAAACCTAAGACATTTTGCAGCTTGTGCTACTGACTTAAACGTTAGAGGGAACACCATGGAGAGATAGATATAGCTGTCCCAGACCTTTAGAGAGAGAACATCGTAGCAGCTCATGTGTTTTGTAAGGGGCTTCAAGAGGTCTTAAAATTTGAAATCAGCTATTTCCACTCTAATGAAAAAAGTCTACAAGTAAAGGATACCAAAACAGTAACCAATCTGCCCAGATGTGACCATCGAAACGGGTTCATCTGAAGAGCAGGCCGCAAGATATTTTAGGAAGTCTCCAAAACAAGTCACCAAGCTGTTGTTACTAAACAGTCATTACTGTTGATTATGAAAGAGCATGGCTGGACAGTCCTAAAGGGTGTACCTTTCATCAGAGGTTTGTGAGGAGGAACGATCTCTCTTAGAAAGCCATGAAAGCCAAACAAAAGTGTGTGAGACGGAATTTAGACAAAGACCGGGACTTCTGGAATAATTTTCTTTAGATAGGTAAGTCCAGAACAGAGACTTTGTTTGACATAAACCAAATACAACGTTTCAGGAAAAGTTTCCCACAACCTCAAACCAACTGGGAAGCAAAAAGGTGGAAGTGTCATGGTTTAGGATGCTTTGCTGCAGCAGGACCTAGCCAATTCGCCATCATAGAATCCACCCTGCAACACGACTATGACCCAAAACATACCAGTTAATTGATTGAAGACCCCCTGAGATTTAAGATATGACGATTCTGGGTTCTTAAGATCACTGAGTTGATGCAGGACGATCTGAAACAGGCTGGACATGCAAGAAACTCCTTGAGCATCTCGTGAGGAAAGAGGAAAACTTTCGTGAGACCAATTTCAAAGACTTGTAGACGGCTTCAAGTGTCTCGCTTGAGGTGTTTCAACCAAAAATATATATATATATTTTTTAATTACCAAGTTGCTGTCTTCTAAGTTGGATTGAACGATTTATTTTTCATAGAATAAAAAAAACATCAATACGTGAACTATTTTTTATTAAATAATTAAACATTTAATTGGATGTCCTAATTTTCCCACATGGTTGTATAATAATAATGCAACTAGACTACAGGTGCCCAAAAGCCCTTTTGTGTTGGGAAGAACTGGAGTGCAAAAGAGAAAGCTGCTAATAGAATGAGAAAAAATAAATCAAAGTCACATATTCTTTGGGGGGAATGGGGAGGGGGGCGGGGGACACCATCTGTTTGGATAAAAGTGCTGCTCCACTGATCACACTTGCAATAAAGTTGTTAAGTTTATTTGCTGATGTTGAATATTCCTGTGAAAACCGCAGGAGGCTTTAAGGAGGTGTTGACGGCTGATCGTCTCCTGGTTAAGGAAGGATCCAGAAGGCGGACACAGGATAACGATTTGTACAACACGCATTAACCTACAAAACACAGAGACACTGATAGGGCTGGAATTTAATGCGGCCCACCTTGGAATATATTTGCCGCTTAGACTAGACAGCAACACTTTTTAGTGCATGCTAAGCACTATTTTCCTATTAATTTCACAAGTCCTTCAAAGTTTGTGGAAGAAAAGCCATTAAACCCTGCATGCTAAACTACATAGTGCAAATTCAAACACAAAGCTTGTTTATCAAGTATATTAAACAAAATAACTGGATCTTCTAATGATGCCTCGTTCAGTTCAAGTCCAAAGTTGCATTGTGGCAACTTTTCATTATGTTTACAACACTGATGGGTGCTGATTTGTTTTTTTGTTTGTTTTTTTGGTATTATGTTTTTTAGGAACAAAAAGGAGCCTTCCTTCACAGAAACATTTCATTCTTACCAATGCATCAATACCTACCTGCAGGGAAACATTTCATCGCCTGTTTGGTGACTTGTTTGAGGTTGTTCACAAAGAAGAAATAAGAAATAGGAAATTATGAAATGGAAATGATTTGGCACTAAATGGTGGTACAACTTGGCAGACTTATGATCAGGATGGTCACCATAAGGGAACGTGAGCTGTTAACAGTTGTGTTACCCTACTGACTATGTATTTTTTTTTTCCAATAGTAATCCAGCTTTAAACATGGTTGAATGGCATTGTTAGCAGTTCCTTAAAACGCTGCAGTTTCTGCAGCGCTCGCGTAGCTGAAGGCAGGCTGTAACATTAGTTTAGATAAAGTTACAGTCAAACCTCTTCTTGAAAAGTTCGATACAACATTTGCATTCATTCTTCCTGTCAAACCCTCCAGTTTTAAACACAAGTTTGTCATTGCAGTTTGGTTGTCTTTGGGTCTTTAATACCTCGAATACAACAAGCCGTTTAAGAGATTTGGGGACATGGAAAATTGGGATTCTGACTAATTACATCTGCTAAGACAGTGTAAACTGCATGTTAGCAAGCTGCAGCCTGCCAATTTTAACGGTACACAACCCCATGAATCATGGTGATTAAATGGCTTTAAAGGCGTCAACAATATTCACCAGCCACTTGTCTGCCAGGAGTGAAAGTCAATGGGATAAAGCCCGTTTGTGTGCTTTGATTAATTGTTGGGAATCACCTTTTCAGAACCATGTGCATGGGGCTGCTGCTGGCAATCATTACCATAATGATGTTAGTGTTTGGCTCTGCCCTTGCAGCGACTCATGTGGCACCTTTGTGAAAAGTAATAGATGCACATTAGAGATGAGATTGTGACAGTCTTTGTCCTCTGCAGGTTGAGACACAGACAACGAGAAGACAAAGCAAACCCTTTCTCCTTTTTGAACCAAACTTCTAATGGATGTGGCACGGAGGTGGGAAATTAGACCATTGCATCTTTTTTATGGCTCCTCACTGGCATTGTGTGCAAGGATTTCAGTTGCCCAGGTGTGTTTTAGACTTTGCTGAATAAGACATCTCACGTTTCATTTCATCCGTCGTGCAAAGCTTCATTTCCCCGTATGTCACTTTTCACTTTGTTCCCCATCTACCATCCTCAGAAAGGCCTGGCTGGCAGAAGGTACCTCTTGTTTCCCAGGCTGTGCAGCCAAGTTGCAAATCGTGAGCCAACCTCCCTTTCACCTTTTGAGTGGACTGAATCTTCGATACAGTTTGGGAAAGCAAGAAAACAAAAAGAATACACTGCCTTACGTTTAAGGAAGCAGTTGTTTTAGTGGCAAATTAAGTGTCCGCCCATCGTGGGGAGATCAGTAATCCAAAAGTGAGATTTGCCCGAAGGAAGAAATTTTATAGTCGGTTTATATCTGCACAAACTTTGTAATCGCACTCATAAAACGTGCCTAGTACTTAGAGGTAGAGAGTTCCTCACAGCAGGGACCTGTTTCTGACACAGTGAAAAGAGCACTGAACCTTGTATTGTCTGAATGTTGTTTTTATCGCTTTTACTCTGTGTGCTGTATATTGCCACACAGACTGGAGAGCTGGAAACGTTTTTGATAGATAATATGCATTGATGCATCAAAGAAATGCCATAAAAACTGTTCAGAAGTTGTTAGACCACTATAGTGTATGGCGTGGGTTTAGCTTCATGGTTCCATGATGTTACTGCACTCGCATTAATTGACGTCCATCAGAATCAGAAACGGAATCAGATTTATTGGCCAGGGTGGTTTTCACAAGCAAGGAGTTTGACCTCAACTTTACACCCTCACTGTGTACAGGCATTAAGTATAAATACAGAAATCTTTCAGGAAATAGAATAAAAACTTGAAAAAAACAGTATATGCATATGTCCAACTGATATTTCTTCCCTTTTTTCAGTAAAGGCAAGTTGTGATGCCTTATTTTATATCCATCCATCCATCCATCCATCCATTTTCTAACACGTCTATCCCTGTTGGGGTCATGAGGGGTGCTGGTGTCTATCTCCAACTGTCAATGGGCAAGAGGTGAGGTACACCCTGGACAGGTTGCCAGTCTATCGGAGGGGTAGCTGCCTACTCAGGCTGTAAAGTGTTTATTGTGTTCATCAGAAAGACCGTCTGGGGAAGAAACTATCTCGCTCTGTTGCGGCAAAATGAAGGTAAAAGTCTAAATTGTTTATACCCAGTATGTGAGGGGTCTGCAGCAACGTTAGCTGCCCTTTTCCTAACCCTAGACCTGTAGAAGTCCTGAATGGATGGAAGGTCAGTACTGATGATTTTCTCTGCAGAACTAATTGTTCATGGCATTTTGTTTTGTGGCTGAGTCAAACTACGTAGTCCACTGTGATATAATTTCAACGTTGTTGTGAACATCACTGTGATGTTGCAGTATCTTCCAGCTCCTGGCAGGCTTGAGCCTTGTTTGGTCCTGGTTTGCTCTTAAACCTCCCAACCAAATTTCTTTTATGTGAGGAGGACATTTTAGGTCAGGTAGTTGAAACTTGGACACAGTTGGGTTTTCCCAACATAAGCATATTCCCAGTCATGCATCAAAAATGGTTTTGCGAAGGACAATTCAAGCTGCTGGCATGGCCTCCCCAAAGCCCCAACCACACTGTATTGGAAATGTCTGAAATACGCTTAAATTCTGGGTTTAGGCTAGATAATCCCCCAGTTTGAATGAACTAAAAAATGTCTTACCAGTTAGAGAGGTGAAACATCCACCGTGAGCTCTAGGATGTTTTACCAGTGTGTGTTTGAGATGCAACTCTCTAAGGGACATTTGACAGGGTTGTATGTGTATACTTGAACTTTGTCATGATTACAGAAAATCCACGACCAATTCAAACTTCTGTGGCTTGCTATTTACTAATCATTTACTAATCATTGTTTGATGCATAGTCATGTCTTTCAAAAAACTAGAACTTTTCAAATGCATATTTAAAAGTTCAAAATCTATGTGATATTCATGCTTTTCATGGGTTCATGCAAAAACTCTCACTGGCGAAGTGCAGTGCACTTAACTGGACAAAGTGGTATCTTTAGTTATACACTAGTATTTAGATTTTATGTGGCTAAACTTCAAAAGAGAAACGCCCCATATTATTTAACCTGTAATTGTGGCTGTGACCTCAATAACATCAGCTTGAGGTGCCATTTACCCTCATCTGAACACACAGCAAATACACACCCAAACACACATAATGTTATATGACCAAATGTTACAGCCTCTGCTCACTTGAAACTTAAAAAGGCACCTTTACCTCAGTAATATGTCTTTATTGCCCACTCAAACCTGAAGGGGCTCCATCAGCTGACTGTTAAATCGGGGTTATTGCTCTGCTGCTGGAGAGCTGAACTCAAAAGCCTTACGACACAGCAGAGCCACAACGGTGCAAGAAAACGATCATGGACATAGTATACCCTGGCCACCGGGTCAATGAGGGGTGAGCGGCAAAGTGTGTCCCAAGAGGAGCAGAAAGAGGGATTCTCATTGCTCCAGATAATGACAGAACAATATCCCTCCACCACTCCATCAATGTGTTGTGATGACAGTAACGATTGATTGGGGATGGTTGTATCAAGGATGACCCTTTTGACTGCCATGTTGCCATGGATACGCATCACCTCCCTGAGTGGTAGTCGTTGACTGACATCAGCCGATGCCATGTAAAGAATTACATCCATCACCTGGGGCTGATGTTCTTTATAGATAATGTTATTTTCAAGTGTTCTCTGATTCATTTATGCACCCCAGAGAGCGACCCTGTCTCGCTGAAATACTTCATCTTCTACCCTTCTTCCTCTCACGAGCCATAAAACGCTTTCGTAATCATATTCGAGGTCACAAACAGGATTTCTAGATGGATTTGAAGGGCTTTTTATTATTACAGCTGCATACCGAATGTATCTTAAGCCGCAATGTAATTTAATTCAAAACAGATTTTTTTTCCCACCAAAGACAAACGAGAAAATCAAAGTGCTGAAAGAACAAACCCGCACCATGAAACATATAGCTTTTTAAGTTGGACAATTAAAATTAGTAAATTGGGTTAAACCGCTCAGAAGGGATAAGATTAATTTGCAAAACATGGATGAACATACAAAATGAGAAATAAAAAAAGATAAAAGATTTAAGCCTACAAAACAAAATGTATCATAGCGGTTCAACGTAATGTGTAAAACTAATAATTAAGTAAAAGCTCCATCAGAGAGAGAGAACTTTTTAAGCTTTGTTTTAAAATCTTGAAGTTTTCTTGGCAGCAAAGGTGGAAGGAGATTCCAGAGGAAAGGAGTCTGAAAGACTAAAAGCTCTGCCCTCTCTTCTTGCCTGGGAAATTCTGGGATGAATCACAGGATGAAGCACATCACAGACAACCTCACCTGGTCTGTGAACACCACATCACTTGTCAAGAGGGCACAGAAGCACATGTACTTCCTGCGGAGGATGAGGAGAGCCCACCTGCCCCCGCCCATCCTCACGACCTTCTACAGAAGCACCATAGAGAGCATTCTGACCACCTGTCTCTCTGTGTGGTGTGGAGGCTGCAGTCCCTCCGACTGTAAGAACATGAGGAGAGTGGTGAGGACAGCAGAAGGGATCATCAGGGCTCCTCTTCCCTCTATTAAGGACATTTCATCTCAGCGTTGTGTGTCCCGAGCCTGTAACATCATCAGAGACCCCTCACATCCCCCACCATGGACTGTTCTCCCTGCTGCCCACGGGAAAGAGGTTCCGCAGCATCTGCTGCAGGTCCACCAGGTTCTGCAACAGCTTTTTCCCTGTTGCCATCAAACTGTTGAACTGTTGAACTCTAAACTGGACTCTGCATGACATTTGCATCCTTACTTGGATATTTAACTCTGTCCACTTCATCAAGTACGGTAAAAGCCAAATCAGCTAAAATTAGGAAGCTTGACAACAGTTACATTGAGTTATTGAGTTTGGCTTTATCGAGAATGAGGAGCTAATCTCCACCAAATATCTAATATTAGGTATATATATATATATATATATATATATATATATATATATATATATATTTTAAACATACATAATTTCTAATGTATTTAACAATACAAAAGGCTGTTTAAAAATACTATCAGCATGAGGAATCTAAAGGGGTCAGTGGAATAATTTTACCGTGGCAAAAGGAGTCCCTGCCCACGAAAAGTTTGAGAACCCCTGCTATAGAAAATAATTTTCAAGTGGAGGACATTCAACACAGCTGCTATTGTGGTTTGACTGTCAAAGCAAGTTCAGTCTCCGAAAACTCTAAAACATCATCAAATGATCTGCAGCGGGCTCTTTCTAATGTTCATACAAGCATGCCAACACAATTAAAAAGAGGATGCACACGTTTCTTTCTTTTTTGGGAATTGTTCAGGGAGGAAAGCTTTGCTCTCGATGAAAAACACGAAGACCAGACTGAAGTCTGCCAGGAAGAAAGCAGACAAAGACGAGGACCTCTGGGTTAATATTCTTTGAACAGACCTGAATTATCTGGACACACAAACAGAGGACATGTTGGCATAAACCCAAAACTGTAAAACATAGAGCTGGAAATGTCATGGTCTGAGGATGCTTTGATGCAGCAGGACCAGGCAAGCTCCTATCCCCACGATGTACTGTATATATTTAAATAAAGTTGAAGCAGAATCGGACCCTGGAAAATAATAACCCAAAACATACCACCAAGTACTGGCTGAGAATTAAGACATGAAAAGTCCTGGACTGAGTCAAAGTCAAGATCCTGCTTTCTTTCATTTCTTTTCAAAGAACTGGATATTTAATGAGGTTGTCACCATTTTTTCAAATTTATGATGTGATCCATATGCAGATCAGTCTCATTAGTTTAGTTCTTTAGGTAGGATTTTACCAAAAGTTAATATTGTCAGAATCAAACTATTATTGCAAATGACATTTGCAACCTAATGTGCTTGATTAAATGTTTATAATTCCATGGATGATATGTAATATTTTCACCCCCTAGATTCAAACAACTGAGAGGCATATTATTCTAACATAAGTTGGTTCCACCAGGTAAAATCCTCCTCCATTAAGGGCATTAATACCAGCATAGTAAGATTTGCACTTGCATTTTCCACATGATCAAGTTTCCATGCTGAAGCATATTCCACGGTGTGGTGGGTTTCACAGTGTCCATAAATGAAAATTGACCGCTGATGTTGTAGAAAAGCCACCAGTTTGTTATGTGTGTAGCACATCATCCCCCCAACCCCCACCCCCCCACCGACACACACTACCCAGCCCTTCTCCGACCCCCGGGGGAAGACAACACACAAGAATCCACAGGAGCTCCCCCTCTGCACACAGCTCAGCAGAATCTGTGAGCAGAGGTACAGGCCAGCCTGGCCGCTTGTGTCCCATGGGTGTGAATCATGAGGAAGAGATAAAAAGAGAAACACAGGATGGCTGACAGAATGGTTCACCAATGTTCTCCTGGGAAATGATTGTCCTGCTGCAGGAAGAGTCACGGGAGCAGTCGATGACTTGAGGAGAAAATGGCGTACAGGCGGAGATGACACAACAACAAGCACCAAATTCTCCGATTAACCGGTTAACTTACCTGCGATTACATTTCTGGTGTTGTGATATTAACAAAAGATGCAGACTTCTACCATTTTATAATAGCTCCGCTTAAAAAAAGACAGCACAGAGGTTTGTGCAAACACTATCTCAAGTTGCCATTGAGAGATTATTTACACAAAAGGGAGTTATTACTGATGGGAAATGGAGGCTGGAGACAGTGCAACACCAATAATCTTCCCCGTTGAATCCTATCCTGACAGAGGAACATTTAAAGCCTTTCCAGTAAGAGAGAAAAAAAAAAAAAAACAATGCATATCATAACGTTTGCTTGAGTTGCCACATTATTTTTTTAAAACTGCTTTCCTTAATATTAGCCATTTAGCCTTTCTTGAAACACCTTACATGAACTATTCTTAGCTGCTGTTTCCCACAGGAACATCACCACCTTCTTCTTAATGAAGTTAAAAGGTAAAAATGTTACTGAAGCTTAAGTGAACACGATTTCTCTACTTTTTGTTACACTCTGTTTAATTTGCATATGATGCGGTTTTCTGTGACTGCAAGCGCTCTGCATGTTTTCACTTTTTTAAGTTTACCCACGTTTGCACATGAACATCATTGGTGGTACATTACCTGTTACCTCTATTATCTGTGAAAAATAATTATTGGCTTTTCTGTAAAAAAAACAACAACTAAATGCAAACTTGGCAACAGTTTAAAGGTTTATAAAACAGTGTTAGCATAAATAACTATGATGTTTCTGAGCTCAGAGTTGGTTTATGACCTTAGAAATCCACTCAGGGATTGGCCCCTCTCGGATTTGCGGTAAACTTCAACCTCCAGGATGAACTAATCTGGATTTATGCTAAATGGAAACGCTATAAGAGTTGCCTACTGATTGTGAGATATTGACTGCTTACAATCTTTTAACGGAAACTCATATTAGAAATCCTCAACTATCCCTTTAATTGACATCTGACAAAATGTCAGGATTATTATTAATTTTTAAGATGTAATAAAAAAAATATGTGATAGCATCTAAGTGGAAAATAGGTGGATGAAAGTTTTTTTTTTTTAAATGTATCTTATTTCCCCGCACAGACCTTGTGATAATACAGATCTCTCATTTCCTGTCTGTCAGGGATCCGTCATGATTAGAAAGAAGCTAATAATTCCAAAACAAAGGTCCGCTGGAGACACGGAGGGGAGGCTGCGGCGCTCGCTGTTGATATTGTTCCATCAGACAGCTCGAACAGAGGAAGTCCTCCGTCTGAGCTGGCAGGCCTGGCTGTTCTTGGGAGGAGAGGGGGGTCCTGGGGATAAGAGACCGCCCTGTTATCTCGGTGTAAAAAGGTCACCCAGGTCTGGCGGAAGAAGCAAAAGGAACGGCCATCTGTGTTTTCCACGCTGTGCTGTCCCTGCTATCTACGGCGCGGAGCGAACACCAGCGGGGGCATCGCATCAGTCACTCATATCTGCAAAATGTTGGTTAAAGCCATAAAGAACGCGCCGCAGAAGAAATTGGAAAAAAACCCTTCGATATGTTATCTCACTTGTAATGCCTGTGGCAGGTATCATTGTTTCTGTAACGCATACAATTCATGTACCTGTCATTGGCGCAGTAAAAAGTTGTCAGAGGCTTGAGTTATGGTTAGCTTTATTATTGTGTTGTGTGTCAAGTCCCCGTTAGATGTTTCCTCATGCAACAGTCCCTCCAGGATGACATTTTAGTTAGCAAATCTGACACAACAGTTCAGTCATAGAGGATAGGAGGGCTTCCAGATAGTTTTATAAAAAGATTGCCAAATGGGGACCACTTAAACACATGGGGTGGCACAACAAAACCAAAGGAATTTAAAAAAATTCAGATTATTATTATTATTATTGCTGTTGTATGTTTGTGGGGCTAGAACGAGTGAATCATGGACATTAGAAAAATGGACATAAAAGAAATGAATTGAATCTTGCAAAACATTAAATAAAGCAAGTCTTATCCGTTATGAAATACCCAGTAAAAAAAATGATTTGCATGTAATGCTTTCTGTCCTCCCACATGAAATGCTTCCTTAGTGCCGCCACGGTCTAATGTGTCACGTCTCAAAAGACAGGCGTTCAGATAAATCTAACTTCTGCTCACATCTTCCCAAATGACTGCTGCCGCGTGTGTTAATCACGTGCTCCCAGTTTTTTAATTAGACTTGCACGAGATCCCCGACGACATGTGTTTCACTTACAAGAGTATCTGCATCCTTCCAGCCTCCTTCAGCTGAGAAATGTGAAAACACTCACAGGAAGAGTAGAATTTAGCTAGGGGGAATTTTCTTTCTCAAGATCCCATTGTTTTCACTCCAAATACGTTCAAGCGCACACACACACACACAGACACACACTTTCTGCGTCCGCACGTCTGCAGATATGCATTCAGCACGCATCTG